>NC_071471.1:10046838-10346838 GCF_028500815.1 Rissa tridactyla
GGATTTCTTGCTTCAAGAAGGAAATACCATGCTACAGACACCATACACACATGCAGATACCTGTCCACGTCCTCACACTCGTCCCCTGTTTTCATCCCATCTTCCCTGATTCGTGTGTGGGAGAACCCTACAAAGAACCACAGCAAGAACCCTACGTAATTACACAAACAACAAGCAGCAAGTGGAAACGGAAATAATTTGGAAACATGATAGACATGGGAATATCTGCCATCACCACCGCACTAGATAGCAGGCACTACAGTTTGAACAGACTGACAAAGAAAAAAAAAAACACACAGAAAAATTACACTGGCTATTGGAAAAAGGACGCAGCTGGATGCGGCTCTATAGATCAATCTGCACAGGAAACAGGGAAAACATTAACGCTGTAAGCTATATCCCAATAAATATAATGCAACTGTGGTCCTAATCTGCTCAATTCAGACGGGATTACAGTGCAGGATTATAGGACCACATCAAGCACTCTCAAATATTTTGCCGTCTAAAGATTAGATATTTTAAAGCTTCAGTGCATGAAATGAGCCAGGAAAGGGAGCCAGGAAAAGCAGCTATGGCAAAGCAATCATTCCCAAATTCCCCTCTCTGTAGAAGCCCCGTGGGGGTATAAACATGACCCCAGAAGAAGGGACAAGGGCTGAAGAGCAGGACCTGCCTGCTCAGCCCCTGCACATTGACCTGTCTCCTCTTGCACGGCACAAGCACAGCAAAGCAGCCCCGCGGACCGGCCAGACAGCCCAGACAATGCCCAGGAGCAGGTGCTGAGAAAGGATTATAAAGGAACTGAACAAAAATACAGTAATGCCGTTCCCAATATATCATCTCAGCTTTCTGCCATCTGCCATTTAGAAATTTGCTGCGCTAGAGGTTAAACCAACCCCTTTGTATTTAACAGCCTTTGATGGCATTGCCTGATCCCTAATAACATTTTGAACATGCTCGTGCTTTCAGCATCCAAAACATCCCATGACAATGAGATCCCCAATTTCATTACAAGATGCAAGGAAAGCATTTCCCGTGTCTTAAACCTGTTGTCCAGACATTTCATTTGCATTCCCCTGGTTTCTGTGTTATGGGAGACAGCGAGTTACTTGCTACAGGCTGTTCCTGATTTTAAACACATCTGCTGTAATCCCTGTCAATCATCTCTTTCCTAAGCTAAAAGCCTGTTTAATCGCCCGGTGCAGGGACAATCCCATCACTCAGAGCCCTCTGTTTTCTGCAGCCCAGCTTACTGTATCCCCTTGAAATGGAATGGCCAGCAAGGACTGCAGGATTTGAATTGTCAGCTCCCAGAAATTTATTTTAAAAATTGGTATTTTGCTGTTAACACCCGTTACATTTTCTAAAACGGTGTTTGCCTTTGTGTCTACCACGAGCTAACGTAACTCAAGGATGGTTCTTCTGCAGGAGCATTTGATCTTTTTGCCCACGCTGGTCAGTGCCTTCAGTGGTCACCACAAAATCCTGGTGCTCATCAAAAACCTTCTGCTATTTCAGGATTTGATCCCGTGACTCAAGTGCCATAATTGCCTCAGTGAGGTTACCAAACTGGAGAGCCTTTCTAGTTAATTTAGCATGTTTGATCTCTAGTAACACTTAGAAAGTAACGATGTAGCTGAAGAGCATCATTCATCCTGGCGCTGCCCACTGGGTATTTCACAGCAGTGAGTGCTTTTCCTGATGCAGACTTGTACCACCATAAGACACGCACCAAATTAGACATACAAATCCCAGATCTTTTGTCCGAATTTTGTCCCTAGAGCTCTCTGGTATTTCCTCTTGCTGTATGTAGCCACAGTAAGTATTCTCATTTTTCAGAATTAAGAGATATTGGCTATCTGGTCACGGCAATATTTTTATTACCAGCATGAGCCACCTCCTCCTCCTCAAACATCAAACGAGACTGCAAGAGATTTGGGGAAAAAGAAAAAGCTGAATGAGGGTGGGTTTACCATCAGTTTGACGATTTGCTGGTGCCGTCTCCTCCCCGCAGTCACCGTGCCCACCTTGCTGCACCAGCCGAGTGCTCGCTCTGCGACAGTGACATTTCCCATTGCAAGCAGAAAATAAAAGAAAAAGCAGCCCATCCTGCAAAGGGCTACCTGCTGTCCAGTCTTCATATAAGAGCTTCAGCATGACAATCCTAAATTTCAAGTTTTTAATTAGCGTAACCAACAAAAGCAACATAAGCTGGGTGGAGCATCCCAGCGCTTTCTCAGGACACAGGAGCTCCTGCAGCAGAGCCTCGGGGGCTCGCTCCAAATGAAGTAAGTTTGCTGGGGGCTCGTGTGCTGCAGGAAGAATCCATCCTCCCTGAACAAAACCTCAACTAAATATAAAATAGATAAAATATGAATAGAAAACTATAGCCCCAGCTCCGAAGGCTGCTGCCTGGGTTAATCCAGTAGCGCCTCGGGAGTCCATGACCTCCATAAATACTTTCCACATATAACATTTGCCAACAGCATGTTTTGCAAAAGTTGCCTGGGTGCTTTTGCAGACGTATACATCTAACATTTCACCTCCGGGCTCCCAAACTGCAGCTGCCCAAGTGCAGAAACGCTATTTTAACCATGCATAAGCAGAATATCGAGAGGTTTTACAGTCACGGCTTCCCAGGCGTGAGGACAGACCCGGCCCACATAGTTCAGTCTTTAAGAGCTCAAACCCCAGCACAGTGTGTGTGGAAGGAAGCCGTGCAACAAACACCCTTTTGGATAACCAGACACCAAATTGGCTTTGCAAATGGCATTTCATCTGAGAGAAATACTACTGTCGTCAGAAACAAACTAAGCTCACGCACTGCTGCACTTTTGGTTATTCAGTAATAGGCTGAACTAAGCTGTATTTGCTAAAGCAATGAAAGGAAAAAGAACTAATCATCCTATAAATAAACCAGCTTATGAGTATTTAGTTAAGTGTTTCTTGTTAACAATTCATTACTTTCCACACATAATTAAATAGCTCTTAATAAAATAGGACGTTTTTATCGTGCTGTCTTCAGACTAGACCTATGGATATCGGAAGAAATGTCTGGAAGGAAAAACAAGCCACGCTGGAAAATAAAACATTTAAGTTCACAGTAAGACTAGAAGAGCCTCTGTACTTCTAAAGCTAGAAGAGCAAAAATCTACAGAAAGTAGCAAGTGAGGACTGCTGGAAAATCCCCCCACCCGCCCTGCAGCAGAGCCCTCCACACAGCCCCCTCTCCTGCAGAAGCCTTCCTTGCCCTGAAGCTGCTATAGGTGAAACACAGTATGTTATAGCTGATTCTGACAACTATGAAAAATGCACGTGCTTTAAATGAAGCATATGCTTGAATCCATCAGCTTCAACAGAAATTAAGTGCACGCTTTATTTAACAATGACTAAAGGCTCTGATGAATGAAGACCGCTCCGCTTTGTAAGCCAAGAAACAGAGAGGGGCATGAAGTTATGTGCACGGAGCCTGTGCTAGAGCAGAGTGTGCAACCACAGACCTTGGCGCTGGGTAAAGCCTCTAGTCCAACACCAACTACCCCTGGAGCACAAGACAGTCCCAGAATAGCTCATGAATTGCATTTTTCTGTGACTTAAAAACTCAGTCTGACGCAGATTTGGGGATTGGATATCCATGCCTACAGAAGTTTTCTCTACAAAGGAGCCTCTTTGCAGGTTGTCTCCTCCAGGCTGGGCACACTTTCTGTGTGACAGCAAGAAGAGATGAACATCGCTGCTGGTTTTGACCACTGCATTTTTGCCTCGGTAGCGCCAGGTTCCCTACCAGGGAGGAGTCTGCACATCAGGGCAGTCTGCAGGATAACCTCCTGGGGAGGAAATTTAAGACACCAGATCATAACTGCTTTATGGGAACTATGACATTACTTGTGCTTCTCAGCGAGGGCACCGTAAGCGTTAAACTGTGTCTGGAGTGGACCAACACCACAGAAAGTACAGAATTAGCAGAGAAATAAGATAAATGGGAACTTTCGTGTGCGTACTAACACCAACCATTTCAAACACAACTGCCACGTGGGATTATGATCATCAGAAGGGGAGCAAAAGAATTTCTCATTAGAAGGGAGGCAAGTTTCCAGATCCAGAAGACCCAGTTAATCAGAGTATTTCGCTCAGGGACAGCATCACTCCTGCTAACCTAGAGCGACACCAGGGATTACTTCTATCATTGCTCTACTCAGAGCATGACATCCCCGGGATGCCGTTCCATTGCCTTTGGACATTTTCCCTTTTCATCACTTGAACGCTGTGGGCTCATTTCTCTACTTATTTACATCGGCTTTCAAGGCTGCGTAACCCCAACTTGCTCAAGGACTCCCAGCTGGCGCAGGCGGAGCAGAGGTACGAAGCCCTTTGCCATTTCTTCTTATGCTGGCTCCAAAGCACTTTATTCACACACTGAGTCCTCCCCAGACAGTGTCTCCAAACAACAAATTTCCCCAGCCAGCGGCTCAAGCTGTGAAACAACTGTGCTATTTCCATAAAAATAGTACACGTGTTGTCTTATTTCAATTTTAAGCTGAGACTAGCCATGGTCAAAAGTTAATCTCTAGGGAAAGCAAACAATTTGAAGAAAATTTTCTTTTATTAGAAGCACAGCGAATGTATCTACTTTCCATAAGGGATGTCATCCTTTTAAATGAATCTCTTTTGAAACAAAAAACAAAATGACAACCTAAAGACTAAGCACACCGATGTCTTCTTCACCCGTTGTCCCCCAGCCTACAGCCTCTTTCCACACGCTGTCCCAGCTCCCCGCATGGATGAGGCCCTCTCCCTTGGATGCTCTAACACATAAACCACGTATTTCACAGCCTGAACCCAGCCAGACTATAGTTCTTGGGTTTTCAGTCCCATTGCTCCAATTTTAGGGCACAGCAGGGACAGACATTACATCAAACTACCAGCCACAGTCAGAACAACTCTATTCTCCATGTTTTCTGTTTCACTGTTCAGCCATTATCCTTTTAATGCATGTAAATACATGAGTTTTCATTGAAACATTGGAAAGAGTAAATATTTCCACCTGAATTTGAAAGTAGCAGTTCAGTAGACGGACACAAACAACTAATGTTAGAAGAGAAAAATCAAATTCAGTTTTAAGAGAGTAGGTCACATGCATTTAGCTTTGCTCAAAGTTGTGCTAATTCTTACAGTGCTCAGAAAACTTAGAGGAGAAAAGCTACTAAAGCAGACAACGTCTTCAGATGCTGTAAGCCTGCCTGAAGGTGCACATGGACACCACAGACTGACCATTGTGTCAGATGGTTGCTCGGTCAGGTTTCCTGTAGTTCTAGCTGTTTGCTGATGAACAGACAGCCACCAAGTAGCCCAGCAAGGGACATGCAGTAGTACCTGTACTTCATTCCCGTCTCAGCTCGGACGGTCTCTTGCAGCGACAGCCCATGCAGGTGCAGGAACTTCTCCAGCTGCTTCAGCTCGGCAGCTGGGCTCAGCTTCCCCGGCCAGCCTGCGGCGGGAGGGCTGGCTCTGGGAACCACGCTTTGCTTTTTACCTTTCAGGAGCACTTCGCTCGGCTTCTGCAGGCTTGGCTTGTGGAGTGGGATATCTGCGCAGGCAGGCTTGTACAAATGCATGGTCCAACACACGGAGCTGCAGAGACTTTCAATGCCCAGTAGATACTGGAGTGTAGGGTCCTCAAGAGCTTCCACGCTACAGTCTGCTGAGAGGAGAGCCCGGTGCCATCACGTTCCCACCAGTACAAGAAGGCATGGTCTGGGTTGTGTTGCCCAAGACGACCACAGGATTATGGAGCAATATTCTTCTCCCAGCCATTCTCTATATTATTGCAACCGGCTCATTTTTATTGATGCCCAGGATGGATTCTGGCCAAGATCAGCAATCTCGTTCATCTGCTGAAACCTATCATGGTCAAGTACTGCAAGGGATAAGGACTGCCAGTGGGAATACAGCACTGACCCTGTTTCCCAGGTCTTATATTTGGATAATGAGAAATATTTGTTTGGGATTCAGTCCAAGGCCAATAAATGTAAAACAAATATTCTCACAGGGTTTATTTCAGGCCTTGGCCTGGACAGATGAATGCTGCAAGCATCTCTTATGCAAGTCATTAAAACATTTTGTTTTCTCATAGTTCATTGTGAACTCTCATAACTCAGGTTCCAGGGTCTGCAAACTTCCCCAGTATCTGCAGCCTCCTGGGGCTTCAACAATTAACTAGAAAACAAAGGCTATGGAGCAGCCAAACACCAAGAAGGAAAAAAAACCCAAAAAACTAAAACCAAACAGACAAAGGAAATACTCGAGAAAGCAACAAGCTACAGGCATCGGAGCCGGGGCAGGGAACGAGCACCAGCTTTTGGGAGGCTGCGTGCTCCCACAGGAGCCCAGGCATGGATGGAGAGGGGCCGTGGGAGGGGAGCTGGCAAAGCGCCTGAGATGCCACCAGTTCCACAGAACTGGTTGCTTCTCAGCACAGGGCAGGAGGTGTATAAATACAGGTATATAAATAAAAAAATAAATGTTCTGAACCAACAACCAGTTATTTCACCTCTGCTAAATAGCAAATAAAGTTTCTCGTTCTCAGGGTCTTCATCCCTGAGGAGTGATGGGAGAAACTGCACAGGTTTCACGGCATCACCAAATCCAGTGCCCAAGGTCATCCAGCACCCCCCGGTCAAGATAATATCCCAGAGGACCACAGTAACCTATTCTGGCTAACATCAGCTCAGAGCAAACAAATCGTGACAATGTCTGATACACACCATGGAGGCAGATTCCTGAGACTCTTCCATTTTAAAAACTCAAGCCATTTCCTGACTGTCATTTCAATCCCAAATATGTAGGAAAACCAAGTTAAATAATCAAGTGATGGATATATCATGAACTCAACTAATCCTTAAATCTTTCAAAGCAGATAAACAAGGACTGATCCCAAACCCAGAACATATTTTAAAAGATTATAATTCAATGTCACAGAGGGGAGTTTGGCATGGACATTTGGATTACCCAGTTATTCTTTCTCTGATACTGTTGTGTCAAGGCCCTGAGGGCACTAATGGACCTCGATGTCCCAGGCTGGGCAGTGGGAGGGGTCCTGCCATGCCGCCCCAGGCCCCCCCAGCCCAGTGGTACCCGGACACACTGCTACCCGAAAATGGGGGATCCTGTTCTCTTGGTGCTGACTGAGCTGAACCACCAATGGTGGGGTGCAGGTGACACTTTCAAGCTCTGCTTTTCGCAACGCAAGTACACTCAATGGAGGAAAAGGCGCTGTTTGGCTGCAGCCATGCCTGCCTCGTAGGAGCTGTGTTTGTCCCCCCCCGGCAGCGTACCACCGGCGGCTGTAGCTGTGATCTCTCCTGCAGCTGCCCTGCAGCAGGCGTGGACAGGTCTGCAGCAACACGCTTTACCTGAGCACGGTTCATCCGGCTGGGAGTCCCGACTTCTCCCTTTATTGCGCTTGGTGTCTCCTAAAATAAATCCCCCTTTTGTTTTACCTCCTGGCAGATCCGGCTCTCCCCTCATCTATAGCACAAGGTGAACCAATAGCAAAGAAATATTTCCACAAGCTCTTCTGAATTTTTTAGACGTAAGAGTTTCACTGGTTTGAAGTTTTAGGGGCTTGTATAGATCAGCGTCATTAAAAAACTTAGTTTTCCCAAAAGCTACTCCCCAGTGCTTTGCCTTTATAGTGCCCTTCAACACCACAGGTACCTGACCAGGGACTGGTGTGGCAGGTGAGCGCTGTGCCTGAGAAACTGCTCAGTCTTAGTCTGCACACCCACTCACATTCCCTTCATTGGGCTTGTTAGACACTTCTGCACGGAATAACTGCTTTCTCCACCTCTCATAGTTTTACCTTGTTTTCCTTTCAGTCACCCTGTTTCTACTTTTTATTCTAATGACATTTTTATTAAGTTTTAACACCAGCACATCTGTAAGATCTCGGTTTGTGCCAGGCACTTCAGGCATCCTCCCTCTGTCTGGGACTAGGGAAGATCTCACCCGACTTCTCAGCTGAAACCCCCGCATTTGTGCATTGCTGGGCAAAATGCTGAAACCCCCTTTGTCAGCAGCCCTGTCCCTTGAGGTGAGTGAAACCCACGTCCTCCCTCCACCAGTCTCCGAAACTGCCCTGAGCGAGCATGGCCGTCCTGTCCCTGTGATGCTGCTGTTTGGGGGCGGCTGGGCTGAGACCGCAGCGCCGGGCAATTCCTATTTAGGTTCCTATTTCATTAAGGGTCTTACTCGGCGCAGGAGATTAGAGTGTCACACGTCTAATTTCCACTAATATCAAGATCCCCTTATATTGTTTTTAAAGGAGCAAGATCAGATTCTGGAGGCTGTGACATTTAAGATGGATGGAATTAGAAATTCAGCAGCTGTGGGTTTTCCCTCCCGAGTGGCTTGTTCGCCGTGTCCGGGGAGGGAAGGGGGAGACGGGGCCAGCAGCATCCAGCAAAGGCTTTCCTGCCCTTTTCTCCCCTCACCCACCCGGTCCCTGCACAACAGCAGCAACTTCTCAACAAAATTCAAACAAAAGCACAGCACCTGGACGAAACAGCTGGTGGGAAATAACGCTGAATAGCAACAGGCAGTTTGTGTCAAAGAAGCTACAGAAACTAAGAAACGAGTTGGCAGAATTTTCAGCTCTGTAACTCACATCCATGGCAGCGAATAATCAGAAAAAAAAACAAAAACTGAATAATTAGAAAAGTTAACTTGTAAAGCCAAAAAGCTTTCTATTATTATTAGTAGTAGTGTTATTAGTAGTATTATTATTGTAGTGCAAATTGCTACTGCCTCAACAGTGGGGTACGTACCTGTGGGGCATGCCGGTGGTGTAGGCGATGGTGTACTCGTGGGAGAGCTCGCAGACCCGCAGGTACCAGTTCATCTCCAGCTCCCGCAGCAGAGCCAGCCGCCGGGCACGCTGCTGCGGCTGCCCGCCCCGGCCCCGGCCCTCCTTCACGCTTTCCGAGGAGCTCTTCAGCGCTCGCTCCCTGCTCCCCAGGGAAAGCACCGACTGCTTCCTCAGCTTCAGCGCTTCCTCGGCATTTTTATTCCCCACGGTCCCCGTGCGTGCTGCCAGCATTTTGCCTCCTGCCTCGGTGCAAAGGCAGCACCCCCGGCACTAAGTCGCTGCCCTCAAATCATGTAAACTGATTTTCAGCACGCACTTTCCTCCCTCCTATAACCTTATGCCGGCCACAAAGCTGTAATTAGATATGTGTCTGCAGAGCTTAACCAGAAAGAAGAGCTGCAACCTTCTCATGGAAACATCTATAGCAGCTTCCCGCTTGCCAGCGGGCTTCGTTTTGCAACGAATAAAGAGGGCAGTTCTTAAAAAACAACATATAACCACGTGCAAAGCAGAGCACCTAAACTGGACTTGCACAAAACAAGGTATGTAGATGGATAGTAGTGGGGAAAAATAAGTCCAGCTCTCTAAAGCTGTGAAGGTCGTCAGGCTCCAGCCAGCGGAGGTGAACTCACGAGTGTGCTCCCCTCGATGGCAAACCCGCAGCCACGTGGGCTCATCCGAGCAAATTGCAGCACGCTTCCTGCCGGATGCGGCCTCGGAGCATCGGCGTCCTCACCTCCCCGGCTGTGTCAGAGCTGAGCCGGCCGCTCCATCCCTCCTCCTCCTCCCACCTGCAGTGCTCCAGCTCCTCAGATCGCCCCGTCCGGCAGGAACTTCCATTCTCCAAAGGATTTGTAGAAATTCAGGGATTCGATCACCCTTAAGATGAGAACAAAGTTAAGACTTTTCCCAATTCGTTTGCTTGTTGAGCGAACAGTGTTTCAGGAAAGTATATGAAAGGAGCAGATACTAGAATTGAACTAATTCCCCTCTCTGATTTGAAATGTAAAAGCTGATACAGAGATTACAGCACTAATCACAGCAGCCACTTTAGAAGCACAAACATATCCATGTTTGGAGAGAGAGGCAGGCAAAGAGGAAGAAAAGCCCTCTAAAGACAAGCAGGATTTTAAAGCTATTGCATTGAAAAGAAGAGTAATCGCCCATCCATGCCCTGTGCAGAGGATGCGTGTGCCTCCAAGGGAAAGCAGTTGCAGGGGGATGGGGCTGGGTGAAGAGCTTCATGGAATCAGGGAAAAGGGATCTCTGGAGGTCTCTGGCCCTGTCTCCCACCCACAGCAGGTCTGTCACCAGCCCTAGACGAGTTTTCCCCCCGCAAGCCTTGCAGACCCCCAAGGCTGGAGACTCCCCCAGCCCTCCGGGCAGCCTCTGCCCACGCTGCACCACCCGCTGCTGAAAAATCTCTTCCCAAGGTCCATCCTGAAGCTCCCAAGCTCCAAAGCTGTGGCCGGTGTTCCCTGCCTGACCACCTGCCGTTCCCCAGGAGAGTTTGGATCCAGCACCTTCCTCCCTCCTCTCCAGACACTCCCAGAACGCTGCTGGGTCCCCTCTTGGCCAGGACCAGCCCATCTCTCGCCACCCCTCCTGGATCTGGGTCCCCATCTTTTTTTACTGTGCTGCAGTAAAAACAAAATTGCTTTTTAGGTGCTTTTTAAGAAAGCAGTTCCATTCCCTTTTGGAAGATAGTCGCATAAAATTTACCTTCCATGGAAACTGGTGTTAACCAGCCCATTCAGCAGAGGTGGCAGTAAAATGTTCTCTGGAAATTTTGCAAAACTCTAGAAAACTGACTCAAAATTTGAGCTGTTAAGAAATTCTTGTTCTGTGCCTGTTCTAAAACATTACCTCATTTGTCATTAAGCTTTCTAGCACTTCCCAAAAAGGAAAAGGTTTTCAGCAACCCCAGAAGCCTTTAAATCAACCCTGAGCAGCTGAAGTAATAAATACTTCTTTTACAGAGATATAACTTTCAAGGCTTATGAGATTCTTCTAAGTTTTTTTCTTTGACGATCTTCTTCTAAGATTCTTCTTAGAAGAAAAAACTTCTAAGTTTTTTCACTTAGAAGTTGGCGAACAAAAGCAAAATACAGTACTTAAACTGTTGTGTAAAAGGCATATTGTGCTTACTCAGCCTTCCGTGTTTATCATTTCCTTAACCACAGAAACACCCTGTTGCTCCCAAAGACCTTAAAAGGTATCAGTCACCTTAAAAGTAAACTAAATTAAAAGCAGATGCTGACAATTTGTTCCTCTCTAAATGGAGCATTGTTGGTCATACAGCAGGCTATTGTGAGGGGAGATGTTCCCGTAATGTCCCATTTAGGTAGGTAACGCTATCGGATATTGTCTCTTGGATGATTATATATTCTGGCAGGTAAAGAGACCCTGGCTCACCTTATAAAAAATGCAGAAAGATTGCTTTCCTGAAAGCAAAGCTAGTCAGCTGGCTTTAAATATTGATACCGCATATCTGCGGCTGTATCGAAACGTGGGGCTGCCTCAGCAGCTCGCTGAGCGAGGTGACCCTGCCGAGCCGGAGCAGCACCGATGTCCGGCCTGGATCTCTGGGGGCATCTCCCAGCAGGGATGAACCCTCTGCCCTACCAGCATCTCCCCCAGCACCACAAATCCTCTGCCACTTGGGTGCCAACAGACCAACATCCCACTCATGAACGCTGCTAGACCAAGACGAGTCAGCCCCTATATTATTTCCCAGATGAGGGCTGGTGATTAATCGCTAACCAGCTTTCCATGAGTTCCCCTCCCACAAAGAGAGGAGAAGCAATGCTGGGGGGATGTCTCACCCCGCACCCACCATGGGGGAGGGTGGCCAGGACGGCAGGGTATGGGACCAGGGGATAGTGCCCTGGCCCGTGAAACCTCAACCTGATCCCTGCTCGGGGCCAGGGGCACCGCCTTCCCTTTGTATTGCTTTTTCTAGGCAAGTTAAAGTTATGGGTTAAGTAATTTTTGTAATTGGTAATAGAGTAGTTGGTAAAGTTATTGGTTAAAGTAATAAGCCATTCTTATTACAATTATATATTTCTAAGTTATTTATACACTGTATATATTTATAAAAACATGTTCATGAGCTCTGTCCTTGCAACTTATTACAAGTTATAACTTATTATAAGGTCTGGGGAGACCTTATAGAAGGCTTCCAGTACTTAAAGGGGGCCTGCAGATAAGCTGGGGAGGGACTCTTGGTCAGGGAGGGGAGTGATAGGATGAGGGGTAACGGTTTTAAACTGAAAGAGGAGAGATTTGGATTAGACATGAGGAAGAAATTCTTGACTGTGAGGGTGGTGAGCCCCTGTCCCAGGTTGCCCAGAGGAGCTGTGGCTGCCTCATCCCTGGAGGTGTTCAAGGCCAGGCTGGATGGGGCTTGGAGCAACCTGGTCTGGTGGGAGGTGTCCCTGCCCAGGGCAGGGGGTTGCAAATAGATGATCTTTAAGGTCCCTTCCAACCCAAACCATTCTGTGATTCTATGATTATTAGCACACTTACTCCAGGCTTTAAAAATGTCTATAGCTCTTCTTAAAATGCTTTATAAAATTTGATTTTTATTCCAGCTGCTGTCCCTACAGTTGGATACATGATATGAAAACTATCTCCGTGCCACTCCCCACAGAAGCACCCCCACCCGCTGGTGAGGTCCTCCCACGCTCCCCTGGCACAACAGGTCCTGGCTGGTGGCCCTGGGGCTGAGCTGGCCCCCGCCGGGTCCCTGACTGCCCCAGCAGGGTGGGTTAATCTCCTGCTGCCCAGCCTAATGCCCTGCACTTATCTGTATTAAACGCACAATCCTGAGCTGTCTGGAGTGAAGGGAAGTTACAGCAATAAAAAGAAGTGCAGAGGTACAGAGCAGGCATTAAAAAACCTAAATAGTATAGCTCATATCACCAGTTTTAAAGCAGAAGATTCCCGTAACACCCGGCCGCGCCACCTCTGAGATCAGAACACGGGTTAATGTATATTGGCTCAGATATGCTTTTAGTCACACCTCTGATTTTTCAGATGTAAATAAGAGAAACATTTCTAAAAACCTCCAGTAGATGTTTTCTGCTCAGAAAAGCATTAGGCATCCATGACGAATTAGTACACTTCACACAGTTCACATTTTTAAAGTATTTTTAAAAATCTCTTAGGTATTTTTCTATCAGGATGTGCCGTTTCAGTTAAATCTGTGTGCTGGTCGACAAGCGCCTCACAATGTTATGCGAGGAAAGTGCTCCCAATTTTCTTCACAACAAACTTGTTTTGCCTCATTCCAAGCTAAAGGAGCGCAGGCTGCAAATTCGGATCCACCAATTCTCCATCAATTCTACTAAAACTCATTTAGAATTCATCCTCTTTCACAATGATCTTAAAATCCACCCTAGGTGCTCAGATTCCAGGCTAGCCTCTTAAACAAGTGTTCCCCACGTTTTTTCAGCTCGGCATACAGATGTCTAAAATCCATGTGCACACACAGGTACAGCTCGTTACCAGCAGTTAATAACCTGGAAGGTTACTTAGAGGTTTCTAAGCAGCAAAATGCAAGCCTCCTGCAGGTACAGATTGAGTTGGAAAATATCTGTAAGTGATATCTAAGTAAACATATACATTTCATCCCATAGGAGCAGAGTAATTTTCAAATGCATGATCCAATTAGCAAGAGCCTAAACGATAGCCTTTAGGCTAAGGGTACTCCTGCTCCATGCTGTCTTCTACTTAAGGTAATTGAAACTCCATCAGGGAAAGATTCATTAGGGTACTTAATTGGTTTTAAGTGGTTCACCCTGCTCTGACAGCGTTTAAACGTAGTGACTTATGCACAGTAGGATGAGGCGAGAACCTCAACCCCCTCCCGTGCTGCTCAGCCAGCAGCAACCAGCTTCGTGCCTGGGACCACTGCTTTCTGCCCTGCTCGGGGCATGGAATCCTGCCTGCTCCGGGCAGGGGATGCACAGGCACCTTCAGCACACGTGCTTCCCCACAACACCCGCAAAGACAGCCCGAGGGACACCTTCGGCTCCTCTCCCGATCCACCCTCACGTTTCTTTAACTTCTGGAAGCGTGACAGAGCAGCCCCTGTGCCGTGGTCAATACCGGCACCCCTGAACGCGGGGGAAAGGATCCCAAATCAGCCATTTCAGCATGCTTCCAAATATAGGCAAGTTCTCAAAAAAAATTCAGCGTAGCAGGTCAAGCATTCCCTGCTGTTTTCATCCTGTCTTGGAACAAGCTGGAAAGGGATCCGGCATCCCATCAGCCCTCACGGGGTGGAGGAGCAGCCCTCCCTCTGTTCATTCCTCTATTCGTGGCAAGCAGGCGTGACCTGGGAAACAAAGAACAGGTTCAAAATTATGTTTAAAAACCACTACGTATCTGTATTAGGTTTCATTTAGTTTTTAAAACTGCTCCTTGGCTCCCCCCTCAGCACTGTGGTTCCCCAGCCATGCCAGCTCTGCAGGTTGTCCTCCCCTGCAGGTCAGCCCCCGAAAAAAACCTAAATAAGCAGCAGACGGGGGCCAGGACCCTCGTGCTGCCAGGGAGTGGAGCCCAACAGGAATGTGAAATACATTTATAAGTCAGCAGCATTGTTTCCCCTGCAGCACACGCTCCCCCCCAGCCTTTTGCCCATGAGGAGTGTCAGACGGGCACTGCACCCACGCGGCCCCCGTAGGGCAAGGAGTCCAACATGGTGACAGGAACAGCGTTGGGGGGGGAAGAGAGGAGGGAATGGGGGAAAATAGCTGCATCACAGGCATTACTGGGTAACCAAGAGTTAGATATATCTACATACTTCAGGTTTTAAAGAGAAATCTCAACATCCAATGCACCAGAAATTGGTGTTAATGTATTTCCACATATCCAGCCCTCTCCTGGCAGGGACCACACAAGGCACTTCATCTCCCAGCTCACAGGAGAGACCTGAGGTTTGACGCCCTGCACCCATCCAGGAGCAGACCATTACAGGTGTTTCTCCTGGGGAAGGAGCATCTGGTTTCTCCAGGTTTCCCAGACCTGCTGGCAAACTTTCCCCAGCACTCAGGAGAACTGGAGGTGAACCGCCTCCCCTTGGATTTATCGCACGGAATAGAAACCTGGTGCCATTAGCAGAGCTGGGGCCAGACACTCCCGCGCAGGCAGAGCAAGCCCAGCTTGTGCAATGAACTACATGCCCGTCGGGCACGGGCTGCCCACAGATTCCCTGCTGGGAGAGCAGCTCCAGCCCCTGCAGACGAGCAGATCTCAGATCAGCCCTCACACCCAAAACCAGCTGTCTTGCCTATTTCTGATCCATTTGCTGACCAGCACAGGAGGGAGAGCAGGACGGACTCCCCCGGGGACGGCATCTCAGCCAGCCTGTGGGCAATTACAGCCATTTGCAATTTGCTGCTGTACTGCTATGTTCCTCTGCCGGCCAGATTTATGACATCTGATCGAAACACCACTGCAATTAAAAGTGACAGACAGTAAAAAGCACTGTATTTCTTCCTGAAACAGAGGTGGAGCACTTGCGTGTGGAAGTGTACTCCATAAATCCCAAAGGCAGCCCCTTGGAAAGCTCCCAGCTGCCCCCTTGAAGGGCGTAAGGGAGCTGGGCAGCTCAGAGAACGCTGAATATTGTTCAGCTTCAAGTGAGTCAATCTGCTGAAATTAAAAAATTGAAGTGGAAGTAAGCTCCCTTCAGCCTTTTATCTTCTCAACCAATTTTTAGCTACAATCTTGGAGCCCAGTACCATTGCTATCACACCCAGGCAAAAGGAAAAATTCCAGGGTATGTTAATTAACTTTTTTTTTTTCTCCTTGCTGAGTCCTCAGCAAGATCACTGACGAGCAGCTTTTCTGGGTTTGCTCTGAGTTGCACTGAGAGCAAATAGTGGCCAAGCAATCCATGATAAGAAAGGGGCAGATTTTCCAAGGTCAAGGGGAATTCAGATGTTCAGACCTTTTGGGGGGCGAGCAGCTACCCAGGGTGTGCAGGCGAGGGAGGTCATGCCTGGCTGCTCTTGGACACGTGCACCAGCCTTTGAAGCCTGACGATTCCCAGTCGTTCAGCATCTGCTTTCAAACAGTACGAAAAGGTGCAGAACCACCCACGTTGTTCTTCACTTTTCTGCATAAATTTCAGACAAAAAGGCTGATCCACTTTAGTCGACAAGGTTTTGAGCAGTTAATTCCCTGCTGAGCAGCTTTAATTCTCCAAGGATGCATTTAAAATTCTTCCTAGACAGGTTTGTGAGCTTGGAGGATCACGTTGGGTTTCCAAAGGTGGAGAACCCCAGCTCTGACAGTAAGTCAAATGCCATGGCATGGACCAGACGTGGGACATTGAGCTGCCATCTCCGCCCAGAAAACTATGGCCAGGAGCCCTGTCCCCACACCTGTTCCTCGTGGTCCATTGCCACCGAAGCAGCACAACCAGCACATCCATTGGAGAACCTGCGTGACGCCATTACGTTACCATGGCAATCAGCACTACAGAAGTGACTAAAAATAAATGCCGGCTCCGCAAAGCACAAAAGATCGTCCTGAATCCAAATCCTGACTCAGCCACCTTCAAACCCAGGTGTGTATGGTGCCGGGTTCCCGCTGGGCTGCCACCCCTCTTTGCGCAGTGGGGACCGTCCTCCCGGTCCCCTGCACAACGCAGCGCAGAGCAGCGAGCTCCCTGCTGCACAGGGGGTGCTTCAGTCCTTGACCACCGCTGAGCTCTGCCACCAGGACTGCCTGGACCTCCACCGGAGCAGGTAGACAACTGTCCAGAGCCCTCACGGGGCTGTGGTCAGCAAGGAAGGCTCATTTTTTTTTTCCTCCCAAACCCCTAAAAACCCACTGATTCCCAATGTCCTGTGCAGCATCCCACCTCCACGCCAAGAAACTTGGACAGCTGGGCAAGACCCAGGCAGATCAGACATGAAAAGATAAACTGGACACTTATTTGTTGCGTATCACCTTGCGCAAAAAATAGCGCAAAAAATAGCACCAAAAATAATCCATGGAGCAAACTGCAGTAGCAGCACTGAGTCACCAGAGTACAGCTCAAAGTGGACCCAAAGGATAAAATCTGCACAAGAATGTAAATCCTGGGTGTAAAACCCAACGTGTGAGCGCTGCATGCACAAGACCCAAGCACCACCTTGGGCAGAGCTGTGGGACCTGGAGGCCACAGCACAGAAACGTGCTGAGCTTCCCTTTCCCTTCTGGCATCGCAGGTTTCCACAGCGGGAATAACAGTGCAGGGACTCGGGTGTCTGTGGCCGGGTCATGGTCCCTGCAAGCCCACAGTCACATGGCAGCCCACGTCAGAGCGCGCTAAATTATACATGGCAGCTTTGAATTATTTCTTCTTCATTAAGGAAAGTGTGCACACAAACACGTTGGCAAACACCCTTTTCTGCACAGGGCAAGCCTGGCTCCATGGGGAGCAGCGGGGCTGGGGGCTCAGCCCGGTGCAGCCAGAGGGACACACATGGGGGGACAGTCCCCAAGCCCACCCCCGGCACGGCCACTCAGCTCTGTCACCTGCTACCAGACCCTGTAAGGAGCAGAAAGTGTTTCTCTTTAATTAACATTTCTCTTTAATTAACACACAGCTCAAACTCAGGCTGTCCACAAAACTTAGACTTACCCCAGAACATTTTTCCGTGTTTTTTTCACTCTAAAAAGCCACTAAAACAAAGGAAGAAATCCTGCAAGCATCTTTGTATTGCCCTTTGTATCCCAAACCACTCTTGAGAACACTCAACAAGAAAAATATCCCAACTCTAAGGGGGCTCTTGAACACACATTTAAACCAATTACACCATAAAAAAGGAACCTGTGGGACTCATGCGCAGCCAACAAGCCCAAAGCGAGGGCGTTTGCGGAGCCCCAGGTGGCACGCAGCTTGTGGTGGTGGTGTGGGAAGCGCTTACAGCTCCCCACAGCTACACCAACCGCTGGAAACTGAATTACCTGTATCGTTCTCACCCCCCTATGATACTTACAGGAACAAAACCAACATTTCTACGTGTGGTTGCACACCCCGCTTTGGGGTGGGCTGCGCTGGGGCTTTTTTCATCTGCCTGACCTCCGTGAGTTTAGGATGTCACCTTTAAGGTCTTTGCTACCTTCAAAACCAGCCCAAGCAAAACCACAACGGAACCGAGAGCATAAAAGCCAGCCAACTCATTCAAATGTTAAAGCTATTCAATTTTATAATGAAGTAATTAAACTAGAGCACTGGTTCAGTTTTCTGCAGTTCATGTCCAGGCAATTAAAGAAACAGAAATAATCCACTCCCCTTGATGAGATGCAATTCCCCTCCCGGCACTGCACTTCCAGGGAAGCGGTTATCCTTGGGACAGCAAGAGCACTTTGTCTCAAGTTCTTGTCTGTGACGAGATGCAAGAAATTCAATGGGAAATTAAATTTTAGAAGGAAGAGTCACAAGGCACTCTTGATCTGATCTTTAGGCTGAGACATGGAAATGGTCTGGCTGTGACACTGTGCTTCACGATCCCACTTTACTCCTTTATTTATGGCCTTCTTCACATGTATGAGTTAGCCAAGTGGGTTAATGGCCTAAATCTCATTAAAGTCAGTTGCAAACAGCTATTACATCATCGCACAGCAGTCTCTTTGCAATCTGCTTCTAATTCAGCAAAGAAATCAGCCAGACGCAAGAGCAGCCCCACAGCAAGCGCTGGGGACCACGGGGGCCATCTGAGCAACGCCCAAGAGCCGAGCTGCAGCCGGCACCAACCTCCGATTCACGGTTAGAAACCTCGCCTTGGACCTGTGCTCGCTGTAAAATACGGCAGAAACATTTCAAGAGAGAAGCTTTTTGTTCTATTAGAAAGATCGTTACTGGACTAGGGTGCAGCAAGAGAGAGAGAAGAAGGTGGTTTCCTTTAAATAAAGCCAGCACAGGGCATCAGCAGAACCAGAACAGCAGCCCCAGAAGTAGACACGTTTAAAGTAACTTAACTGATACAACATCACCAGAAAACTAATTCAAGTATTTTTAACTGAGGAAATGAAATCAGAGGAAACTCCAACATGACACAGAGGGTACCGTGCTGCAGGATCGCAGGAATTGCAGGATGTGCTGAAAAGGCAAACAAGCTTCTTCCAAACCTACAACAAAAAAAAAAACCAAACAAACCAACATGAATCCAAACTCCTTTTCATTTTGTGAAGTTTCTGAAAAAGCCTTTGTAGGAAGTTACAATTTTGCGAAAAACATTATGGCTTCATTTCTGCAACTGTTCTTTCCCCAGCTGCTGTCATGCTGTGAGGGGTTGCTCCCAGGAACGTGTTCATTCCTGTAACAGGGTCCCTGAGCACCTCGCTGTTCCCTGAGCGGACACGGAACTGCACCCAGAGCCAGAGAGAACGCACTGGTGGCACCGCTGGCCCTGCTGCCAGGAATTGGGAGGAGAGACCCCAGGAGCATCCCTGCTCCTGACACCCAGTGCCCCACAATGAGCCCAACTGCGCAGCCATCACCTGGCTCAGAACCACTCCTGCTGCATCCCCAGCTCCCAGAGCGCTTCGGGGTGATGCTCAGTCAAGACTTGCACATCCTCCTTACCTCAGATCCTTCCCGCTGCTTCTTCCTGAAATCCCTTAATGCTCTCCTGAAAGGCTGGAAACTGCACTGAGGGTTTTGCCCCGGAGTCTCCATCACTACTGAGCTATGGAAGAAAAACATGCAGAGTGAGACATTTGTTTGGAAGGCTCCCTACAGGAAAACAGACCTTCCAAAAAAGCGAAGCCCTGCAGTCTCTGCAAGGTTTGTGGGTCCCAAGCGTGGGGCGACTGCTGCAGCTCCAGCTGCCGAGGCACAACAGGAGACGGAGCAGAGGGCTGCCCATAGCACCGCAGCCACTCGGAAACACTGCCGGGGGTCCATTGCGCTCTTCAGGGAATAAGGGTTCGTTTACATCACAAGTCAGGGAGCAGATTGCAAGCAACAGCTCAAACAAACCCCGCTTCCACCCTGAGCCCCCAGCACAGCCAGAGCCAGGCACAGGCGCTGCCACAGAGCCAGCACCGCCACGGCACTGGAGGCCAAATCACTTATACCAAAACTGCATTTGTTCACTTTGATCACAGAATGTAGCCTGTGCACTGCAAGAAATGATCTTTAGATAAATGACCACTGCCCACTCGTGCTCCCCCCTGCAGATGACAGCAACTCCTTACGACTGCACACAAAGGTTTTATTCTTAACCATAATCTCAGCTGCCTTTTTCTTTTTAGAGGGGAAAAACTGTATGCAATCTTAAAACCGTGACCTACTGCTAAAAACAATTAAATGCCAGCACCAGAGGTCTGCCACAAAATCAGCTGCAACCTCACTGCAATGAGGTGCGGGAGGAGTTTCCCACTAGGACACTACAGACCTGCCACCAGCAGCCCGAGGGACAGAACAGCCTGTCCCAGGCTGTGTGGGCATCACAGCTCAGGTTAATTAACAGGGCTGCTACAACAGACCCCCAGAAAAGGCTCTGTGCCCATTTTTACGAATAAATTACATTTGCCATAGAGCATCACCATACAAAAGCACACACAGGGCAAGTAGCACAAAATACCCCGTTACCCCGCAGCGGGGTGTCCTGTGCTGTCACACGGCAAGGGACAGCCATGCCCCAGGAGGGACATCTTACCCCAGTGCGGTCTGCAGCCAGAAAGGATAACTGCCACAAAACAGCTTTTTCAACCCAAAACGGACAGTCCATTTATAATGTAGTTTCTGCATGCAAGTCCTAAAAAATAAGTCACACCAATGTTCAAACATAATATTTTTATTTGTGGATAAAAATTAAGGCTCACAGTACTTTATCATTTCACAAGCAGAAAAATGTTAAAAATTGAGAATGATGGGGAATGCCCCCAATACAAATTCCTCTAACTGCTGACATGTTTTACTGAAGACTTGAGGTGAACAATTGTACAGGGCAGCTACAGTTATTAGTTTGTAAACTAGGTGCTAAATATAATTGTTTTAAGAAATGTGAACAGAGTATTATGTTTCTCTCCACTTCTGGCTGTCTGATACACATGGATTCCATAAAAACACGCAAGAACCGCTGGGATGATAACACCAACCTTCCTAAGAACAACCCACCACGTCTACAATGCATGGCACAGGTGTCAAACAGGGGGAAGAGAGCTAAAGGTCACAAATTTCATTTCGATAAGACATTTTGATCATAGTGCAATAGTTTATGCCTAAAATTTTCAATATTCAACTTTCTGGCTTAGAAAAAAAAAAACAAAACAAAACCAAAGTATATTCCTAAAGGGCACAGGAATTGCTGTCAAGCTCCATTTCGTTACAGATATGGAAGCAATCCAGGTGATTAAAAGCTGGTAAAAGTGTATGTCAAACCTCAGTATACACAGAGCATACAGGTATACATCATGCCTATAGTTAAGATGCAACTCCAAGAAGGACTTCCAAGTGTGCACCATGCAGTGAATAAAAGATTTCCATCCAGGTACGCTGCAAGCTCGTGGTCCAGAGGTACAACAGTTCCCGTAAGCCCCAACCCACCGGGCACCCCCATCGCCACACAAGTTTTCTTGCAAGTTACATCCTAACTATGGGACTATATACCGCAGATTTATTTACACAGAGACCAACTAAGTGTCTCAGTCAAAACTGAGAAAGGTTTGGGTTTAAGAGGTCCTCTATATTCTTTGTGTTACTTTTTAGTAATTCCTTCTGGTTTTGCCTACTTGCTGTCAAGGCAACGCAAACAGGTGGCGGCAGCAGCAAGAACAAGCCTATTTACAATAAGCAACAACTGCTATAGCATTAAAAGTCTGAAGGATTTCTGCATCACACCAAGAAGATTCATTTCTAGTCATTGCACCTTTTACATCTGAGATGCCAATACAGTAATGAAAACAACTATCCTCAGCTATTTCTGACGAAAAGTTAAAATGTACTCAAAGGCCACAATTTCCTTCGGGAGCTTTCTTTTGAGACGAGCTACAAAGATAATTTGTTTTCAACAGAACCCATGCTATAACAGATTCTCCCACAGCAAACACTGATTTACAATGTTTTTGACCAACAGCTCTTACAGATCACAATCCAGTAATAAAAGAACATTTGTACAGATAATACTTCACTTACATCACAAAAAGCTCATCCAAAGGGCTCACAGAGGTTATGATGGATGTGGGTGAGAATTACTACCCCCATTCCATAAAGGAGGCAACCAAAATATCAACTAATATCAATTTGCCCAAGCTACAAAGCCTGCCAGGAGCAGGGCTGTGAGGGGGATGCAGTGTTCCTGACTCCAAATTACACTGGCCATGGGTCTGCTGCTCTCCTGCGCGCCTCTGTCCCCAAAGGGTTTCAAAGAGCAGGGGGCTGTAATATGCCATCTCCTCCT
Organism: Rissa tridactyla; assembly: GCF_028500815.1. Lineage (NCBI taxonomy): Eukaryota > Metazoa > Chordata > Aves > Charadriiformes > Laridae > Rissa > Rissa tridactyla. The sequence goes on from NC_071471.1 coordinate 10,069,114, forward strand.
CCAAGTGGAAAACCACCACTCAATGACACAGGCAAGAGAATAAGTTTACACAAGTTAGCCATTTCCTACGAGCAGAAATTAAACTGAATTTCCATAACGTGTAGGCAGTAAATGTAAGAACAACAGAAAAACGTGTGCAATCAAAAGAATACAGAACAACGATTTCAACCATTAATTCCAGTTCACAAATCTATGCAAGTGGAAACATAAGCCATGAAATACTCCACATTATTGAACAGTTTAAAACAAGTATTTTACTCCATAGTACTATGGTAATCTTGCAGCTGAATGAAATGCAACTGCCTAAATTAAAAACAGAAAAAAAAAAGATAAGAGGGATAAGCCTGGATACATGGTTATGGTTCCACCGGTGGAGGTACCCAGCAGGCACCCAGCAAGCTGCTCACGTCAGAATTTAACTGTTACTTTCAGAGACAGCAACAGCAGGACACACAAAATTCTCAGGTGGATGGAAATAGCTTTGCCTCAATACATCATAAAAGCACAGATGTGCAAAGTAACCATCTCTCAAATTATTGCTTGCTTAACTACATAAACAGCAGAATACGAATGACGGAAGGGATCTATATGGATTGGGTAAGTCACCTCCAATACCATGACTCCACACTAACGACTATAATGATCTTAACAATCAAGCTAAATACAATACATACCCAAAAAAAAAAATCCTCTAAAAGCAAATGCATAGAAAATAAACTGTCATCAAGTACAAGGAAAGCACATCGGCAGCAGGCTGCGAAGGGACTGTTGTGTAAGTGTTGGAGGACAGGAACAGGATTCGTGGATGCAGTAGCTCTGGTGCAACAGTTTTCCAAACTGCACTCCCATTTTTACACTTCTATCAGAGTCCCCAGAAGCACACAAAGATACTTCACTGTCTGGAATTTGACATACGCATACGTGCCGCAAGTGTACACTAAAGATTAGCTGGTGTATACACAGCTGTTACCAACATGCACACCTACTGAGCGATGCAAGAGGGAGCGAGTACAGAAAGACAGACAGGGGTGACTTCATAATATTTTAGCATTGCTCTTCTGGAGCTCAACGTTATTGCCATGAGCTAATATGTCAAACAATATAGGCTAAACAGTATACAACAGATACACGGTAATTCCACAACTCAACAGTAGCCACTACTCCATTTGGCAAAATATTTATTTATAATAAATCTGTTCAAAAGCAGTTGGTCACAAAGAATTCATTTTACATTTTTAGGCTGTAACAATGCTTTTGGTTGAAGTAAATAAACTGTCTCTTTTTACACAGTGTACAAAACCAAAGAGACGTTGAAATGACAGTTAACAATAAAACACAAGAAAACAGGAAGAATCAGTAAGACAAAGGCAAAAGCAAAAGGAATCTGTCTGCGCACCGGCAATGCTGCCATGATTATTTACCCGTACAAATCCTCAGCCCCACTCAGTTATTATCCCCAGCACAGCTCTTAACCGCAGGTTTATGCTCCAGGAGAGGAATCTGATGCGATGTAGCAGCTCCAGTCACTCTTTCACAGTACTGCATGTCAACACTGGGAATGGTTTCTGATATGATTTAGACTGCACACAGTACTTTAATAGAAAAAAAGTTAATTACTCCCACTCTGTAGTTCCTGGTGGCTTTGATGTCAAGTCATACATCACCCGAGAAATGCCAGGAATCTTCTTAATCTCCGCCACCATTTTTAACACAACCTATCGTTGAAAAAAGAAAAATATCAGAAGAAAGCATGTAAGACAGACCTGATGAAAACTATCCAAGAGAAGCTTAAAAAAGGAAAACTTTGTTCACACTAGTTCTGTTATACACAAGAGAATGAGCTTATTAGCGTACTCTCACCACTTAAGAAATAAAATCAATTTATACAAAACCTCTAGGCTTCATGATATCTGCAGTTACATTTGGAACTTGCTGATTTTTGGCACTGGCAATAAATCAGGGTGTCGATCACAATACGCTTCCCTCAAGGCAGCAGCTCTTCAAAACTATTTCTTGAAAGTTCAGTAGGAACATATGCTGTTATGTGTTACTATCAACCATTTTCAGACTTTTCTCAGACCATCATCTCCAGCTGAACTACCAAACACAAATTAGCAGCCTGAGTGAAACCCCTTTCAAAATAAAAAAGGGAAAGAAGCATCCAAAGGAAAAAGTTCCCATTGAGAGTTGTTCTCCAGAGCTCACAATTAATTCACATTAGCAAAAGTATTCTAGATGAGAATTTGCTGATCCTTAGAAGTTCAGCTTCCTTAAAAATCCCACAGTTCACAAGAATGCCACTTCTATGACATACTGTTTTATAGTGCAAGCATAAATTAAACAATGCATTGCTCTCCATGGAAAAACACAGAAAATTTTTAATCAAATATGATTATTTTCCCCATAAATTCCACAAGCTCTACTGTTTTGTCACCACATTATTACCTAGCCTTAAAGTGACCATTTTACATTTTAAAGAATGTGTGTGTGTGGGGGGGTTGTTTAGTTAGTTACGGGTTTTGTGGTGTTTGGTTGTTTTGTTTGTGGGTTGTTTTTTTTTTTTTTAAACACAAACTTCAAGGTCAAATGAATCCTCATTTTATATAATGGAATAGTTTACATGGCAACTTAGCCTTGAATCGTTTCTTTTTAAATGGATAGGCTTCCTTAAAGTAGAATACTTCGGTTACATACAATTACTAAACAATGCCTATATGCTTTTAAAGTATGTTTAAATAAAAGTCAATTCTGTTCTTCATCTACACTGCATTCCCAGAGAGACAAAGTACTTGAAACTGGACATGGATAAAGTTTCCCAGAAAAATACGCCTAAACTTGACTCTTAAATCCTTTTAGCGACCTAAATAGAAAATAGCACACTTTGAGATGTTAAACAGCAGCTTCCGGTAAAATCAGAAGTGGGGATCAAGAGCAATTCTGCAATTCAGGTCATTCCCAATTGCTAACGCAAAAAATTAATTTCAAAATCCCAAAAATAGTTAGGGTATTCTTTCTCTTTTAATTGATTGTATTTTGGCTCATGTCTGTTGGAAAGCCTTTAAGTTTGTCATACCCATCTGCCAGCTTCCCATTTTGTTACAGTTTTTCCCCCAAACCACCACTGGATTCTTCCTAATGAATACTATGAAAGAGACAAAAATTTGCAACAAAAAAATCAAAGGCAAGGCAAGCAATCAAGAGAGAGAGGGAAGAAAGTCAAAGTGAGCCATCTGCAATACTAGCTCACGTTGAAAAGAAACTTGAGAACCTGTATTACCTCTTCTGGAAACTCATTACCAGGAGTTGCTGCAATACCAGTCATAAAATCACTTGTAATAAAAGTTCGAATAACCACAGATCTTTGACAGGAAGGTTGTTTCTGTAGGGGGTCCCGATCAAAATGTAACGGTGTCAGTATTATTGGCATCTGGCTAATTTTCCCGGCATAACCTTCAGAAAATAGTAGTACAAAGTGGATTAATTTGACTGAAAGACACAAACATGATAGCAGTTTTACAGAACTTCCCACGTGTACTTTAAACTATATACTAGGAGCTACATTTACATCTTCTGGGATCTTTTTGCTACTGCTACCACAGCTCAGAAGATCACACTCATTATACAATTATGTAATTAGTGGTGCATACACTAAAACTACCTAAATTGCCACTTGAAATAATCTTCAGCGTTTGCAGGCATGCAGAACAAAACCAGATAACCTCCTGTTAACCCTGTAATTCGCTGTGAATGCGGTTCAGGATGTACTTTCCTTCCCACATAACAAGCCATGGGGTTTTATCTATCCCCATATCAAGCCCAATAAAGAGCCATTCGCAAGTATCTCTGTATCTGACGTATTTAAGCGAAAGCTCTCAGGTGTCCCTGTTGCTGGTGGTTGATAGGTAATTCCAGATAACCATCTCTCACATTTTTATTTTTTTTAAATATCTCCTTCCGAAAACCAATACACAGACCACCTAATCTCGCTGTTTAAATGATCTAAAAGTTGGAGATTTGGGTGTGCAGCAGCGTGCAGAGCCAGCCTAACACTGATGCGGACTCTCACCCTCTGCTAGCACCAGCCTGAGCTGTTGGTACAGGGAGTCTTTTCCACTGAACAACTCAAGTCTTATTTTTGGGAGCGATTCATTCACACAGAGCCCAGTGTCACCAGAAGTTAGCAAAACACAACTACAGTTTTACAAACACAATTGGCAGTGTTATCCTCACCCTTTGGGGGCTATTTTTGTACAGATTATGTTAAGAGAGCCTTGCAAACGGAATACATATTTTTAAACAGATATATCCTTTGTAACTTCATTTATACAAAATATAGGCAAGTCTGATGAACTTCTTCCCACACATATCACATCTTCAAATATAATTAAGTAAAAAAAAAAAAGCCCCAAGCCTCAAAACTACTATCTTCCCAGACTCCACCTGTGTACCATATCACAGGATATTTGAATGCTCCCTGGATGTTAAGGGCTTGAAGCATTACCATCTGCTAGCCTGAAGTGCTTGGGTTTACAAATACAGCTTTTATTTTAAGTTAAGAAATACGAAATCACCACAGGTAGCAACTGGCACCACCATTAGAAACTTAGTATTTGGGCTCCCTTCTTTCCACATAAACCCCATGATTTAGAAACCACGTCAAGTTTCTTTACACAGTTTATTTACTTGTAAATACTGATGGCTGAGATCACCAGAACAGACAGGTTATTTGGTTGACTTTCAGCTGGCTAACAGCACTTTTTGCAGAAGTTTGCGCTGCAGTGAAGCACCACACCTCTGAGCTTCAGAACGCGTCAGAGGGAAGCCTCAGTCCCCCTAAATACCCTAAAATTAATTCTGCCAGCAGAAAGGCTAACAATTCCTGTCCTTTAGCTATCAGCTTCTACAACTTTCAGAAAAGGCTCTTGCCTGTCATCCCATGAATTTATCACTTCTTTGGAGATATTCAAGAAGCTTTTGATAGTAGCATTATATACTCAGTTAGGTTTGCAGAGATCTTAAAACAAGAGTCTAATCCGTGGGATAAGGCAAAGCACCTACCAGACTCCCTGAGAATATTGTGAGCCTCAAAATCAGCTTGACGTAAAGTGCTGAGGACTCCTGTTGTCAGGAAAGTGGGGGTGACATCTGTAGGAGGTTCTTTGACCGGTGGACCGAACACGTACACAACTCTGGAAAACAAACAGGATGGTAGAAAAACACATTTTGCACACACGGAATAAACCAGAATGCTAAAGACTGCATCTTTAGTATCACAGTGAGAAATAAAACTAGGGAAAAAAGTGTAATATTTGATTTTGCTCCTTAGCTACTAACTAGAGCTTAATATAACTTCATGCACATATTCCACGAACGTGACGTGCATACTAGCTTTACAAGTCAAATGTACTATTTTGGTTGGCTAGAGACTAGCAATAGCCACAATATTACTTACTCAAGAGAATAATCCTTTGAAAAAACAGAAATACTAACTCAGCAGTATCACAAACGGTGTTCTTTCAATTTTACTTTCATGTCAGTAAAAGTTAAGATTATTCTGAGAAAGCTACTTAATAAGTGCTTACAATTTCTATCTTCTCTCCTAATAGGAAACCACCAAAAAATACCATGAAACAGTAAACCTTACTGTTAACAAAGAGCTGTGTTTTCAGCACAGGGCACTAACATTGCAATTTATAAATCTACATAACTACATCTGTAATAAAATATTTTCTGAATTCAAACCAGTCATATTTTTTTTAGGCTCATTCATTGCGTTTCATATGTTGCAGAACAAAAAGCGAAGTATAATACTGTCTGACAGGCCTCATACAAGGATTTACTATGGTGTATACACACGAGTTATTTGAGTTTGTAGATACAAACCAAGAATACTTGTCCAAAATCCAAAGCAGAAAAATATGCAAGCTTTACATTCTGTATTTTTGTTTGTAATATAAAGTCTGCAAGCATAGCTGGGCAAAAGACCAACTATTTCAGTGCACTCCTCAAACTGCCAGCTTCAATGTCCCTGTAAACAGCAATGAAAGATTCTGAAAACATACCCTGGTACAGCAGAACTCCCAGAGATGTGTATATTCAGGAGGGAAGTATTAAATCCAAAAGAGCTTAAAGAAGATAGCTATGCTGTAAATCCAGCACATACTTTGAAATTGCACACGCAATCCTGATTTTATACCTTCTTTTGTTCCCTCTGCATTTAAAGTATCATCTTACAATTCAAGATCTTGCTTTTAAGAATAACACCTCTTTCAGTAGGCGTCACTTTTGTGACAAGATTAAGTTTTGCTATAAGCAATTATAAGCAGTTTCATCAGAAATTCGACAGCCAGGCAAAGAGGATATGCATTCTCCAAAACTGCTTTAATATCTAATCAACTTCAGCTGCTAGAAAAGTTATGGACTCAAGCAGCTAGAAAAATGCATATTCACAAAAAAGCTCAGACTGCCCAGCTTTGGAGCTTTCCTATGGGCCATTAGAACTGATAGTCCCACATAAATTCCCTTTTTGACAAAAAGCAAAAAAACACCACATGACATCACAACTCATCAACAGGCTTGGAATCTTTCAAAAAAGATTTTGCGTAAGTTACACTGGACGTTGTCTAATCAAGTGCTAAAAAAAACCCAATAGGCTATCAATTTCTTTTTCAAGATAGTAATTCCAGAAATAAACCTATGTTTTGATTTATCGTGTCTTTGTAACCTCTGCACGACACACCTGTCCAACATCTAAAAAAATTCCACCATAGAATGCCAATGCTTGTGTATGCTGAACTTCAATATATTAAGTAGATCATTAGAAATAAAGATAATTCAAAATACTTACCTGTTTATGTTGTGGCACATGCGTGGTATGAGCCTGGCAAGAAACATAAGAGACTCCCAGTGTGGAGCATCTTTACTAGAGATCCCACAAACATAGCTATATGAACGACAGTCACCCTATAAATTAAAAAAATAATAATAACTGAACATGAACTTTGCTGCCAAAATAGTTCACAATACTTCCCCCTTCATCCCATAGGTTCCAGGACTATACTTTGTGTCAACATTTAGCAGACACTAAGCTGGTGAAATCAGTATGCTGAGAGATACCACATGAAAGATAGAATACAGAAAAAGACAGACCTCTTGTAAGCTAATAAGAGCGTATAAAAGGAAACTTTTCAGTATGGAAAGATTCATATAAGGTGACCTGAGCATAGGGATTGATTGTGGATTGTTATTTTTGATGGCACCATCTGAAGAAAACCTGTGATGAAGCGTAGAAATCTGCTGATGATATTGCTATTTAAGATAGTAAGAAAAGCTGACTGCACGGAGTTACAGAAGAGACACAAAAGATTAAGCAGCTGATAATGAAAGATGTAATTCAATACTGATAAAGCAAAGAAAGGTACTTTACAGCTATAACCAGGCAGTAAAGAAATCTTCCAAGCTACTGCACGCTATTTCACGAGAATACCAGCTCAGCGTTTGGCGACAGAAACACAAACCAAATACAGAGGACAGCCTGCAGAAATTCCAGTGGCATTAGCAAAGGAGCGAAAGTTAAAAAAAAAAAAAAACAAACCACTATGCCATTGCACAGATTCAAGTGTTCCTCTACCCTGAACAGCCTGCGCTGCTCTAGTTCCTTTCCTGACAAGGATAAGGATATAGTACAATCTGAAAAAGTACAGGAAAGGGCAACGAGCACGTTCAAATGTAGGAAGCAGGGTTTTTTTGATCAACTTAGTCTAGGACTCCTCAGCCTTAAAAAGTTACAGCAGAAGTCTACAAGTTATGAAGTCATGAAGAAACTGCCTGTAAGTGGCCACCATTATCCAACCTCAATGACATCCTCAAATACACTCAAGTGTATCTGCATTTACTCAAGTGTCTATTTGGATGTCTTGACACCTTTGCACTACACACCAGCACTGACAAATGACAATAACGTAGCTATCACAGTCACTTGAAGCTTATGTTCTGGAGTCAAGCCCTTTATTTCCATTCAGTCTTAAAGCAGCAATTATTATGCTTCACTGCAGCCTGCCACACTGCCAGGAAGCAGCTTTCAGAACATCCCTTGGATTGAATCCATTTACCTGCACTCCCACAGTTTTGATTGGTAACAAGAAGGCATTCAGTGAATGTAGGCTTGTAATCTGCATCAGCTTCTCCTGGTCTTCTTCGGTTGTACACGCTTTGACCCTTTGCAGCAAAGTATGTGGCTGTGCAATGATGCAGAGAAATAATTTTTAATTAAATAAAATCCCCAAGCACACAAATAGAACTTTTATATAATAATTTTATTTGCATTGTAAGTAGCCGATTGCTTAGATTTAGTCCACATTTACCCCCTTGGAACTACTTAAAAAAAACCCCTTTCATTTAACAATTAAATTTTAGCAAAAGCAGTTTTATTTGCTTGGACTGCATGTAGTTTAAGATGAACCTCTCTCCAAGGCCATAGATGAAGCTCTTATGCTCATTCTCTCTTTCACAAAGCTATACTTTTCATTTTTGTTTATTTCAGATACAGAACAAAGTAATATCCTGTTACACTACACTGCAATTCAACAAGTTTTCAAGGAACTACTCCCCTTCAATGTTTTGGAAGTCGTTTTGAACTTAGAACTTCAACTTAGAGTGGGCTCTTTCCAGCCCCTGCAGTTTAGTTCAAGTGAGCTTACAGTAATCATGAAGGTTATAACAGTTAAGAGATTAAGAATTTAAAAGTAATCTATTAAAAACTTCAGGTTTCTCTTCAAAACATCTGGCAAGCACTAGTTCCTCGCTCCTGCACTTTAATTTAGACATTCAGTGATTGTTAGAGCATGTAAATCTCGAAAGTTACAGTTATTTTAGGAAGGGAAAAACCTTCAGAAATTCTCATCTGCACAAAATTTAATTAAACCAAAATTTATTTACTATTTGAAAGGTGTATAAACTTCCATTTTCCAGAAATTGTTTAACACTTGCACTAGTCATGGTGCAAAAAAATTCTATTGTACTACACTGAATGGCTTCAAGTGAATTGTATTGGAATGCGTTACTCCTTAAAGAGCACAAGTAAGTAGTTTTAAACATTTAGCAGCTTAAACCTCACAGAATCACAGAATGGTAGGGTTGGCAGGGACCGCTGGAGATCATCTAGTCCAACCCTCCTGCCAGAACAGAGTCACCTAGAGCCTCATTGCAGGCCACTACAGAATGATCATAGTATTTTATGCATATTAGAGTTTAGTGATTTTGTTACCTTCTTAACGCTTGCAGAAAAATCTGCAACTATTTTCAAAATGTTGTTTGTTTCAGGAAAATCTTTGCACACGTAAGGCTCTTCAGCACATATCACTCTAATTGCTAGACCAGGGCCTGCAATGCAAAGTTGAAAAAAACCATTATACTAAACAACGGGAAAGCTGACTTTCATCTAAAAATGTGCCAGCATCTGGAACAGCAGTCAATCACTGAGTAGAGTGTGCTTTGCCATTGTACCTATACTTCAATTGTCTTAACACCCTACAAGACAAAAAAAAAATTCACAAGCAGTTTATTCTGGAACAGTATTTCTGTTCAGTACATTTAAGCACTATTTACCTATATCTTAAATTGGATAGTTGTGTAAAGCAGCAGTTAGTGGTGAAGTGCGGGAGAAGGCAAGTCAAAGTGAACAGGAACTTCCTCCTTCCCTTTGCTAGGCAACCGGGATGAAAGACTTGGTTATAACACACAGTTGAGTCTCCGTTGGTTTTAAAGACCCCTGTCGGCTATTTGACCTTTTAGCTTCTTAATAGAAAAGCACACGTAATTTACTGGAAGTGCCTAAAGACAGCTTCTTGCATTTCATGTGATGCTGGTACATTAGCACAACAGCCTATGCACTCTGCCAGTGACTACTACACACCCTGCAGGACAATTTTAAAACACATGGACAGAAAAACATAACCCCCCTAAAAGGATGTGGGCTTTGCTGTATTATATGCTTTGATGTTTCCCGGTGGGGAACTCGTTATTTTCCATGCAATCATTTTCAAAACAGGAAATGTTCCTTAGAAAGGCAGGTAGATATAGGCCATTATTTCAAGAAAGATACATTTGACAACTCAAGCCTCATTCAGCTGTACTTCACTGATAATTCTTGCTTTGGCTTATGCAACTGAAAATAAACAAATACAGCTAAAAGCAAACTAAATTATAAAACTTTTCCTTTAATCTCTATACATAATAAAGCTGCTCTCAAATCCTCTTTTTCTGAAAAAAGATCCTGCTTAAGTAAAAACTAATAAATCCATCAATTTTTTCCTGTTTATAGTTTTAGGCTTCAACATAAATTTATTCTACAGGTTAAGTATATTCTAAACAATACTGACGTGATCCATAGCCCTTCGCTAAGTAGCACAGATCACCACTCATACCTGGGAAGGGATGCCTCGAAACCAGCTCTTCAGGAAGACCAAGTTCTCTCCCCAGTACTCGCACTTCATCTTTGTGAAAGTCTTTCAGTGGTTCTATTACCTTACCCTTAAAAAAAAAAAAAAGGTAATTTAGAGTCCAGCTTACACATTCAAACAAAAAGCCTCAAATGTTTAGGTTATGGCAGTCAAACCGGCCTGCTTTTCACAGCATCGGCTGCCAACATTTGCGTAAGCCCTGCAAAGAAAAGTACGTGTGAATGTGGGCTTTGTAAAACAGTTGCAGGACAGAGGCTAAGACAAGGAAGTTTAAGTTCGTGCCAAAAATATCAATGGCTCCATCAGTGTAGATATAGCTGTAGGTCAAGCCTGCTCTGACTGTCTTCAGAAATTCAAACCCTTCTCCTCTTCCCTAGATGTTCAAACCAAACTAAAAGCCTTGAAAATACTTTTTACAGTATTAGAAGTGTGGGTCAGTAACGGTTACTTTCTCTCCTATGGCCAGGCACTTACTAATAACCAACACCTTCCAACAAGAGCACCTTCCAACAGGGTTATTATGTGATGTCTCATATGTTGATTCTTTCTTATTTTATAATACGGTTAGAGAACTTTCCATTCTAATGTCAGAAAAGGCAAAACAGGGGAGTCTCTGACATTTGCTTCATGTGCTAATAGTTAAAGACCTCTGCACAAGAAAGGTATTCAAAAAGCTTTTCTGGACTCTAGACTAAACAGACCGAACAAGAGTGCAATCAAAGGGATGGGACTTGGGCTGCTTATCTTCAGGCAGTTCAACCTCCTGTGTTCACATCATCTTCAATCTCATCCATGGATGTCCACGTGGGGTCATTTCAGAATGACTTGCGAGTCCTTAAATTGACAACTGGCAAACTGATTGTGTGCCACCAGCGTACTGCTGGCAGACAGACAATCAGGTTACTAGTAATGTGATGCAGAAGCTGCATAAGAACAGAAAGAACTCATCCTGCAGGAACTATCTCTAGATTTCAACCCATTTAAATATATTGTTCTCATGCTCTCCCAAAATAGAGCAGAATACTATGCTTGCAGTGATGAATGTTACTAGAAGTTCAAAAGAAGAAGAACTTTGGCCCTCTCTCTCAACAGGAGCTGATTATGTTTTCACTAAAGCACTGTCACAGCTCTTGCCTGAATCCATAATGTGCCAGATCTGGACTACTGGTACCTAAAGATTACCCATTGACTGGTGTTCAGAACAAGATACAACAGAAGGAATAGAGTAATCCATTACATCATGAATTCCAGCTGAACCAGAATAAAGTTGTCTGAGAAAAGTCTTAAAACTACTCTCCTGGTACAGGCATTTGCTTCCTTACTGGGATGCAAGATTTGTTGAGGGTTAAAAAGTAGGAGAGTGAGGAAACAGCTTGCAGCTGAGAACACCATTGTTCACACTGAATGAATCCAGGTTCAATCTGTTGACATGAGGGTGTCACCATGAGGGTGGTGAGACACTGGAACAGGTTGCCCAGAGAGGTGGTGGAAGCCCCATCCCTGGAAGTTTTTAAGGCCAGGCTGGACGGGGCTCTGAGCAACCTGATCTAGTGGGAGATGTCCCTGCCCACGGCAGGGGAGTTGGAAATAGATGATTTTAAGGTCCCTTCCAACCCTAACAATTCTATGATTCTATGATGTCTTCCTCAGTATCCAATGCTGGACAATACTCAAACAATTTTGACTCCTTTGGGAACGTAGGGGCTAAAAAGAAGTGTAATGAATTGCACCCTATTACAATAGAATCTAAAGGGCCTCACCAGGACAGGGTCACATCAACATGGGACAGTTATACCAGCAAAACACAGAAGTTTTTCATTTTGATACTCAGCTTAACATTTGTGAGAACCAGAAGGATATTTTTGCTTACCTCTTCTCTTAACTTTCGAATCAGCTCTGTATCATTATGGTGAGTTTTGATCACTTCGGCTTTGCCACTTGCAACAAGGGAAGCACTTTCAATGAGATCAGGTCTGAGGGTACCCTGAGCAAGAAAAACCTCTTCAGGTTTCAGATTCATTTCTCCAATAACTTCATTGGCAATCTGCAAGATGGAGAGGAAAAAAAAAAAGCGTTCCAATCTACTTGTCAGTTATCAAAGGCCTGCATCATCAACACTGATAGCTGAGAGACAGAAAATGGCTCATCTTCAGCAAAGCAATGGAAGCATGCTCCAATCCACATTACCCATTGATTTGGTGGGAAAAAAAAAAACAAACACCACATTATATACAAGTTTATGTAACAGAAATGAATGGCCAACCAATACAGTACATCTAAACACAAAGCTTGATCTAGTACAATGCATGTGAACCGTGTTGTGACCACTAAATGACTGTGGAAAATTTTAGGCTTAGGATAATGTACCAAAGGCTTCTTAGGTCACCCACAACTTAAAACCACTGATGCCATTGAGTGCATAGTGCTTTAGAATGAAACAGTCTGATATAGAAGATGTATCTAGAAATCATGTCATTTTTAAAAAGGCAACCAACAAATAACTATAAATATTACCTTAACAAACGTATCACCAATAATTTTTCTTTTTTCTTCAGGACTTGTAGTCATATTTAAAGTCTTGCTAATTCTTTTACGTGGAGTTCTGTCTTCATCCGAGATGGGCAGAGTTGTTGTACCATTATAAAAGGAATGGGCTGCATTCACCACTGTATGAAATTACAGGAATTTGTTGTCAAAGCCAGTAAAGATTTTTATGCAAGGTTGCAAAAAAATAAGTTTCACTTTATTGCTTTGAAAAAAGAAAATAAAAATCAGTCCAGTCCTTTAACTATTAACTGCATTAGATAAGCCTGTTCAATCCCTCAAGAATTAATTGTAATAAAAGTATTTTATTTGTCTTATTAACCTACTCTAGAGGGCAATATTTTTCATATTACGAGTCTAGGCAGCTGTGTGAAAGTTCAGTTCTTGATTTCCCTCTTAGATTATAATTTACTTGCTTTATTTAAATAGTTTACAGGATGGTATTTCCCCAGGGCCTTTCGGCAACCAAAATTAAATGATGCACTATTTACTCATGGTACATTATATGCTGCTTAATTTAGAGAGGCTCTCAATGCAGAGATCAGCTAGGAGGCTCTTTGGCATCTTTTACCAGCACTGAACTCCATGACCTACAGAAGAAGCATTTGCAGCAAAGGGATTCCCTCAATTTGTTTCTCTAGCAGCCTGGTTTATAGAGCGCAAAAAAAAAAGTGTATAGAACAAAGCTTAGGCTTTGCTACATCAGGATGTTGCAGCCCAATCTGCAAGATGCTAACGTGCCACCTCCCTGCACTGTTTCACGCTGTCAGGCTAGTGGAAAGCATTGCTCACCTAGTGCCATGCTTCCTGACCAAAACACAAGAGAATCACTTGACAGCAGTCCTTACGCACAGCCCCAGGAACAGGCAGCTATTACTCATGAAATAAATCAGTCAGGCAGTATAAAGAAGCTCTCATTGTTCGCACAACTCAAACACATAATTTGTCTTCTCTGACCTCCTTCTGCTTCAAGCACCAAAAAACTCTAAACCTTATCAGCCATGACAAGGTACCTTCCGCTCTCTCATAACCTATTGCTTCTCAACAAGCTACTCCAAAAACAACTAAAACGCACCTATTTAAAAGCCAGGAGAGTGGAAAAAAAAAAAAAAAGCCTTGAAAAAGTAATTTTGGCTATAACGGAATTCAATCACCCAAATGAGCTTACAGTTTAAAAAGAAAGAGGTCTAGGACAAGAAATAAAGCCCCAGTGGAGGACTGTTAACCAAGCCACTGAAGAAAACTGCAGTCAAATGAGTTTTGCAGCAGGTGAAAAGGATTACTTACCCACCAGCAGAAAAGCGACTGAGCACCAGTGAGTGAGGCACATACCCCCTGCTTTGTTGTGCCCCGATAGCAGGTTATCACATCTCAACAACTGAAGAGATAGGTCAGTTCATTGTATGCTCCAATCAAGTAAGTAAGGCTTAAAATTTAGCTTTGAATTTTGTGAATAGGCTTAGGTTGTTCCAAATTAGCAACCATGCTTTGGTATATGAAGTCTGAGAACTGCAAAGGTCAATTCAAATCAATGAAACAAAACACTAAACATAAATTTTAGAACACTGGCTGTATCATTAGCGATATCAGGCATACTTAACAAAATTATGGTACCTTTAACTTGAATCCCAAGTTTTTTGAGTGCCTCCTCCACAGACTGACTCTCTCTCTTCCGCATAAATCCATTATCTATGTGTACAGCTATGACCTGATCTCTGTTTAAAGCTCGGTTCAGGAGAGCAGTACATACTGTTGAGTCCACACCGCCACTGAGTAAAACCTAAGGATAAAAAATATACAAAACCAAAATTTGGTCAGCTGTCTACAGGGAAAGTAGATACGACTGTGAGGATTAGAACAGACTATTGACTTAGAGCCAATGATGTGGAAGAAAACAAGTTGTCAAACAACGTATTGATCCAATTGTGCAAATTGTCTAAAACTTGATTAATATATTACAGAAATCATGGCAATTCTGCATTTTTCAATTTAACCTCAGTAACTGTAAGCGTCAGTGTTTCTACCAGGCTTTTGCAAATAATCTTTCAGCTTTGTTTCAATCTACTTACCAGGACTTTTGATGAGCCCACTTTCTCTTTGATATCTTGAATGCACTGAAGTTCTCTGTTTTCCACTGTAAAGGTGCCACTGCATCCCGCAATATCATAAAGAAAATTCTTCAGGATCATTTTTCCATTCACTGTGAGGCTAACTTCAGGGTGGAACTGTGCTCCATACAGTTTCTTAGATTCATTTGCTATGCCTTCATTGGTGCAAAGAAATGAGCATGACCAAAAAAAAAAAAATTGGAAGTGAAATGCATACCCAAGAAAGCCAAGCATAGACTTTTTGGAGAGATTTATTCTGCCACATTTTGTCATAATCACTTTTGGCACAAATCACCCATCAAAACCAAAGATTCTGGTTAAGATTAGGAACAGGGGTACTTGTTACATATCTAGAACACACAATCCCTCAGAAACCAGGGAAAACATCTCAGACATCCTAGGAAAACCATTGAGAAAACAGGAAATCAATTACATTAATTTTTTCCTCACCACAGGATACCTCTACAACCCTACAACTAAGCCACATGGACACAGCTGCACCCACAGTAAAAGGGTTGTGCTCGTCAAGCTGTGCAGGTGTCCCTGCAGGAGCACGCCTGTGAGCACCACCCCTCTCTTTAACAGTCTCTGGAGGTTTACTTTGAGTAGATCACAACACTGCATTTTGCAGCAAGCGTTGATCAGACTGGGATTAAAAAAAGCAGTAGGGAAACCGCCTAATTCCACCGACCTGCGTCAGACTCCCACGTACACGGTACCTCTGTATTTCTTTGGCTCCTGGAAGCCTGGCTACCACTTTACCAGCATTTCTTTGCTTGCTTAGGCACAAGGAGCCACAGGCTTTTATAAAAGCCCATGGGAAATGGCACAGGAAAGTGTTGTGGATAGGAAAGGTACAACTCTGTTTCTAATGCCTACATAAAGCAGGGTTAAAGGTATCAGAGCCCTGGTGCAGCTTGCACACTGGATGCAGCAAACTTTACACAGCAAAACAATTTATAGAAAGATCTGAGCAGTCATGAGCTCTAGATCACTTTGAAGGCAACCCAGAATATAATGAATGCTCCGTTTAATCTTAACAGTAGTTTGGAAAGAATCTTTCCATAACGAGACATTCTTAAATCTTTTAAAAAGCCAGATTTTCTCAAATTAGTTACTTGTCCAATTTAAGAGCAGCAGCTCAAGCTTTTCTTTCTTTTTTTTTTTTTTAAATGAAAGATTTAAAATAAACCAGGTGAATAGTTTGAGATCTTACTAAGAGGCTCTGCAAACTTAAGACCTTTTCAGGTCTCCCATCTCCTAGAAAGAGACTCAAAGAGTCTGTTTGGCATTCAATAACTTGAGTAGCTTTCAAAAACCAAATTCTAAGGTTCTACATTTTTCTGTGACAATCTGCGTGGAATATTTGAAACACTGCTTTCAGTACCAACATTTTTTTTTGCTCAGTTGAACATTCATGCAATAATATTAAATACAATAGCAAGTTAATCAAGCTTTAGTAATTAAACAGGGTTTCACTTGTACTATTACAGTGCAAAAACCAAACAGCACTTACGCTGCACACTACAGTACATGTCTTCCCCTCCCGGGCCTTAAGGGCACACAATATTTTATTTCAAAGAGAAACAACACGTGCATACTTTAAAATAAACTGTAGAAGTAAAGTTAAATTTTCCTTAAGCTACCAATTTAAAAACAGAACCTTTCATTTTCATGTCTATTTCTTTCTTTAGTATCATGACAGCACAATACGCAAGCAAACACAAGAAATTGTTAAAAACAATTCACTTATTTGGCAATTGAATAACAGAGATATTCTGTTCCCATTTCGTTCCAACTACTGTCTGCCGTATTCTTTCCTTTGGTGAATACTATCAAAAGGCAATTTTAGTGTAAAATAAATACCTGCTATAATGTTCCCAGACTGTGCAACCACTTTGAATCCATCAGCTACTTTATCCACACTATCTCCATGAGTGAGCAGCACAAGCTCTTCTTTCTGAAGGCCCCTAAACAAAGATTAAAAACTAGAATCAATCAATTAAAAAAAAAAAAAAAGAACAAAGACCTAGCTATCTGTGTTTCCAAGAGAAGCCATTAGGGATCCCAATAAGGGAACATCTTGATTGGCCAGGCGCATTTGAAATACATGCAGAATTTCCTTCCCAAAAAGTAATCTCCAGCTTTGAGATGCCTTCATTGGAAGCTGCCTAAGTTCTTTTACAACACATCCTTCATGCAAGAGGTAATTTGTGTTAGTTCACTTTGTTAGTTAGAAGGGTTTGAGGTTTTTTGATGAACACACCAATATTGAAGTATCCCCTCTGACATATAGAGCCATCTAGAATCAATGAGGATACTTGGAGTCCTGCTTTTTATTTCAACGGAGTGAAGTTTTCTTGCTCAAAACCAAGTGTTTTCAGGACAATTTGGGCACCTCAGACTTTAGACAGGGTATAAAGTTCTGCAGTAGTCCTACAGGGGAATGTTAATAAAACTGGAATGCCAGGTATGAGTAAATTGTTAGAATTATTACAAGAAACTTGAGAGACATTGACAAACTACCAAGAAATCTAATTCTAGTTTTACAAAACATCACTAAACAATTTTAAAGGAAAGTAGAAAAAGAATGGTTTCAGAGTTTCTATTACCTTTCAAAAATTGGAAGGGTGCCAACCAATACAAGAGTAATGCACTGCACAGCAGAAGGAGATAAGAGCTTAACACAAAGATTCTCTTGTTGTGGTACACTTTATGGTGTCTTAAAGACAACATTCTACTTTGAAATAAGGGGTTTACACCCTATTCCAAGCAAATACATCTGCATTTCTAGAGTCAATTGAAAAGTTATGCCTAAGTATTTCTTCAAATGAGTTACTTGCTTACTCATGAACACAGCTGTAGAAGTTTTATTAGAAATTATCAGATAAGCATGGGTGCAATTTTGCTATTTCCTTTAAAATAAGCTTCCTCTCATCTAGCCACCAATTTCCAGACTGGTATTTCCAATATTGTTTTGATAACTTAAAATGTCTATGTACCTGAACAGTGAACATGTGTTATCCAGAGTAATGCTGAACACTCCGTCTTCTCTAACACTCTTCTTGTGCACCGTACCTCCAAATACCTTATTCATCATCTGTCAAAACAAAAACATTATCTGAAAAGCACTACACAACCTAGTACCACTTCATATCTCAGTCTGCCTATGACTGACAACAGCTCTAGCCCTCCAATACGTACCAACCTAGTTTTTCATTATTATACTCATTTAAGATATTATTTTCCAAAACAATAAGAATTCTCTTCAAAATTAATCACATTTCTGTATTGGGCTCGTTCCCTTCTGCTGGCATAGCTGGGGACTGCTGCCGCACACAATGAGCAGCAGAAATCCACAACAGTAGACAATAGGTAGGGATTTGCAAAATAATGCATATTCAATACTTGCACATAGAAGTGGGTGCTCTACAAATCAGCTGAGTATCTGAGGCCAGTTATCATAAAAACAGTTAAGCTGCTGAACACCAATATGATTTATCTATCTTTTAGTTAAAGGCCTCAGATAGGCTTAAACTTCTCAACATGTGGCTCCTCAGCTCTGAAGAAGCTATCAAAAACTTGAGTCCCAAAAATAACACTAAAGGAGTAAACTCTTAGTTTACTAGTAAGTAAAGGATAGTTTACTAGTAAGTAAGGATAGAATCCTTACTATAAAAAGAGTAGTATCTGAATCAGGTTTTCTTTCTAAAACTTCACCTTGTCATTTGGAGTTGGATATCTGCATTTTAGATTTCAGAGGTCTCAAAATAAAGACTTTTTTTTTTCCCTGTAAATATAACTGGTAACGAAAAAATATTTTTAGAGTTTCACCTTCCAACTACTTTAACTTTCAGAGATTTAGTTTAGGCCTAGTTTGATATTATACCTACTGTGCTTGACTGATTTCAATTTTTTTTATAATGAAGTAGTAGTGCGTTAATACACACAGTTCATTCATTTCCATAAAGTAGGCGTTAAGGAACTCCCCTGCTTGAGGCTAAGTAACATATTTTCAGTTTGCTTGGCATTTTAAGACACATTTTAATATAACCTATGTTTCCCTTTAGAACAGGGAGTGCCACTACTGTTTGCGTAATTACCAGCCTTTCTAAAGGAGTTTTTCCAGCCATTATTCAGCACCTCTGAAGGCCTAGTAAATCACTAACCCTGGAAAAAAAACAAAATGCACAAGCAGAAGTCATGCATCTAATCCATCCCCTGTCTCCTTGGAAGTTTGTTTCTTCACTCAGCTTGGATATCCTAGATCACTGCAGGATCACCGCTCAGTCCTAAGGTAAATAAGTGTTTCATAAGGGTGGAGTTTAAGCGCTCTTAAGAACTATGCTAGAAACATTCCACACTTGAAAACAAAAGGGGAAAAAACCCAAACTATTTCACCTGTTTACATGAGGGGCACACTTGCCAATACCAACTAGACAGAATTAGTTAATGACTGCCAGGTTATATTTATTGTGACCAAAAAAAAAGGCAGTGTGGAACTCAATTCACGTCACTTAAGTAAAGAAAAACCACTTATGCTATTGATATGGCAGAGCCAAGAGAAGAATACACAGTATTCTCAGTTTATAAATTAGCACTTTAGAAGTATCTTTTGCACATGTGGCATACTGCTTATATTTGAAAAGCAGGTCCTTTAGCAGTTCATCTTCAGTTAGTATCAGAAATGAGGCCTGGAAGATGGCTGAAGACAAACATATCTCTCAGCAGCACCTGCATGCCATAGCAGATTCCAAGAACTGGTTTTCCTATTGTAAATATCGCTGGGTCGAACCATGGCGCATCTTCTGCATACACAGAGTTTGGTCCTCCAGATATAATGATAGCTCTGCAGACAAAAGATAAAGAAAACATTAACTCAAATATATCGTTTACTTTAAAATGTCTTTATTTGCTTTAAACATTGACATTACTTCATAATACTTTTAGAACTCTATATATCCTAACGTAAATTTTAATACAGATATCCTAAAACATAGCTTGTTTGCTACGCTACAGCTGTAAAAAAAGAAACTTACTAGAGAAGTATTTCATCAGTTTAAACAAAGTCAAATATAAACCATCTAAAAAAGTGACTGTATTTTAAATTCCTCATAGGAATTGTCAACTATGAGAAAAGCAAGATGGCTAGGATCAAAAGCAGAGCATTAGTATGAAGACACGTATACTTCATGGTGTCTGCGCCATGTGGAGGCGAGCTGCATTCAGAAAACAGACTCCCAAATTTCTAGAGCTGCTGAGAAAATGTCCTTTAATCCACCCTGATTACAAAGTGAGATGGCATTAGCCACAGGTTGTGAATTAAAAGTCCAACACATGCAAGTATTTATGGTCTCAAGTTAATACATCACGCTATCACAGAAAATTAAATCTTTTCAAAGAAGAATAGAGAGCTTTTGCAAACCATGATGATTTGCAAGGTTGTGAACTGCAGGACCAGCCAGTTGAGCAATGCTTTTTGGCCTTGGCCCAGGATCGAACACAGGTGTACCAGACCTTGGACTCATGTACTGTTTATTTCACAGAGAACATCAAATCTGTTATTCAAAGCAAGAAATGCAAAATGGGCTGAGAGAGAAGTTGCATACACAGGATTAAGCGCACCTAATAAAGCTTTCTTCCAGCATTATTTAGAGTGTTTGTCATGCAAGCACTGACAAAATAGAATTTTTCTATTTTTAAGCAGCAGAAACGGGTAGTGCTCCTACTACATCTGTACCACCAGCAGAAATAATCATGTAGTTACAAGCCCACATACGGAATGCCACCTCTCAACTGCAGTCACACAGGGTACCTGCTCCCACCAACACAGGGCTAGCCCTCCCCAGCAGCCCACCTCCTCGTCCCCCAGCCTGGGCTCCTCATCCCATGGCAGGGGACGAGGCGGAAGGCTGTATAGGGACACCCCTCAGAGCCAAAGCACAGTGGCTTGTGAACTGGAAGAGGCAGCGTTTATTTCTCTGTATGTAGGGATCTACAAGTGAGCTTTGGAATAAGCATACAGCTGACATTGGCGTAGTTTTACACTCAACAATCTTGATAACTAGTAGCTGCTGTACATGTACAGGCATTTCTGTTCAAGTTGGAGACACCATGAATTTCCTAAACTCAGACACTGCCAGAAAGAGCCTGAAAACTCTTAATGTCCGGTGGTATTACTGCTTCTAATAAGCAAATGCTTCTCTATGTGGAGTTAAGTGTACAGAACACTATTTAGTATTAATGAAAAGAAATACAGCCACACCTACAAATTGAACATTTTTATGACAAGTCAAAATCGTTATACACTGTCCTATTCAAAAAGTATAGTCTTAAAATCTGCTATTTTTCCATACCAATTAAAATCCCACAGAATACAGAAAGGTTATCCAATCTGCCGAAGCAAAGAAAAAAAAGTTATCAGTTGAGGGTGAGAGAGGAACCTGCATCTTCTCAACTGTCCAGGATAAATTAAAACCAGCATTAGATGTAGACTTTGAAAGTTTTACTGCAACACCATGTAATTTCTTACGTACCTTCTCGTGTTGGTATGAATATACCTTTTTCTGATTTACCTTAAACCACTTCCAAAACAACCTGAGCTAGCTTTGGAAAGCCTATTTGCAATGGATTAAAGGCACATCAGGAACCATGTAAAAATAGCAAGAGTAAAATGCATGCATTGATACCCCGACCTCAGGACTCACACCAGAGCTCAGACGGTGCCAGAATTCAGACTAATGCCAGGAGAGCCCCCAAACGTGACACCTTCTCAGCCCAGGACCTCGTGGAAATGGCTAATATATTTATGTCACATTTAGATGAAACTTGTCACTAGAGATTGTTCTGAAACTATGAAAATTGAGGAGCTGGCTTTCTAAACACAACTTGTAAATACAATTTAGCAAACCATTCAGTCTTGCTGCCTCTCAAACCTTAGCATAGACCAAAGCTCCTCAGCCCGTTCAATGCAGAGCTGCAACATGGAAACCTGACTATTCCCATGACACACAGAATATATCTCAAAATCTTGCAGGCAAACCACAAACTCATTTTTATGGCAGTCAGTGAATAAAGGCACCCAACAGCTGGTATCAATATTTGTTGAGCTTTCCTGGATGAGACTGTGGACACACAACTTATTGACCAATCTGGGTAACCGATAACCTGAAACCACTATCTTAACCTTGAGAAGTGACCTTTTGAATGAAGAGGTTTTGCCACATTTTAGAGAGCAATTATTTGGAATGACAAGACCAACAGGTCTAATCACAAGACTTTGAAGAACTTTCAACTGTGAAAAGAAAGGGCGAAAAGGCCTTCCCACTACGAACCTGCATCAATACAGTGCACGTTTGAGACAAAACATCACTAGTACTATGATCCACACCTAAAACCCAACACACAGCAGATGCAGGAATTCCTTTTAAACGAGTAATTAGGTATGTCCATCTTTTAAAGACTTGATTGTTGGAGAATTACAAACAAGATCTGATAAGAGAAGGTAGAAGGTATTTTTCAGAACATTTCTGAAAGAGAAATTCTTCACACAGCAGCTACCTGACAGATCCAACAGGTCCTGGGTTTTCTGGTTTGTGTTTTCAGAAGAGATCAATAAGCTCCTATTTGACTTACTAAAATACACTGTTTACTGGTTCACTAATTACAATTGATTAGAAAAATGCAATTCTGCAGCAAAGCACTGTCTTATCTATTGTTGGGCACAACCAAGAAGTAGACACGCACTGTATTTCTGGATTTGTACCACACTAACAAGTAAGGTCTTTGATGATTTGTAGACTTCAGGGTATTTATTTTCCCCACACAAAAGAGAGGCATACCCTTGTAAGCCTAATAAAACAAGAAAAAGAAATGCACAAAGTACTAAATAATTGTGAGACCTTTCCTTGCTGCAAACAATGAGTGGTAGTTTCAGTTGGGTTTTTTTTCAGTTGCTTCCCAGAAACAGTTTGGCATGATTTACCCCAATATGTTCAGTATCCAAGTTAGTTTAATTTAAAAAAAATAAATAACTAAGAAAATCTTTTTTAGAAACTCATAAAACTTGTTTTCTTGATCAATAGCTATTCTAGTTTAACAGGTAAAACAGCAAGATCATCTAAATTTCTCCAGATACATATTTAAAATGCAGACTCTTAAATTATACTTACAAATGGAAATGATTAAAATGACGTGAAGGCAAATAGACAAAATTCATACTGCCGCGCAAGTTTCCCCAGCAAAACTCAGCTGTTCCCATGGATAAGCTAAAGATGCAATCATTAACGTAATTACAATGAAAGCTATTGCACATAAAAATGCAGGCAATTACTACTGCTGCCAACATCCACAGATACTGTCAGACAGAGAGGAGAGAACAAGCAGCACACACAGGCAGAGGCATCGCAGGAAACAACCTACCGAAACCCTTGTTCTCTGATTGCAAAGGCTGGCGTTTCCAAAGGGAAGATCTCAGACTGGACGAACAGCTCACGCACCCGACGATCTATGACTTTGCCGTACTGCGCTCCAGCATCGAGTATGACGACGGCTCCCTCGTAGTGGTGCTGCCCATCCTTGAGGTCTCCTCCGGTGTTCTCTGGCTGCGAACATCACTCATGTCAGCGCTTTATGGTGACACACTGCAGACCACAGACTTTAAGCCAGATCTCTTAAACAACTAACATCTGCTAAACTTGCTAAGGCTGCCTATAAGTTAATTTATGATTACAATGATAAAGAGTAGTGGAAAAACTTCTAAATGAAAAAAATCCTCAAATTTATAAGGACCAGTAGATGCACTAGCAAGAAAAAGGGGCCATGCATTAACACAGCACATCCCTTCCAAGCAGCCACACAAACATGACATCCCCATCCCCAAAACCAAACATGGTATAAATTACGGAAAAAAAAAATATGCAAATAAGCTAATGAAGGCAGAGCTTTCCATAAATAAAAAGTCATATGCCCTGTTCACCACTCCAGCTTTTTCCATTTTACAGTTCCATACAAAACCCAGCACACCCTATGATAATTAAGACCATGTGCCTTTTTCTCAAGCAAAACAGGACAGTGCAAAGTCACAAGAAAAATGTTTTTCCCCATCACACTGCCTCATAGGCTGAGCTTTCACTTGACATTACCTCCTGGAGAGAATAAAAAGGAGAAATTGAGAACAAATGTCTCCGCTAAAACAATTTTTCAAAAAAAGCTCAACTTTTGACTGCAGCATTCAAGCAGATTGCACATTGGAACAAAGCAATGGTTCTCTTTGAACCTGTCACTTTTGAATTGACTAGCCAACTTCAGCTAAATCTGAACGAGGGCAGGAAAATGCAAGGACAAGTTTGGTTGGTTGGTTATTTTTTTAAAAAAAATTATGAAAAGAGGCATGGCACTTCCATGGAAGTGTCCGCATCAGACGATCTTCAAGGAAGAATGTGAACTCAACTGCACTGTTATACACCAAGAAATTCATGCAGAAAAAATTCTGCTGCTTAAAGAAATCACTTATTTCGAGGGTGGTTTTCCCTTAACTTAAAGCTTAAACTGTTTCCTTGACAATGTACCTTGACGAAGGAAAAACATGGAAGGGTTCTGAGGCAAACACTGCCTCAAAACACACCTTGAAGCTTATGATCACTTCAAGTTTTAATTATGGCACATTAGAGTTGTTCTGCATGTTTGTACCAGGCATTGCAGCCTCTGACCCAGGGCTCACAGGAGGTCCCCACCGCCGCTGCCTGGGCTCCAAAGGAAGCTGGGGCAGCCTGCAGCATGCCACAGTATTTCCACACGGGTCAGATAATCACCCCCGTATCAACCACAGGTTGATTCTGGAGGAGAGCATCACCCTGCTGGGACACATTCTCCCCAACAAATAAATACACAAAAAAGGCTGCCTTTAAGCTTTCTTCGACGGCTACTGAGAGACACTTCAGATAATTGTCTTCAAGTTAACCAAGGAAGGCAAGCACACTGGAAAATTCCAAAGTTTACGCTAGCTGGAAAAGGTTTTATCTAAATTAAAGGACACAAGCAAAAAAAAATATGCTAAATCCCTCAAAAGCCTAAATCCAGGTTAGAGTCAGTTACTTAATTTCTTTCCTTCAACTGGTAGCTGAGTGTGCTTCATGGGGCGCTCTTAATGACTTTTTTAGTCTTGGGTTATATAACAAAAAGGGCACATGTAGAGTAGAGCAGACTTCAGCAGCAAACACCCCTTCAAAGCCCCTGCTCAGATGGAGAGAGGTCACCAGAACTGTCTTCCCTTCTGGGGAACTGGAAGGGAGGGAACCACTTTTAGAGTGATTCTGGGCATTTTCACCTAGCAATTTCTAAAGTAGTGCTTCTTGAGAGAAAGACCAACATCCTTATTCTTTTCTAATTCCATCTTGTGGCAAACGCCATTCCTTGCAGTGCTATTTCTTATTTAAAGTCTTTAATTGTTTCAGAGCACATGCTGTAGCTTGTACCACAAAGGGACAGAGCTCTGCAGCCCTCTTGGCTTAGTGTTCAAGATTGTCCACTTCCACCCACAAGAGACCAGGGTGGGATGTAAGGAGTCCCCTCCAGAGCCCCAGGCAAGCCAGGGGTGCATAGCCAGCCCTTGCAGATGGGTCCACCTGCCAACACTGCTACCCACACATCATACCCATCATCCCAACCTGCTGACTCCTAAGAACCTGCAAAATGAGTAAGAATGAAGTAGCTGTGAAGGCAGTTTTTACATTTTACAATAAAAAAGGCTAAACCCAAGTTATTGTTGGCATCAGCTCAGCTGGACCGATGGCTGAGCTAGTACATAAATCTCATTTTCAGCGCCCTACCCTGAAGGCATCGAGCTGCTTTGAGCAGTCTGGTGTAATTAGCTGGGCCCAAGTAACAGCTGTGGGGGAGACACACGCGTGAAAACAAAAAGAGCTCAAAGTTACATCGGGAGTAGTTTGAAAAACATTGCATAAGGCAGCATAAGTAGGTCTATATCTCAAATGAACCTGCACCTTCCTTAGTTCTGCTCGGTAAAAGCAGGACAGTGATACGTACCCCTTTGTCACCAGCATGAACAGGACAATCCTCTGCACTGTAGTCACCCAGGTGTGAGCACTCAGCTCCCAAGACGGCAAACCCCCCTCACTGAGCCGTCCCTGCTTCTTCACTCTTGTTAGGTATAGCATCATTTGTACAATGATTGGAGGAACACTTTCACAGACAACGGCATCAACATTAGAATTATTTCTTAAGGGGTTTTGTGGCCCTGAAAGATGGCTGTTTAAGGCTTCAAGTAATAGCTCATTGCCCGAGTTTCACTGGGAGTCTGTTAATACCCTCCCAAAATCTCAAAAGCCAGCATCTAATCATAGCTCACAAGGTTTTTCCTCAGATGATGCTAAAGGCATATGGGCTAAAATCCAGTAACAGTACTGCATCCATCAAGCAACACAGATCTTATGGGGAATATATAAGATGAGCAAGGCAACAGGCACCTCACCAGAAAAAAAAAAAAAAAACAACAAACAAAACAACATTCATCTAAAAACTTGCCGCTCCCTTAGATGTGGTCTTAGAGTGAACTACAGGCTGAAATATTTTTCTCTTAGAATTACACAGGGCACTGCCCGCTCTGCTTTTCTCCTGTAGGCAGCCTCACAGCACATCCCAGCATATGTCCAAGCAAGCCCCATCCCAGGAATCAATACAGGTGACTACCATCACACTGACTCTGCCAGAGGAGTTTTTGCACTTCATTTTTGAGCTAATGTAGAACTGTAAGGAGGTTCAGCTCTGAAAAGAGCCCAACAGAAACGTTACTGTAAACCACATGGAAAGAGAGGAAGGAGAAAGGTGGTAAGTCAGTACAGGATCTGGCTTTATTTAAAGGCACCATGTCAAGGCTAGAGATTTTGAACTCAAATTTAACAAGGGAAACTTCATTTAATAAAATCAAAAAAAAGAACAGATGCTGTTAACATGCAGCCAACATGGCAGTTTAGCTCATGTTTGTATACCATATGCATGCTAGGGAAAGATGAAGAGGATACCAGGCAGCCCAACTCCTGCAGGAACAGGGTCTATGGAGCCTGCACCTCTTCCTAGTGGGGATTCTCCAGTTTCTAATAAAAGCTGTTTTTCCCTTCAGCAGGGGCATAACTAGAGTTCCTTGTCTTCTCCTGGTCTGTTTTCACAAGAATCTGTAGAAATTGCTTTTTTTCACAACTTCTGTTGAAGTTGGTTCGGCAGGTGCCCAAGGTGGTTCAGGTGTGGGGCACAGCAGACAGATGCACCAGCCTGATGTCCCGAGAGTGGGACTAAAAACAGAATGGAACTTGTGTACACCAAGAGAAAAAATGGAGGAACAAAGTCTACATTCAGATAATTTAAATCATAAGTCATCCTGAAAAGCACATCATATGTGAAGGATTCCTACTCTCCTCTGTGACCGATGAACCAAATAAACTGATTACACCACCAAAATGCTTTATCTCCGGACTGCCATTTCCCTGTTTCAGAGACGCAAAACCTGGAACCAAGGTCCCGACTGTCACCTGAACTCTATCGCCACCTCCAACTGCACCACGAGGTTCAGCTTTAATCCATCATTTCGGCTTTACCACTTAGTAACACTGTAAGAAAAAAAACTTTCATTGCTCTTGGGTTTTTCGTGCCAAAACCAATAATTATCAGTTCTATAACGAACTGTGGTAGGAGACTTGCCATAAGGCTTGCATTACCAGCTAAGGACACCGCATATCTTATTCCTACCTAGTACTTTAAACTAAGTTTAGCAGGCTCATAACAGCCCACTTCTGCACAATCACAGAATTTTTCAGCATTTCACACTCCCACAAGCTTGCAGGATTTTCATTAATGCAATTTATAAAACACATTAGCATACAGAACAGTCATAATCTGGAGTACCAAGAAGCACCTGGCAGAGCCCAGTCTGCAGCAACAGCCCTTCTGTCCGAGCCCTCAGCTTTCACCCACAATAATAACTTCAGACAAGCCTAAACCAGGAGCCTTGATGTGGCACTTTCAAGACAGCACAGGTTTTACAAGAGTTTAATTGTTTCCCTGTGGTATTAAAATTAAGCAGGTATAAGAACACTTACTCATAATTTTTCAAAGTATAACAGGAAAGCAACTCCTTCAAAGTTGGGCAATCCGCGAGACTGATACAAGAGCCCCCAACCCGTTATCTCAGGCAAACTTTAATTTACATAAGTCACATGCAGATTTCCAACGGCTGCTGGGCCTGGCCCCCTGCGGAAGCCACTCTCATTACACACTTCCTGCAAGTGCACGGCTCATGGAAGATGAGCTCCGCAGCACATAGCTGGCTGTGGGCGTGAGCACCCCGGAGAAGCGGAGTCCTGAAAAGCAGCCCTGGCCAGGAAAGGAGATGGTGTCAACGGTCAGGGAAAAATGTGTCAGAAAACTTAAAGCAGCAACCAACTAAGCGCTTTAAAAAAACCCTCAGAGTCATGTTTTCTTGCAAATTAGATAAAACGTCTAAAACATGGCTTCTATCCTACTACAGAAGCGACTTGAGACAGCTTACAGGGCTTTGGTTCAGAAGTTGCATTGTCAAGAAAAAAAACTTCTATTTCATAAAGGTGCATAAGTCGTTTTGTCCCCCCGCCATGCAGGAGCCACGCCGACACACAGCTTTTTCATCACTGTCGCTGCACACGGGACCTGGGGCGATGGTGAGGGAGCAGCGCGGTCCCGGGGGTCACCGGGACGGGGCAGCGGGCCCTGCGCAGGCAAACCCGCAGCAATTAAGCAAACCAACTTTTCTCTCAGGTTGGCTGAATAAGTTGCCGTTCTTATTAGGACGTAACGCCAAAAAAAAAGAACGTGGCTAGCTGCTAGGGGAGGTGCTGGCCATACCCCCGTTTCGGTTTCAGCCCGCAGGCAGCGCAGGCCGTGCGAGGCACTGGGCGGCCCTGGGCTGGGCCACACCGCGAGCCAACGCTTAAAGAAACCCTACCAAAAAAACTGGATTGTAAAACTAATTGATTTTTTCCGAACAGCCCCTTGCGTGACCGAGCGGGCAGAGCGGCGCAGGGGACAGGGGAGGCGGGCAGCTGCCGGCAGCAGGCAGGCAGGCACCGGCCCCCCGCGGCCCCTGCAGCCGCCTGGCCCCGCTCCCCGCCGCAGATCCCGGCCTGCTCTGGGGGGAAAGGCCGGACCCCACCACGCCGTATGCGACAGCCAGGCCAGGCCCCAGCGGCACAAAGCGCCCGTCAGGCCCGGGCGGGCAGCGTCCCGGGCCGCGGCGGAGGGGAGCGCGGCAGCACTGACCTTGGCGTCTCCGTTGCAGAGGGCCATGAGGGCTGCCAGGGCGGGGAGCGGCAGACGGGCAGCCCCAAGGCGGGGAGGGGGAAGAAAGGGCGGCGAGGAGCCGCCACCGCCGCGCCGCGATGAGCTAATGCCGCCCGGCTGCGCCGCGCCGCCGCGGGGAGGAGGAGGAGGAGCCGGGGCGACTACCTGACGTAAGCGCGCAACGCACCAATGAGGAGCAGCCACGCCTGCTGTTGGCCCCGCGTGCCCGGAAGGGGCGGGGCGGCGCGGCGCGGCGGTGGCTGGTGGCGGACGGGCTGGTGCGCCGTTTGTCCTCAGCGGCGGCGTCCGCTCCCGCCTCGGCCCCCAGTGCGGTCCCGTGGTGCTGCCGCCGACATGTCGCCCGCTATTGCGGCCAAGGAGGGCGGCCGGCAACGCCGGGCCGGGAGCCACCACCACTACCTGGACGTGAGGAGTGAGGCGCCGCCTGGCCTGGTGCTCTGTGGGGACGGACTGCCGGGTGGCGAGGCTGAGGCGCTGCTGTTGCCGCCGCCGTCGCTGCCGCCGGAGGCAAGCTCCCGGGGGGCGCGGGGGTGCCGGGCGGAGCTGGGCAGTGTCCTGCTGCTGTTGGTGCTGTACGTGCTGCAGGGTATCCCGCTGGGACTGGCGGGCAGCGTCCCCCTCATCCTGCAGAGCAAGAGCGCCAGCTACACCGACCAGGCCTTCTTCAGCTTCGTCTTCTGGCCCTTCAGCCTCAAGCTGCTCTGGGCCCCTTTGGTGGACGCCGTCTACCTGCGGAGCTTCGGCCGCCGCAAGTCGTGGCTGGTGCCCACGCAGTACATCCTGGGGCTCTTCATGATCTACATGTCCACCCAGGTGGACCTGCTGCTGGGCGACGGGGAGGGCTGGGGCCCCAACGTGGTGGCCCTCACTGGGACTTTCTTCTTCTTCGAGTTCCTGGCAGCGACTCAGGACATTGCAGTGGACGGTTGGGCCCTGACCATGTTGTCCAGGGAGAATGTGGGCTACGCCTCCACCTGCAACTCCGTGGGCCAGACGGCTGGCTACTTCCTGGGCAACGTCCTCTTCCTGGCCCTGGAGTCGGCCTCCTTCTGCAACAAGTACCTGCGGTTCCAGCCCCAGCCCCAGGGGATTGTTACCCTCTCAGGTACTGCTGGCCTGATGATGCTGGGATGGGGATGATTCTTCCCTGAACCTAGACCATTGCTTTAATGACCGTGGAATAGGTTATTGTTTAAAACGACGCAAACAAACCAAATGCTTTGCCTCTTATTAAGGAGGCCTTTTAAGAACATCTCCATCTGGGAGGAAGGAAAGGGGAAATTAAAAAAAAAATAATTGATTATTCCAAAATGGTGTTGTTCACAGAAATAGAAATGACAAGTGTTCAGGATTGACCACGTAGCCAATTTCTCAAGGAAGGCCTTATTTTAGTAAATTAAGGGGGATTTTGTTTTCTCTTTAATGAATTAATAGTGTCTGGTAATACCACCATACCTAGCTGTTAGTGTAGGGATGTTTTCTGTTTGATGGTTTTGGCGTTGGTTTGGGGTGGGTTTTTTGTTTGTTTTTGATTTTTTCAGAAAGGTTATATGTAGTGGTTGATATTTGGCATATTGCCTGGAAGATGTTTAAATACATGTTTTGTTTGCAAGGTTGAATTTAGCCAGCTCAGCTTATGGGAGGAAAAGAAAAACTGGCACTGCTTCTGGCTGCAGTCTCAAAGTGACCATGGCTAGCAATGAAGAGTAAATTCTCATGGTTTTAGTTTCTTTTCTGTCTCTTACATTGATGCTCTTCCTGTATCATGTAAGAGAAAAGGTATGCCAAAACTGAGTGAATTGTTGTTTACAGGCTAGTTTTCGCTTTCTGTCCTGTACCTATCTTATTGATAAATCAGGATATCAGTTTCCAAGACTGCTGTACTTATTTTGTCTGTGCAGCTATCACAATTGCTAAGTAGTCTTCCTCTTTCCTTCCAGTTGATAACCCTATGTAGAGTAGCCCTCAAAGTAACCCTGCTGGTTTATTGCTTTCCTTTGTTTTCCCTTACTGTGTAGCTCATAAGTGCTGGTGTGTCTCTTCCCTCTTGCTCCAGTGGCAGACTGATGTCTTTTACTGCTGATGCAACCTGCAAATCACTAGTGTAGTTAAGAGAGCTTGGTTTGTCTATTCTTACCTCCAATGTCCAGGTTTTTTCTTGTCTTCATTTTTTTCTCTCAGTACTGTTTGCATAAATGGATTTGTTACTATTGAAAGAGTGCTGTCTTTGAAAAAAAATAAAAATATCCCAAAATCAAAAAACACCAATGCAACCTGTATAACTTGTCCTGGAGTACTAACCTGGGTGGAGTAAGAAAAGCAAATAGCTCTGACACTGTAGTTGCAGGATATGTTTTTTTGGGTGGTAAAACTGGCTGCAAGAAGTTTCTCATCCCTTGTTCATGTGATTGCCACAGTTTGCTGTGTCCACATTTCTCCTGAAGCAGCTGTAGAGCAGTACTGAAAACCAGCTCACTGAAATGAGGAGAGTGGCTCTCTGGTCCTAGCACAGGTTGTAATGGGGCTTGTGATGAGCCTGTTCAGGCAGTTAAAGGAGCAGAAAATAGTTTTAAAATAATAGCTTTTTGCCCATTCAGATCTCTGAAGGCTTTTGTAGGCTGTGTGCTGATGCGAGGGAAAGAACAAGTCAACACTTTGTGATCCCAAGTCAACTTCAAGTTGTGCAGCAGCAACAGCGTTAGTTGTTTGCCATGCAGTCACATGAATGCCTGTCCCAGCATGATGGGAGAGAGGTAAAGCGCAAGTGCAGGAAGAAGGTACCCCTTCAAGGCAGCCCAAACTTACCTGGACTGGTGACTGTGGAGCACCTTTTTTCCTGGGAAGAGATGTGTAGCTGTAGGATTAACTAAAGCTGTTGTGATCAAACACCAGTCCCCCCATGGACACCTCGTTGATGGTTATTTTCAAGCCTGGTCTGTCCCCAGTCTAGTTCAAAGGTTTGCTTTGCCCCCAGCACAACAGTTTATTTTGCTCATAATAGTGTAGAGGCAGAGACAAATAGGGATGGGGCTAAGCAGCACTGGTGGCACCAAAAACTTTATGCTAGAAACTTGTTGGGTAAACTATAATTTTAAAAAGTTCTTTTGCTTGTAGCCTTTTAGTGGACTATATGGCTGCCTTTTTTTTTTTTTTTTTTCTTTTTGGTAATCCAGCCATTACTGTATTGCATCTGACAGGGCTGACCTGATCAGGAGTATTCATGCGATGATGCTCAAAGCTATTTCTATTCCTGTCCTCACACTGCAAGTCTCACTGCAGTGATAATGCTTAGTGCTATTATTAGAGTACCACTGCTGTATGTCTTTTGTAAACAGTAGCTGTGATTAGCATGACTCCCTGAAAATTCATCTTTTACTTAAAAATACATATTCAGGGTACCTTTTTTAACAGAGAAGAGAGCAATCAGACAGCATTGGTTATGGGATCTTCTTTACTTTAGGAAAGGGAGAAGTAGCTGGTGTGGAAGCAGCAGAAAATGGTTTGAAATGCCTTTTTTTCCTTTTACACTGAGAATGCTGGGATATAGCTAAAGTAGTCTTTCTGTGTTTTCTTACATGCTTGTTGTGCTTGTCGCTCTTCCTGTGCATAAGAAGCAGCTAATAATTGACTAAACTTTTGCACTGTCTTTGCCCTTTCACCAGCCCTTGCTGCTTTCTTTCAAGTCACCGTGAGGCTTCTGAAGTTGCTCGTGACCAGGAAGATAAAAGGCTACTTCTGTCTTACCCTCTGCATGTTACTGAGTTCTTTCTTGCCTCTTTCATAAAGGTAGAGGATAGGATTAATTTAGATTAATCCATTCACTAACTCAAAAAGTACTTGCCATAAAATATTGGTGGGTTTTTACTATTGCTGCCTTCAAATCCCCAATTTAGAAAATATTATATCTGCTTAAAATAGAGTGCTTGAGGGTTAGCAAGTATAATAGCTACTTAAAACAGCCATATTTGAGTGACGTGCTACTTGATGACTGTGTAAGAAATTTCACCAGGCCATCTTTACACTCATAGGTATAAATCTTTTGTTTCCTTCAGATGGTAGATAGATACTATATAGGGAGAATAGAACTGAGGCATGGAATAGTTACATGACTACACAGTAAATCAGCTGGGGAGTTGTGAATGACTTCTTCCTCTGAAGTTTTTTCCCTGTCTTGTAACTATTTTTTCCCCTCCAGATTTCCTGTTTTTCTGGGGAACTGTCTTTTTAATTACCACTACACTGGTTGCCCTTTTGAAAAAGGAAAACAAGGAACTAACACCAACAAAAGAAGAAACAAAAGGCATCACTGATACATACAGGCTGCTATTCTCAATAATCAAGATGCCGGCAGTTCTTACTTTCTGTCTCTTGATTCTCACAGCAAAAGTAAGTAAATACATGTATGAATAGTTGGATGCTGCTGATATCAGTCTGAAAGGTAGTTGAATCCCTGCAGTGTAACTTATTTGTTAGTTTTGCTAGTGGTTATCATCAGAGTTACAAATTTTCACATAAAATTTGAAACAGAATTGTTTATATCATCGTGCTAAGCAGGGTTATACAACAGAAAACATTTGTTTGAGCTTTTTTAAGTGTTTACACAAGCATTAAAGAGAAGTTTGATTGCAATCTAGTATTAATTTGTTCTTAAACATTTTTTAAACAGTTATGGTTTTTGTGTAGTCTGCAGTTAAAAGGACAGAAAATGTTTCTTTTAACCTAAATCTTGTTCCCAGAATCTGCAACTCTGTGCAAACTAGGTTTCCATGGCTTCTTGTTGGCCATCGTGGATACTGACAGCAATTAAGGCACAAGCATGAATGTCATTGCTCTGTTTAATGTTCTTGGTATAGTTTTGGCACTGATGACAAGAAGAGTATGCAAGTGTAGAACATGGTTCAGAACGGATTTGGAAATCAAATGAGACACAAAAGAATTGTACTCTATCACATTTCTCAATTTACTTAATACTGAGTAACCTGAATTTCTAGCCAAACTATCACTGCTTTCCTCAATTTATTTTTTCTAACTTATATTGCAGGTTGGATTTTCAGCGGCAGATGCTGTAACAGGACTCAAATTGGTGGAAGAGGGAGTCCCAAAAGAGCACTTAGCTCTGCTAGCGGTTCCAATGGTTCCTTTACAGATAATATTGCCTCTGATTATCAGCAAATACACAGCAGGCCCCCAGCCACTGAACACATTTTACAAAGCTATGCCTTTCAGGTAAAAACAAACAAATCTTGTTTGACAGAAACTTAGTAATTTGTGTATTCAGATCAAGTATAGGATTTCTTGTGTAACTCTTAAACTTCCAGATACAAGAAAGTATGTCAGAATTCTCATAGTAAGTAGAACTCTGTGTCTTGTGCCTTGATTCATGTAGTAACATGTGTAAGCAAGTGGAACATGAGGTGTTGTTAAGGTACATATGCAACAACATTAGAGCAGTACTCTCCTGCTCTTACTAAATGTTGTTAGTTCCTTATTCATGAACCATTCTGACTAGATCCGGGACTCTATGTGTAAAATTATGCGTGCTTCCCAATCTAAGAGTGGCAGAACGCATTGACAAGTCATTTGGTGCATCTACTGGGTGTGTGCTTTACTGAAGTAACTGAGGGTGAAAGAAGCTGAATAAGGCTGATATGGACAAGGAAACATTTAATTTCTCTGTTACATGTTTTATATAGGAGTTTGCTTATGGAGTTCTAAAACCAGTGAATCCAGCAAATTACCTAATACTGTGACTGGGTAAATCATGTAACATGTCTGTAACGGGTAGATGCTACTTTAACATGTTCTTATGCAACTATATATGTTTTTGCAAAAAAAAAAAGAGTAAGTTTTCCTCCAGCTGAATTTGGTTAGATGTCTTGTGTGTTGCTTTCCACAAAAAATACGTGTCTGTTGGAGGGGCAGGGGAGAAAGCTAGTATAGGAGATCTGGTAGTGAATTATGTTTATGTGGATGATAGAATTGTTTAGGTATAAAACGTTTACAATTTCAGTGCTTGTCAGATATTTAATATCTAATTCTATCTAAGGCAGAAATACCTTTAAGTATTTACATATAAACTGTTTTAATGTATTCTGTATGTATAAATATTTGAGAGTAGCTTTGTATCAAGGAAACACAAGCGGAAGAGAATTACATGAATTATGTATTATCTTTCATATTCTTCCAGATTACTGCTTGGTCTGGAATTTGCTTTTTTGGTATGGTGGACTCCTAAAGTAAAACATGAAGGAGGATTTCCTGTTTACTACTATGTTGTAGTATTGTTGAGTTATGCTTTACATCAGGTAATGTATACTGTATGTGGGAAGGGGAGAGGGATGGGAGGGTATTTATATCAATCGACAAGAGGACTATAAATGCTGTTATCTGCTTTTCTTACTTACACTAGAATTCATGTAAGTCTGACCTGTTGTGCTGTGTGGCTATATTTTGTTTTGATACCCTTGCCAATATGATTTCTCTTTCTTCCATGTGGTACATTAGACGTCTTCTATGAAGTTACTTTTAGTTGATCAGATCTGCTTTTGTTTCATAGATTTCCCCCCCCATCCCCCCCAACCAGAAGCTCAAAAGCAGGGTGGCGTTGGAGAAATCCCAGCATTCTGGCAGAGTTTCGCAGACGTGATGATTGATGATTGTGCTTGTTGTGCAGATCTGTAAAGTTATATGATCTTCGTCCTAGAAAAAACTGCATTACTGATTTTTGAAGGAACATCATAATGGATCTGATCCAAAGGCCTGGAAGACAAACTCCTGATAAAAACTGGGCTTTGGATCAGAACTAAAGTGTATGCAATGCCTTGAGAGTTTATTTTAAATGCAAGAGTCTTATTTTTATGTGCTATTTTAGCTGGCCTTATAGTTCAGTTTGATAACCTCAATCATTCCGATGCATGTGAGGCTGGGTCCATTTCAGCATGACTTGAGACAAATGGCAAGGCTAACTTCTTGGTATGACAAGAGAGACAGACTGACAAAGTAATTTCTCTCTCATGCAATTTTAAGCTGTTGGGATTACTTTTCAGTCAATGTTGCTAGCTTCAAGTAATCTCTTAAAGCAGTTTTTATCTTGGGGTTTTTAGTCGTCATTGTCCGTAACTGGGGAGACCTTACTGTCCTGTGGGTTTTCTTCCTTCTTCTATAGATTACGCTGTATAGCATGTATGTTGCAGTAATGGCTTTCAACGCCAAAGTCAGCGATCCACTGATTGGAGGAACCTACATGACACTCCTAAATACTGTGTCGAATCTGGGAGGGAACTGGCCTTCCACTGTTGCACTCTGGCTTGTGGACCCACTTACGGTGAAAGAGTGTGCAGGGGCCCAGGAACAGACCTGCGGAACTACAGTTGCTGCAGAAGTAAGTTTGGAGGCTGTAAAGGTCTTTGTTCCATTATTTTCAATGAAATTGATTCTCTTGGTATTTTTTTGCCATTGAAAACCTTCATAGTGCATAGCTTATGCTTAAAAATTCCCACCAATTGAGCTAATTTTCCTGTCTGATAAAATTAAGTCTGTTTTTATCTTTGCACTTTTAATAACTTAACATCTTACCAAAGATTTGCTGTTGCAGAGTAGTTGTCCATTTCTTTTTGGGCTGGCAGGAAAGCCTGGTGGTAGAAGCACTACGTTGCTGCTACGTTTTCTGGAGTGTGAGGAGGCTGTTGTTATATTTTTGAGAGTAAACCCTGCTAAGTTCAGAGTTTTGTAATTAGGAGCTCTGTTCTTGGCAGGCTGTCTGTTCCCCAAGTCCTTTAAGTTTTGTGATAGGTTTTTGTTCCTTCTGTCTTTCTGGAGGCTTCCTATCTGAATACCTTTATACCTTCTCCCATGATGTTACTTTGCTCTCTTGTCTTTGATCTTCACTTTCTATGTGAAATTGAGCGGTGTCACTGGCTGCCTTCCCAGTTTTGGGGAGCCCTGTGGAAGAGAACAAAGAACGTGCTGTGCTACTGTACACAGATCAAACAACAGGACGCAAAACTGCTTGGAAAGCAAGGTTTCAAATTCATCTCCTCATGAGCAAATTAGGTGTTTGGAAGGGTGGAAATGTTTTAGGGTTTTGGGGGATTTTTATTTCGTTCTCGTGTCTGAGATTTATTTCACTCTTGAATGCCAGGACTCTTTGGGATGTGGAGGTTCTCTAAATAAACAAAGTGTTCTAGGAGTCAAATGTGACTGGTTTGAACTTGAGTTGCAGCTTTTACTAGTTACAGAGGGGAAACTGCTTCCCCCTAATGTGTACTTTTTCTGCCTGTCATGGGCTTGCCCCTAATTAGGTTCCCTGGGCCTGGGCCTCTAGTGAGCTTAAGTCCTTCCACCTTCACCTCACTCCCCTGATCTTTTTTTGCATCCTCCCAGTTGGTAATGTTCCTCCACCACCACTCCCTTACTCCTAATCTGATCTTGACATGTCTCAGAATAATGAAAATGCTGGCAGAACCTTAAGTCGGAGGATTGATTTGGATTATAGCAGTATTGAAAGCTGAACAATAGCAGAAATGATCATGTGCTATACACATAGCTTTTAAATTCTGGAGTTTTTGTCTTCCAGTTCTGCAACTAGAAAACATCCTGGGCATGTTTTTCCCAGAGATACGTGGCATTTTGTACCGTCTGTTTGCAGACTCAGTGTGGTGAGATGCAAGGGTATAATTTCTAAGGAAGTCATTTGCATGGCTCAGAGGGAAAAAAAAATCTTCATG
Organism: Rissa tridactyla; assembly: GCF_028500815.1. Lineage (NCBI taxonomy): Eukaryota > Metazoa > Chordata > Aves > Charadriiformes > Laridae > Rissa > Rissa tridactyla. Next base: position 10,107,301 of record NC_071471.1, read on the forward strand.
GGATTAAGAACAGTGCCTGTACCTCCAGGCCAGGATGAGACAGCTGGACAGTTTCTGTTTTCTAGAGTTAGCCCCTTGGGCCAATATGTTCCACTTAACAAATGTTTTATAACAGTTTTGTTACTTTTCATAGCAATGGTACACTTGGAAGCCTCTCTTACTAACTCCATAAGCAGATTAAACAAATATATTTAGTCATAACCAAGAGCAAGTAAAAAAATAACAGTGGATATTTAATGCCTACTTTCTAAAAGTCTGTGTTTCTGTATCTCCCAGAGAATACTTAATGCATCAACTTCTGCTTCTGTCTTTCAGCTCTGCACAAAAGCTGGTGGTTCCTGTGTTACTACCTTGGACGGTTACTACGTGGAATCTGTCATCTGTGTCATTCTGGGATTTGGTTGGTGGTTCCTACTTGGGCCAAAATTTAAAAAGCTGCAGGATGAAGGACAGTCTTCGTGGAAGTGCAAGAGGACCAATTGATGCAGTTTAAATATTGGATGGACTAGCAAGGTCATTTTAGTTTTATTACAAAGACATATCCCATAATCAATAAACAGGAATATAGGTATTTTTAAATGCCACATCACTGAAAAAAGGGGTGGCTGAGACCGTGGTATGTTTGTATGTGATACCACTCGCCCTCCCAATGTTAAAATGTAAGTTCAGAAAGTAACTGTTAAAAAAATGGCGCCTATGTACTACATACGTATCCCCGAGCTCTAGCTTCAGAGTCACGGCTGCTGGTATAACCAGCGTTTGAATTTCCATATAGTAACTATGGAAAAGCTAATGTGCCATGTCTGTCTAAACAGCAGCATTGTCAGCTAAGTTCCAGCTCTTTATTTTCAAACAGAAATGATCTGACACAGGGAGTTGACCCGGGGAAGGATGTCAAAGGCATTTTGACTTGTAGGTTAAGCGTGTTCTACTATGGAATTCCTTGTGGGAAGATAAATGTAAAATGTCTGTGGGCTTTGTTTCTTCTCACTTTCTGAACTGTAACCACATCTCAAAGGATGGAACGTTTCAGAGATTCTTTTAAATGTATTTTCTGGCTTTTATAAGCTTTAAAGATTTATAAGAAAATATTTTTATAAACAAATTACATTTGTTTAATTTATTTCTGCTGTTTCAAAGCATTTTGATTTACGTTCAAGGTACTTTCTTGACAAAAAATTGCTGTAAGGTAGGACTTAAGAGTAACGCACAATACTCTAGGCCTTGAGTCCTGAAGATATAAATTGGACAGAGCAGCAGTTAGCACGCAAAGGCAGGCTCCCAAGGCCGGGGGCACGCAGGCCTTTGGAAGGCAATTGTTATTTTGAGGGAATGAATTGATAGTGTTGTTTCCTCTATGTCACTGAAATGTCTGAACATTCAGAGTCAATATCAGTGGAAAAAAACATGATTATTCCCAGCTAGGGGTAAGAAAAGATGATCAGTGCCTTTGGAAGTGATTTGGTGATGACAAACTTGCCAAATTCTCAGTGAGTTGGTGTACAACTTGCTGTCACATTTATCAAACAAGCTAAATCCTGTGGTAGAGCTGCTACAGAAACTTATTCCTGATGCTGTGTAGTGGAAACATTCCCGTTGCATTTGTCAAAAATGAATTCCCTCCTGAGTGCCTTAGTGGTGTACAGCAAGCATACTGTACGCCAAGAGAGAGGGCACCTGGATAATGTTGGATGTATATGGTACATCATTATTAAAAAAGAAAACTATTAAAAATACCTTTGAAAGGTACATGATTTTCTTTTCCATTCTGTGTTTTTTGCCTTGTCAATATTAGAAGTACTGCCTCCTGAGCTTTGTGTTCCAGACTCCCGAAATGGGTTGTGGATCTTTTGTTGCTGTATGTTTTAAGAAAAAAGTAAATCAATACCAACTTTTGACTGACTGGAAGGGACATGGGTGTGTACAAAGTGTCTACGTGACATGAGGAGTAAGAAGGTGTCCAGAAGAGGACAGTGTGACCAAGTGTTTCCTCTGTCTCTTCCCCTCTCCCTTCTCAGGGGGATGCCCTTGGCAGTCAGTGGAAAGCCAAACCCTGAGCGGTAGATTTCCCCCGGCTGTGAGCTGTGGTCCAGCCACACCACGTTCTTGCCGTTTGTTTCAAGTACAGCAAAATCAATCAAGCTAAATAAAAGCACATTGTTTTTACTCCCTAAACTAGAAGTTTTCCAATTTCACCTCTGCATAAGCACAAAGAATGCAAGAATATTTCAGAGACTTGTAGTCAAAGGTGGATGCGTCTCAGTCCTAGCCAGATCATCTCCACTGGATTAACTGCGTATGAGGCACTTCGGTTCTGTGTCTTTACTGGAACAATGGGCCACTTGCTTTAATTGCATCTTGTCCATACCTGGAGATTCTCGTTTGTTTGTTTGTTTGTTTTTTAGTTTTTCTGAGTTTGAGGAAAAACAACTCATCTGCAGAATGTGGGAAATCAAATTCATAGATGTTTTAGGGTATGCTTTTACTTTGCAATTTTGTTTCACTATTTCTGAAGGTGCTGGTGAAACTTGTTATTAATAACAATGGGTTAAGAATTGCTTATCAGTACATTAGATGAACTTGGCAAAATCAAAATTGAACACACACTCCAAATCAGTAGTACTATATATGATGGGACCTAAATCAAGTAACTGTTTCCTCTCTCCCACTGGAGAAACAACTGATGGAATAGGTTTTTTAATCTATGTTGCTATTTTGTAACACAAGTCAGAAATGTTACTGCTATACCAGCTGATTAGCTAAAAAGAATCAGTAAACTTTTGGTCTTGCTACTTTTTTTTCTCCTAACGAATTTTAAAGTGAAATAATTTAATTTCTTTTGAAATATTAAAATTATTGTAGAATTAAACATCTTTAACATTAAAAAAAAAACAAACCAAAAAAAAAACTTTTCAAAAGACAAGAAAGAAGCAGCCCAACCTCTTCCTTGAGAGTCTGTCATTGAAACAGGAGCTGGAGGAGTGATACCAGGAGCTGCTATAGATCCCTGAGTTACTGCGGGGCTGTGTGGTCCTGCGTGACCCGAGAGGGCCCGGGGGGAGTCAGATGTGTGTTCTCTCTAGCAAAAGGGAAATGGCAGAAATTAGATTTTTGTAGGTAAAGGGTTTGTCCTGATTTAAATTCCTGATCAGGCTCATTGTGAGGTGAGACAGGTCCCAGGGGAGAGGGTGGAGCGAAGGGCCGGTGCAGCAGGGCATGGGAGGAGAGGGAGAAAACAGCTTTCCCCTTCTTCAGTGCCCGATACACAGGGCTGTGTCATTGTGGGGACTTGCCATGCAGGAAAGTCATCAGCACCTGCGCTCCCCAGTGTAATTTGTTGTTTCACAAGACTTCCTTAAGAGGCAAATACTGGTGCTCCAAAATTCAATTCTGTAATTCTAGTGCCCAGAAAGAGCATGGGTAAGGCAAAGTTTAAGGTTTGACAAGCTGTGCAAAATAGGATTGTGCACCTGCTGCTGCTGCGCCCTGCTCCTGCGGCCCCGCCAGGAATCAGCTGAGGATCAGACCCGCCAGTCCTGGTGAACTTCAGTGCTGTCAGTGCGCTACCCATTGCAACAATCAGCCGTTCTTGGTTTAAAATACCAACTCCACATTTCATCTTTGTTACAGGCACTGGTGCCGATTGTCAAAGGTTCTTCTTTTTCTGTAAAGTTGTTGTGTTTCATTGTCTTCTGGCTGTTCTCGGTGTAGTTCCACGTGATAAATGCTGTTTGACACTGGCTGGTAAAAGAGGGTGTTCAGATCATTTTTGATCTGATAAAATGGGAAGGAGAGTTCTGTCACTAAGTACTGTAGAGTCCACTGTGGGAAAGCAGAGCATCTCCCTGCAGCAGGGAATGGAGCAGACGGGCTTTTGTAGGCAGGAATATTGTCTGACTCTTGCCCCCACCAGGAGACAATGCTATTTGTTTAGCATTTTACCCAACATCCAATTCGTAGCAGTCAGCTGTACGCCTCCAAATTGTTGTTTGGATACAAGTTATGTTTTTCCAAGAGTTTGCACTATCTCTATATTTATTACTTAACCTTAAAATGTTCACATTTTGTAAATAAAGTAAAATTAACAACTGTACTGCTTTTTTTGAAAAAAATTACAGGGGTGATATTTACTTGTCCAACTTACCTCATAGCCAGTAATTTAAGAATTGTTTTAGTTTGAACCTTACATAAAAAGTTTTGATTCAAGTATGAATTTTGCTGCCTTCGATTATAAACTCCCAACTAAATCTGTGCTTTTCCTGAAATCCTGAGTTGTGACCGTTATCAGTATCATTTCATGTATTGGCTGTTTATGTAAAAACCTAGAATTGGGCTTTAATGGAAACGGGAGACTTGTGTAAACATCAATCCAGTTTTATGTCATTGTCTGATTATTTTCTTAGAGCGTATGTATTTCTGTAAAGACCATATAGGTGCATTGCACAGACGGGCATTTGATTCACCTGAGGGAAACGGTTGACTTGAGCCATTTGGTAATGAATTACAAATATTTGTTAGTTTTGAACTAAGGGAAAAGAATAAACAACAATGATGAATACAGGAATGTTCCAAAGTTGTTTTTTTCTCTTAAGATAGCACCCCAAGGTGTGACAAGGGAGCTGTATCATAGTGCATTTTGCAGAATCAGAGAAGGTGTATCGCAGGTTTGAAGAGATGAGGTAATCACCAGTTCTCTTGTGAGACCGCCCCTGTGTCCAGCTCTGGCGCCCCCAACATAAGAAGCACATGGACCTGTTGGAGCAGGTCCAGAGGAGGCCACGAAGCTCGTCAGAGGGCTGGAGCCCCTCTGCTGTGAGGACAGGCCGAGAGAGTTGGGGCTGTTCAGCCTGGAGAAGAGAAGGCTCTGGGGAGACCTTAGAGCCCCTTCCAGTCCCTAAAGGGGCTACAGGAAAGCTGGGGAGGGACTCTGGATCAGGGAGGGGAGCGATAGGATGAGGGGGAAAGGTTTTAAACTGAAGGGGAGATTTAGATTAGATATCAGGAAGAAATTCTTGACTGTGAGGGTGGTGAGCCCCTGTCCCAGGTTGCCCAGAGAAGCTGTGGCTGCCCCATCCCTGGAGGTGTTCAAGGCCAGGCTGGATGGGGCTTGGAGCAACCTGGTCTGGTGGGAGGTGTCCCTGCCCAGGGCAGGGGGATGGAACTAGATGATCTTCAAGGACTGTTCCAACCCAAACCATTCTGTGATTCTATGAGACCAGACCGAGATCTCATAGAACGACTCCGCGATCGCCAGAGTCTTGCTTTGCAGCTGCCCGAGTGTCGCAGCGTTACCGCCGCTGGGTGCGGACGCTTGGCACAGTCCGAGGCGGGGCCCGGCCCTGGATTCCGCCCCCCTCCGCGGTCGGGCGCTCCTGTCCCCGCCCCGGCTCCCCCGGTTCCTCCCCGGCTCCCCCGTGTCCCCGCCCCGGCGCTCCAGGCCGGCGGGCGGCGCTGTGGGCCGGGCGGGCGGCTATGGCGGAGCGGCGGAATGGGGCGGCCGAGGGCCTGTCCCGCCTCTCCGAGTGGGCGGACGCGCACCTCGGCCTGCTGCGGGTAACGGGGACGGGGACGGGGACGGGGGGGCGGCGGCGAGCGGGTGCGGGGACGGGCCCGGGCCCGACTGAGCCCCTCTCTCCTCTGCCCGCAGAACCTGAGCACCGGGATGGCGGTGGCCGGGGTGCTGGTGCTGGCCCGCAGCGTCCGTATGGTGAGTGCGGGGGGGCCGGTGTCAGGCGTGGCTCCCCTCGTGCGGCATCTCCGCGGCCAGAACCCGGGCACCTTCCCCGCCATTCCTTTGTTTGTTTGTTTCTAACCTACGGTGTTGTTTTCCTCGGTTCTGCCTCTCCCTCTGCAGCTTCCTGCAGTCCTTCGTACGCACCGTCCATTCTGGTGTGCAGCCCAGACAGAACCACAGGATGGTCGGGGTTGGAAGGGACCTCTGAAGACCATCTAGTCCAGCCCCATTCCTCCCTGTCAAAGCAGGGTCATCCAGAGCAGGTTGCACAGGGTGGCGTCCAGGCGGGTTTTGAATATTTCCAGAGGTGACTCCACAACCTCTCTGGGCAGTCTCTTCCAGCACTCTGTCACCCTCAAAGTGAAGAAGTTTTTCCTCGTGTTTCCCACGTTCCAGTTTGTGCCCGTTGCCACTTGTCCTCTCACTGGGCACCACTGAAAAGGGTCTGACCCCATCGTCTTGACGCCCATCCTTTAAATATTTATAAGCATTGATGAGATCCCCTCTCAGTCTTCTCTTCTCCAGGCTAAACAGACCCAGGTCTCTCAGCCTTTCCTCATTAGAGATGCTCCATTCCCCTGATCATCTTCGTAGCCCTCTGCTGGGCCCTCTCCAGTAGTAGCCTGTCCTTCTTGAACTGGGGATCCCAGAACTGGACACAGTACTCCAGATGTGGCCTCACCAGGGCAGAGCAGAGAAGGAGGATGACCTCCCTCGACCTGCTGGCCACACTCCTTTTAATGCACCCCAGGACACCATTGGCCTTCTTGGCCAAACTGTCTCATAGTCTGAGTAAAGCTGAAATAGAAGCAGTTTTCTCACATCTGTTCTCCATACTTCCATGAACAAAACTGCCTTTTGAATATTTTTAAGCATGACCCTAAATCTTCCTTCACTTCTTCAAATGACCGGTTTGTGGCATGTGCTGATGCTCCCCCGCCAGCTCCAGCTGCAGCTGCGCCCATGCAGGTAGGGAGCAATGGCTCTCCGGTGTCGATACAGCTCTTTAAAAAATAATAGTCACTCTGATCTTCCCTCTGCACAACTCCAAATGCAATTTGCTATGAGAGAACATTTGTATAAAGGTTTTACTTTAAAATCTTACCAGAAAGCCTGAACTACAAAAGTTGCCAGAATTCTTTTTTTTTTTTCATTTTTCTGTTTTGTTTGTTTGTTGCCTTTTTGTTTCATTAAACCCAAGGTTCGTGAATGTGTTACCCAGGCTGTTGGAGCTTCCAGTGCAAATGAGATGAGACTTGAACAAATTCTCTTTGTAAAAACCTTCAGGCTTTCTGCCTGCAAGGTCCTGAGTTTCTGTATTCCTAGTGGGAGACCTTATGGAGCACAAATGGGAAGGTTTACTGAATAAATAATATAGAGTAAAAAGATCTTTAAGTTTAGACATAGTGTTTTGGTTTATTTCCCCTAAGGGCTGGTGTGTCCCAGCAGTTGCACATAAGCAGGTCAGTACTTTCCACAGCTGTAGAGAAGTAGGTCGGTGTTCTACAAAAGGCTTCTTGCCCTGAGACTTCCAGATGGCGTCTGAAGTCCTGGGTGTCCCACCATCCCCAGGGCCTGTCCTTCTCCCTCCACCCCTAAACCGGTGGCAGTTTCGCTCCTTTGCTGCTGGCCAAGTCCTTCCTGCTGCTAAGCTTAGTTTTCCTGTGTGATCACGTAACTATCCCTTTGAATCCTCCTGTTAATTGAGGGCTGTGGTGTCAAATTTAATCTTCTTGTGATCTTTTCAAAGGTGTACACCTGCTTGTGTCTCTCTCCTTTTTTCACTCCCTTATTGAAGTCTATGTTGTTTCTGTCCTCCCTGCTTTGCCTTTGTTTTCAGCGTGTCTGTTCTTTGCACGTCTTGGCTTCCTTTCACTCCTGTTCTAGCACTGTTCAGGCCACTTCTGAAATGCTCTTTTCATGGTGAATCAAGTGAACTTCAATATGCACTGCTCAGAAAATGCCTGTTTCTTTTCTTTCTCTAAATGTTACCTTCATGCTCTCTCCTAATATTGCAAGTCCTGTAAGTGTCTGGAAAGGCTGGCACATAATGGCTTCTGCAGCTGATTACTATTAAAAAAATTTTATATATGTGTATACAGACACACACACTCTTGCCCATGCTTTCTAATAATAGATCTGTAATTTGCCAAACTGTTTTAAGAAGTTGTATTTAAAGCGATTGTTACTGCTCTATGCTTTTTCAAAAACTTTTTCTTGTTCTTTCCATCAATAGACAACAAAGTTTACACGTGCTTCGGATATACCTGTGGTGTTTGTAGAAAAGAATGTGAAATTGCGGGGAAAATTACATCATATAACTGAGAAAGGCCTGGAAGTTGAACACATTCCCATTAGCGTTCCTTTCATTACGTCAATACAGAGAAAATGTGAGTAAAAGAATGTGAAGAACAAGGGTATGAATGAAATGTTGTTCTTAACATGGCTACACAGAGAACGGGCAGGGGCAAGCTTGAGAGGAAGGGCTGAGTTACAATCCTGGCTCTGTCTTTTTCCATACTTCACAAGGCAGGAAATTGGGGAATAAAGGACTGCGAGGAGACCTGTAAAAAGAGCTTGCCAATTACAGTATTTGTATTAATTGGCATCATTATTGTGATATTTTTCTGGCAGCAAAAGCTAGCATGCGGGCAGTTCATTTGCATACATAGCTCATCTCCTTCCTGGCAAAAAGACTCTATTGGAATTACTCTTTTATTTAGGAATGAAGGTCTGGCAGCCACGTACACAAACCCATTCTTTAGGGACAGTGACTTCGCAGAAGTTGTCCATCAAGTCTGTGAGTCACACACTTGCTTTGTGAATACCTGCAGGTGCTGATGTTTCTTGCCTGTTGTTTCTGCACCTTCAGATAAAGTAATAGTGACTGATAATGAAAGCAGTTCTTTCTATTTGTATTCAAAATAAACCAACCTAGCTTAAACCACTTATGCAGTCTTGAATTATTTTTTTTATTGAAGGAGAGATGAGACCAAATCCTTATTTGCAAATGAGCTGTGCTTTGGGGAACTGAAATGGATTATTTTTCTTTTTTTAAATCCATGGGAATAAATTCATTACCAACAGCTGAGGATCAGTGCAAAGCATGAAATTTCTTTTGCTGCATTTAGTAACAAAGTTCCCTCTTTCTATAATCAGGGCAATCAAAAGGTCTTCTGCTGGTGAGGCTTGCTGGGGTGAAGTTGGCTCCGGGTGGCATGGCCTGGTTACAGCAAGAGTTAAAACCCAAACAAATGATATGGTTCCAACTTCTCGGACGGGAGGACTCGTCCCTCGAGTGCCTTGTTTTAGTAAATAAGGTAAATATATTGACAAAAATTGACTTTTATCTGCAGTTTTGAGTTTGTATTTACACAATTCAGTTATCTCAGTACATTTAAGGAATGTTATTATTTGTAATTTATCTATCTTAATATGAATTTTAAATGTTGGATTTGTAAATCGCATTTCAAGACTAGTATTTTTGCAGACTGATTCACAACAGGAGTGTATTTCTCTAGGCTATATCATGTAGTTCTGATGACCCTGATGTGTAGTCCATCATATGTTCTCTCACAAATGTCTTGCATTAGTATTATGTTTAACAGTCATCTGAATTCCTCTTAACTTCTAACTCTTTCTGCCAGAGGTTAGTAGTAAAGCTTGTGTCTCGGAGGGAGTCCACACACACAAAAAACCCCTCAAAACTGTTTTAAAGGTGAAGTGAATATCACATTTATTTTGCTTTTTTATAGGGTCAATTTCTCAGCGTGTGCTTAAATGAAGAGATCTTGAGACAAGGGCTTGGCAGAACAGCACGTATTGAAGGACTACACCATGACTCCCGCCTGTACTGGAAACTTCACAAAAGACTGCTTCAAGCAGAGCTAAAGGCCTTGAAGAAAAATAAAGGAATATGGAGAGAAGAAAGCTACTCTGAAAGAATTAGAGATCGTATAAGTAACAGTAAATTTGTACAGACATTGAAACAATTTGCGAACTGGTTAGGAGGCTCTATTAAAAGGTAAAAAGGGAGACCTGCTTGGAGCAATGCCAGTTACCAATGTTATGTGCTTTATGTAAAGTAGAAGTTTATGATAAAAAACAGTGCCATATTTTTGAGGGTCCCTATCCTGAACAGAAAACCCATAGTTACTTAATGCCGTATTATAATTGAGATGGGACTGAAATTTTGTAGTAGTATGCAGGCCACAAATTAAAATGTTCTGAAGCAAAATTTTTCTACAATAATGTCCTGAATGAGTTGTCCACTTTTCCACCTGCTGCATACCTACACAGCTGTGTTAATGAACTAGTGAAAGCAGTCAACAGTCTAGTTTTTAAGAGGTACAGAGTTAGTTCACAGTATATGGCCTTAAATGCTTCTCTGTTACATGTCATTACTACGTAGCCCACATTGGTTAGAAAACTCTGTTTCAGACCTTTACGAAGCTTGTGGTATGTGTTTACACACAAGCATTTTGTTTGAGTTCTATTCTTTTATGCATAACTTGTGTTTTAAAAATCTTTCATCCTGAATAATGGGTTGCATTGTTATCGATATAAAAGGTAATTTGTTATGGCTGATCTTAAAAAGCTGGTCATAACAATATGACATAAGGTCATAACAACTAAAGTTTCTCAGGGAAAAAAAAATCACTTGGTATATCAAAGAATATAAATTAATATGTCAGTAATCCAAATTTTTAGAAGACAACATTCACTTGAAGAGGAAAACCCTGTGCTGTTTTTTCTCATGGATTTATAAATACCTAAAATTAGATGAAAATAGAACTTGAACATGGAATTTGAAAAGGTGGACCATACCATGTTAAGAACTTAAATTCCTGTTCTTGTTTTATTTATGAAACAGGTGTTTAGTATATGAGAATGTCTTATTTATTTTGTAAATATTCTCAGAATAAAGATTGAATTTCTTATGTTCGTTGTTACATGTTTTATATACCAAGCACCTGACCTTTGTTTAACATCCCACAGTCGCAATGTTTATTTAAAGTGAAGTGTTTTACAGATTTTCTTTCTTTCTGTGTGATTCCTTGCCAATGAAATACTAGGGAGAAGAGTGTGGTACAAAAAAAAATCTTAATAGCTGAGCATTGCTTGTCTGACAATTAGTTGCTATGTCATCATTTTACCTGCTGGCTTCAGGGCAAAATTGTGAATCCTAAGGTCCTAAAAGAAAAAGCAGCTTTTCCTCAAGTAAGAATAGATGTTAGTGCTTCTTTATTACTTTTGCTCCTGGGTCCTCTCAGGGGTGAGGCTGGTTTTTGCAAAGCACAGTGAGCAGCTAGCCATAGTACCTGCAGTGCAGATCTCAGTGTTGGAAACCAGTGTGGGGAATGGGGAGCAGCTCTTTGGGCAGAGGCAGACCTCGATCAGAGCTGGAAACCTCTGCCTGTTTAAAAAAAAAAAAAAAAAGTGAGGCATCTGGTTTTATGCGTTATACAGGGAAGGACTAGGCCAACCACTGCTGTGGTACTTGCGCATAAAAGTCATACAGATGGTCAGGGATTCGGCATCAGCCGTGGCATCCTCCGAAGCGAAACTCAAAGTTGACTTTTAACCCCAAACTACAAATTCAGTCTCAGCAATCGTCCACTACCCATGAGTGATTATAACTGTTCCTACATCTGATAAGTAGAAAGAGCTTTTCCAAACTGGGCATAATTGTACAGTTATGATTTTTTTTTCTGTAATAATTAAATATAATTCTACTTGGACTTCGCACTTCAGTGTTGCAAATGAGTCATAGGAGGATTTATCACAAAAATCCACTGTAAAGCTGAGAGAAAAATCTCAGGAAACCACATGCTACATTTCTAGCAAGCAGAGGTGTGGTGTGGGCGAATATGAACCGAGTTTCTTCCCTCACAGTCTTGTCTCTTAGCCCATTTTACCCTTGATGAAGTTCAGAAAAAACCCGGAGATTTTTCTAAATTACAGCAAATTGTTGTATCATCCTTTCCATTAGGTTGTGGCTTGTGAAGGATTTTTAATAGGTGTCAATACAGCTGTTTTATCACTTAGGTAGAGGAAGCCTCTCCTTAGTCTGAACTAAATTTTTGAAGTTCCCTTCCCTGTATTTGTGGTCATGAGGTAGTCTAACAAATAATTTCAGAAGGAACTATGGAGAGGGATATCTAAAATCTTTGAATTTAGGCCTCTGATCTTTTTTCACGTTTGTTGCACATGACAAGAAGTTTTGGTGACGTGCTCTTACTATAGGTTTTGGTCAGAATAGAAATCCAGGGAAGCAGCTTGGTGTAAGGGTTCAGTGCTGTAAGGGACAACGCTAGTCTCACAGAGAGTAACTGAGCGGTCCAGGATTTGAGATTGCAGTGACAAATGATTTCATGAGGGTCAGCTCCTCTAATTGTTTGTTAATGCTGGTTTCCTTATCATCCAGGGCTTGGCTTATCTGTTTAAAAAAAAGCACCACCACCACACCCTCCCCCCTCAGAAAAGCACAACTCAGTTCAAAGCTGGGCTTTCCGTCTGGGCAAGGCTTGAGAGGTTGCAGATCTTGTCTCTGTGGGAGGCCAGTCTATTGAAAAACTGGTAACAGGAGTAGAAACAAATAGCTCTGAAGAACCGAGCTGAGGAACTGACTGGGAGGTCAGGGGGAGAAAAAGCACTTTTCTCCATTATATAAAAACACCCCACGCTGCCTCTGAGGAGCACTATCCCATTCCTTCAGCCACAGCAGCAATGCACGCAAGAGTATTTCCAAGCAGAGGATGCACTTTTTGTGTGATTTGGAACAAGAATTAAACTGTTTAGCTCTAGCGCCTTCACCCCTTGCAACTTTGAATACGCTGTGAGCAATACAACTTAAAAAGATCATAGGGAGTGACAGGCCTCCAAATGGCCCACTAAGAAAAATAACCTTCAGCGTTGCACAGGGTTTTTATTGCTGGTGCGGCATGTAAGGCAAATGGTCATTGTAAACATTACCAAAAGCGGTGGGCACGGTGCTGTTAGCATCCTTCCCTGACAAGCTCACGAGGAAGCCTGGCCCTGCGCACGGAGCGAGGCTTTGCTGCCGCGCAGCCATGGGCACCGGGGGATCCCCCCTGCCAGGTTCCCTGGGAGAGGGGAGATGGCAGAGTCGCCTTCCTCAGGTCACCTCATCGCAATGTGCCCACTCTCTTACCAGTGCGTCGGGCCTCACACCTACTGGTTCCCTACAAAATGCTCCTCAGTTGCCCACTGGACTACCAGATATAAAAAGTTATAACTTCAAAAGCAGGGTTTTAGACTTCATCTCCTCCAGCAGAGGTGCGTTCCTTCACGCCAGGACTTTGAGTGGCCAAAGTCAGGGAAACCAGAGCCATGCGAGTACTGGTTATCGCTTTCCTGCAGCTACGTTCCCTTAGCCAATGCAGGTGAACAGCCCTGGAGGTTCATCGTAGATTTTTAAACGTAAAAAAAAACCCCTAAAGTCAGTCAAACCCGGTGATTTCCCTCCCCCGGGGGCAGGTCCCTCACGGTCTCCCCGGGGCTGTGAGGAAAAGGGCGGGCGGTGCCGCCCCGCCCCGTCGCGCGGCAGGTGCGGCGGTTGCCGCCGTCCCGCGCGTCTCCATGGCACCCGCCGCCGGCCGGGCGAAGGTGAGCCCGAGGGGCCGCGCCTGAGGGGCCGCGCCTGAGGGGCCGCCCCGCGCCCGCAGCCCTCGCGAGATGGCGGCTCGCCTCAGCCCGGACCGTTGCCCCCGGCTCGGCTCGGGGAGCTCCGTGAGTCCCGCCGTGGGGAGCCTGTCCCGGGACAGTGAGGAAAAGGGCCCCTCGGCAGCCCTGAGGCGGGGAGGCCCTGAGGGGCATCGCGGCGCCCCGCCGACTCGCAGCGGACACACAATGGAGCAGGTTGAATGGGAGCGGGCGCGGGGCCGCCGCAACACCGGGGCTGGATCGCCGGCCTCGGCCGCCGCCGCCGGGGCTCCGCTGGCGGGCGGTACCGCGCTCCGCTCCGGGCACGGCGCAGCTCCGGGTTTCTCTGGCGCTCCGCGCCGGAGGGCGGGCCAAGCCGGGGCGGGGCGGGCGGCAGCGCCGTGCGTTTGAACGGGAGAGCAGGTTGAGGCGGTGGTGGAGTGGGACGGGGCTGAGCTGAGCTGAGCTGAGCTGAGCTGAGCTGAGCTGAGCTGAGCTGAGCTGAGCTTGGTGGTCCGTGGTGGGACGGGACGGGACGGGGCAAGGCAAGGTAAGGTGCCCCAAGCTTCCCTGGGGCGCGGGCGGGGGGTGGCCCCCGCGGGGGGTCCCTGTGGCGGGGCCGGCCCGGGGCACCCTCGGCAGCGTCGTGGGGTCCCTGAGAGAAAAGTCAGCGGCCGCGGTGCTGCCGGTACCGAGGGCTTTTCCTCGGTGTGCCTGGTGTCGGCCGGAGTCACAAGGAGCCGCTCCGGCAGTTGCGTTGACCGTATTTGTTCTGTCGGTTAAAATAATGAATGGTGCCGGGTAAACTTTTAAGGCGTCTCTTGGGCTCTGTGCTCCCTCTCTTGGGGGTAAAACCCGCTTTCGCCGTGTGGCGCGGGAGGTTCTGCCGTGGGGTCGTGTCAGAAGTTGTAGCACCCGGGTCGGTGCCGATGTAAAACTAGAGAAAACTGCGGCCGCTGGGCATGGCTTAGGTTTAGGGCAAACCATGTGAAATGAGGCTTAAAACGTAAAATCCTGGCCCCGTCGCGAGGAGCGGAGGACATGACCCCAAGAGCGCTGCAGGGTGCGACGCTTATGGAGCACTCTTGGTCCCCATCCTGTGAGATGCTGACATAGGTGGGGGTCAAGAAGAGTCAAGCCTTTTGCTGGATTGACTCCTTCCTAAAAATACCTCGTTTGAGCATTGATAATCTACTCCAGAAACCATTTTTCAAGAGGGGAAAAAAAAAAAAGAAAATACAATGAGCTATGAGTTAGACTCAGTGCACATTTTGTTGTGATTAAGCAACTGTATAATTCTGGGAACTTCAACTCTAGCTGACCGAAAAGTGTTTTTAGAAGAAGTGTTATTAAATTACAGGGAGAAAGATATAAGCCTTATCTGATGAACTAGTCATAGGCTCTTTGTTTAAAGTGTGCTTTAGCTTCTGAGTTATAAAGCACAATGTTTGCCTGTTTCAGTGGACTCTCGTGATTTACTTGTCCTTGGAACTTCTGGCCTGTACGTTTCAAAACTTAGAGGAACCAAAGGAAAACTTTGGGTGTCTGTTGTTCTGAAATGTGAAAGAATACCTGCACATAACATTACTGAAAAGATAGACAGGATTCAACCCCGCAACAAGACAGCGAAGTTAATGTGGTATATGGAGAGAAAATGCAGACTTTTCGTGAGGTGAGAGACAGCAGAGTGCCTGTGTCTTTAAATCTTAGCTCCGTGGAATAAGTTTGAGAACACTACTTTCTTCTTTTTTTTTAACTTTGAAGGGTGCTTTTTCTAGGTTTAAAAATGCCAGTAGGCTGTTACTGAAAAAATGCTGTGTTTTATCAGTCGAAGATGCATGATTTGTGAAAAATGATCTGACTGGTTGCAGACGCTTTCTGGTTTTATGCTACCTTTTGTCTATAAAAATGGGGATCAGCTGGTGGTTTTGGATCAAGTGGTGCACAACTCATTATTTTAACAATACTGGCTCTGCTTGGGAGGTTGCCTAGGGAATTGATTTAATGCTTCTGTCCTTTCACCCTTTGAGGCGGGTGTCCCACGATGACTTTGATCAAAATCACCAGTATTTGTAAAGGAGAATAAAATTTTCACTTCATAAAAGCAAAGGAGAGGCCACTCGCTATTAACAGATATCCCAGTTTTGCGTGAGTTGATCTGTAACTTAAAACACTGTCAAATGCCCGTGGCAGTAAAACAGTTTTATGATGAGCAGCAGAACGCAGAATGAAAATTAGTCCTCTATTCAATATTTAGCTTCACCTTATTTCTGAGAAAGGCTTTAATGCCAAAGCTGTGTGTTTCTGTTGACTCTGCAAAATAATCTTCCTATAAATAGGATGTTTTTCCTTGAATGAAATCTGAATAAGGATTTTTTTTTTTTAAGGTGTTAACCAAGATCCAATTCAATTTAAATTGATAACCTAGATGGCAAAGCCAGGGCCACAGCTGCACCGGGTGGTGTGGTGGTGGATTTTTTTTTTGATTGTTTGCTTTGTTTTTGTCTTTTTTTTTTTTTTTAAATAAGTTTAAAGTCTGAATGTTAAAAAATATCACAAACACTCCAAATTATGAAATCTGAGGTCTGTTAGAGACCTCCTGTATTGTCTTCAATAGGAAGTTTTTCCTGCCTGTTTCTTCAGAGGAGGTAAGATTGCCATACATAATTGCCTTGTAGGGTCTTACAGAAACTTCTGTTGTCAGTGCTTCAGATTTACTTGAATGTGTTGAAGCAAAGGTCTTTATGAATGCAGTTGTTATGGTGTTTTCCTCTTGGCATAGTAGGATACAGAGTATGTTCTGAGCAATCATCATGGTTATTGTATTGGGAGGATGTTAAAGCCACTAACTAGCAAAGCGTGGTTCCCTTGGGCAGCGGAGCAGGGCTGAGCAACATGCCAGAGATTAATTGCTTTTAGCCACTGGGTCTGGACTGTGCTAGGGATAAATCTGTCTTTGCTTCCAAGTCCTTAAGCAGAAGGTGCTTCCAGCGGAGAACTACTGAGGTTGGCCAACATTAGTGCAGACTGACCTAATGACCAGGAGAGAGGTGTGTGTACTTTTTTTTTTGTTTGTTTGTTTTGGGTTGCTGTTTTTTTCCTTTCTTGCTTATTTTAGGAAACTGGAATTGTTTTCTGTAATAAAGGTGGCTTTTTTGTTCTAGTCCCCATAGCCACTGAGGACATTATCATTACTGCAGAGATCTGAGCTTGTACTCTGCTTTCCTGACTCACAAAGCCTTTTGCTGGTCATCAGGCATTACAGAAGCACTATCTAGTTGTACCTGGGTAACTGACAGTGATGTGGAACATGTATTTGAGAGATGGAAAGGCAGGCTGGGAGATCCAGAAGGTGTGGGAACCTTAGTAAGTGCCTGTCCACAGTAGTTGATATTTCCTCAAGGGCAGCAGGAGTACAGAGGAGTGGAAGGGAGAGGTGGTCAGAGCTGCTGACAGTGATTTGGAAGCAGGTGCCTGTTGCAGTGCTGAAAAAAGTCAGGGACACGATGCTGGGGATGCAACATGGGCCCCTGTGGAGGCTCAGGTTCACTATTGAACAGTGCAAAACTGCTTCAAGGGCATTTGGCCACGTGCGTTGAAGAGGTGTATCAGTTTTGGCAAGAGGTGTCCATGTGAGCCTCTTCAACTTGAAATAACTCAAGGTTGCTTGTAAGAAGTTTCAAGTGGAGACAAGCTGTTGAGTAGAGCAGTCCATGCTCCATTACAGGCCTGATTAATTGGAACTGATGCAAAGTTCACATACCCATGTGCACTGAGCATGACCAAGCATGTCACTGAGATGAGTATGGGATGTGTCAACTGTAACTGCATAGGTCTAAATCGGGCATTGCTGAGCCTCATATTGACGTATTTCCCATATTCTTTGCCTCGTCTTAGTTCTGGCTGCGGGTGATTGACACATT
This sequence comes from Rissa tridactyla, assembly GCF_028500815.1. Lineage (NCBI taxonomy): Eukaryota > Metazoa > Chordata > Aves > Charadriiformes > Laridae > Rissa > Rissa tridactyla. Next base: position 10,124,623 of record NC_071471.1, read on the forward strand.
GGTTGGTAGTGTCCCCACAAGAAAAAAATGGAAGTATATTGACAATTGTCAACTGTGTCAATTGATGGCAGATGTAAAGGGTCTTGTGGTATGAAATGTCTGCTCTTTGGGGGACTGCACATCAATTGATAAGTAGCCAAGTATCATACAAGATGCAGATTATCCATGCATGTGACTGGCTGTCTTGGCACAAGTCCTTTCCAGGCATCTTATTTTATCTTCCTATTTTATCACATTATTTGAATTATTCTGTGTAGCAATAGTTGTAAGTTTGGCAATAGCTGTTTCAGCTATTGAAATGGCAGTGTTGCCCATTTCAAAGATTAGGGTCTTGTATATTAACAGTGTGTCTGAATGTGACTGGTCTGAATTATTAAATATTTACTCCTAGTGAGAGATGGATACTTTTAGGCATGGTCTGGTGTGCTGCATACCACCTGCTTTTTACACAGCATGTTTCTGTTGATCTGTTGGGGAAGAAAAGGTTCTTCTTAAAGTTGTGAAATAACCTGTGAGAGAGAAATGTTTATTTTAGTTTCTAGAAACAGAATTAATATTTTCCAAAATAATGATAGGTAAGAACAAAGCAAGCTTACACTTCAGGTTCATTATTGTGACTTCATGTCTTTAAAGCATCATTTTTCTGTTGGGAAAATTTCTTAAAATCTGTGACAGGTATTTTCAGAAGGTCTTAAAGATGTGTTATTAGCAGCTGTTTGGTGAATTTCTCGCTGTGTTGAATCTCCGTGAGAACATCTACTCCCTTAACTTGCCTTTTATGTTTCACACTCCAGGCAGAGACGTGTGTAGTGAAGCAGTGCTAACCAGAGCTTCAGCTAAAAGCAGTACTGGATGTGTTCTTGGGAGACCAGTGGTGTCCTTTTGCTGATACTTTCAATAGGTCACCCTAGTCAGCATCAGCACCCCTGGACTGAGTGCTGTGAATGGGAGTTTCTTTTCTTGACCATGTGCAGAAGTGTAATTCATTGGAGTCTGTGAAAATTTATCATCTCCAGTATGGGAGGTAAAGTTGGATTGACTCCATGTGTGCCACACACACCAGCCTCCAATTTTTACCTGGAGAATTGAGGCATGAGCTAGGAATCTCTGGGAGCTCGTGAACTGCCTCTGAGATTAATAAATTCCCCCAACTTTGGAACCATTCGTATTTGGGTGGATGGCTCTTGGAGCTGACAGTTCTGGGCTTGCTGTGTGTTACTCTGCCTATTTTGAAGTGAGGGGTGGTGTTTATAGAAGACAATGGAGAAAATATAAAACAATCTCAAAGAGTATAACAGAGTCTGAGGATGTGTTGTTGATGATGCACAAAAAAAATAGCACTGCCAATGTGGTGAAGTGAGTTCTCTCTCTGTAGATGATAATCTCTGGTGTAGAAAGGCTCTTGTGTTCAACATCTGGAGTTTGAAAACCTTTGTGCAGCAAAACCAGAAAATTATTTGGATTAGTGACTTGGCGTACAGAGAGATGGCAAAAGCAGCAGGAAGGTGTACAGGGTACTAGAAAGCTGTGTAAGGAAAACATTAATGTACACTAATTCATCTCTATCAGTTCCATGTATGGTGGGATGACTTATGCTGAACACAGAGTGTGTGAGGTAGGTGTCTTCTGAAGCAGTGCCCACTGAGCAATAGAGGCAACAGCATGCTGCACTCCTGGAAATAATTATTTAAATAGGAGAAAAACAAATTCCATTTGGGCTTCTTGAGGAATGGGGAGCAAATGCTAATTCGTTTTCAGGGTCTGTTGCCATGGGGAGTCGGTTCAAATCCTTTCTAATGCCTTCCTCAGTAGCAAGTTGTGCTGACACATGCTTTTCATGACTTCCCAGAAAGAGCAGAGAAATGACTTGAAACAAAAGCTCCATCATAATTACCAGCCGTAGGAAGATTGAGGGTCGCTGTTTGTTAGCTGTGGACAGATGAAAGTTGTCTGTTATACAGGCTAACACAGCTTGACTGGCCTTCTGCCTGCACTAGGTGGTCTACATGGGAGGCGGGGTGGTGGTAAATGGGTGCTGGGTAACTTGTTGGCCAGACACCATGTACTGTGCCATGCAGTTAAACTTACCTGCTTCCGTCCTGGAAAGTGAAAGGGTGGCTTATGGATCAAATTATGGGGTGTTAGTACTCCAGCGTGAGCCAAGCTAGATACTGTTGGAGTTAGGCTGAACTTCACAAATTGGTAATGCCACTACGAGGGAGATGTGCAGCCACTGCCACCTGCTTTTTACACCTTGGCACTGGCCAAGTGAAGCTGGGTACATTTTCTGAGTGTCCTCAGCAGACTGTTGGTACTGGGACAAGGGACTGAACAAGTGTAGGGGGCAAAGAAGAGAGCTGTGGCCTCATGCGGCAAGCCATGTCAGTGATGATAGTGCTATTTCTGGCTTGCTGATGTAGGCTGTTAGTTGCTGTAAAATGAACAAAGATTTAGAAGCAGCTTTTTCAAACTCTTAAACTGACATCAGAGCCTGTCTTTGTCTGGTGAAACGATGTATGACTAAGATTAGTGTTTAATGCTCTAATGGGGGAATAGCCAAAATACCAGGTTAAAAAAAAATAATCTGCATTTTCAGGAAGCTTCATCTGTCTAAGGAGCATACAAGTGCAACATCTGTATCCCAAGTCCAAACTCTCTGTTCCTGACAGTGCATATCCAGTGCACTGACCTTTTCCCTTTGAATAGACAACTCTGACCTTTAAGAGTTTCCAATTGCTTCCAGGGAAATCCACAGGAAACTTTTCTACCATGCTGGCTTGCACACTCTGACACCTTTATGGCTAGCATTGTACCAGCACAGCTGTTCTCATGGCACGTTAGATCAGGGAACTCATCTGGCAGAAAAATAAACCAAACCATCTCTTATTCCTCCAGACCAGTGCCTAGAGAAATAAGTAAAGGATCAGTTACCGGGTGTTTTTCCTTTCTATTACCAAGTATTATCAATAATCTTTTTTCATGCTGGTGATATTTATGGATAAATACTTGCTGTTGAAAAGGAAGTGTAACTTTGGGAATATTTTTTAAGCTTTTTGTTTATACAAGATACTTTTAACTTCTGGAAGGTATCCGTACATTTACAAAGTAGTTTACACCATAGGTAGGTGAAACTTTGTTTTTTAAGTTATGAGAGCAAAATCAATTTGTGGGCAGAGATGTCATTTTGTATCAACAGTGTGGATCTTTCATCCCATGCCGCTAACATGCCTTGCCTATTCTGCATGGCTCCTATAGGTGTAACTTTAGCAACGTTTATGCAAGTTATTTTGACTGAATGTTGATATTTGATGCTGATTAAAATGGAGATTTGCACAAATGATGTGTGGAACCCTTAGAGCTTGGGTTTGTATGACGATTAAATCTAAATCTGCATAAATTCAGACCAGCTTAAATGCTTAGCAATATTTGGATGACTGTTAAGGGCTTAGTGAAATAAGAAGCCCAAGACTGCAGGTGGGTGGATGCCCCATGAAATATTGTCATATTAGGATTTTCTAATCTCTTTGGATTCGGTTTTCAGGTCTAACTGGTGTACAGAAAGCTAAGCTTTTCATCCTATGGCTACTTTGTTGTGTGGATACTGTTAAAAAAAAAAATAAAAATACAGCCCATGTTGTACAGCAGCTGGTCTCTGAAAGCTTGAAGGTTGTTCCAGCAGAGGATTTGTTGATACTTTCTGAAGAAAGTAAAAACCTCAACTGGAAACAGCAGCTCTCTTTCTAGTTTATAAAGTTTGGCATGAGGTTCCTGTTGATGGCTACTGATAAACTAACCTAGGAGAAGCATATTTTAACATGCTCCAAGGAAAGAAAGTTGGTGAGAGCATAAATATTCCTGGTTGCATGTTGTGGTGTAAACAGAATTGCAAATTACTTCAGTCATGACTTCATGACTGTCATACTCTCTTCAGTATCTGTTATTTCATAGTATTAGTATAACAAAGGGCTGAACCCTTGGACTATTGAGAGCATGTTCTAGGATAAGTGTCTTGCAATGTGCTTGCCAAGCTGCTGAGTGCTGTTGGCACCTTTAGAAATGATGTAGAGCTTGATCTGGAACATATCTTTATAGAAACAAAAAATTGTACAGAAAGACCAGTGATCCCGTCTGGGCAGGCCTCATCTTGTTCCTGAGGTGTGCAAGTGAATCTTTTGCTTGCTCTCAAACTTAAGGTAAATCAGTTAACCTGTCTATTCTAATAATACGTGTAGATCTGTTGTGAAGCAAAATCACTTAGCTTTTGAATACTACCTCAGTATTCTCCAAGGAAAGTTCAAAGTAGTATTTCTACTGTGACTTGGTGTTTATTTTTTCTGTTTGCCATAACTGGAAGCAAACTGAATGCACGTGACGGCAGCCAGCAGAGATTCTGGGTGCCCCCACCGCAATCACACAACACAGATTAAAGACCAGTGTTTCTCTCTGGACAGTATATTCCTGCTACTTAGTGCATGCCAGATGGTCTTTCTGCCTTCCCATACGGATGTTTCTAATGCTTCTAAGAGTGCTTTCTGTCTGTATCTGGAGCTAACGCAGTATTATTCCAGTCACACACTTGGTATGTCCTTTGCTTGACTCTGTATTGCTCTTCTCATTTCTAACCTTTTTCTTTCTTCATTATTATACCTTTCCTTTATGTCACTTGTAGCATCCAGTATCTCTAAACTACTTTTCACTCTAAAATTTGTCATTAACAGGTGCAAGCTTCCAAAATCTAGAGCCCTTTGAATATTCAGTGTCTTCTGGACTTTCTTTTCTGTTGAAGACAGAATTGCCAGCTGCTTGCTTTTTTTTTTTTTTTTTTGGTAAATGTTGATAGAACTCTTTACAAAATCTTTGTTTTTACTGTACATCATTTTGTGCTAGGGAAAGGAATACATTTTTTTTTATAAATCATACTTTCAAAATGTGTTCACTGCCTAGACACTGGAGCAGGAAGCTCTGAAACTGGAGGTGTGGTTTTGTCAGAGGGAAGTGCTGGTGAACTGCAGTATCTCTCCTGTTAGTAGGAACCATTCATACTATCTGATTGACTTAATATGTTATCTGTTGAAGCGCTTCAGAAGCAAGAAGGGGAGAGGGCATCTGAGAAAAAGTGAGATTAGCAGTCTCGCCACCCTGTATGCTTCTCACTTAACTACCAATTAACCTGAGTGTTCTTGAGAGCTGTGCACAGGACTCGGACCTGTTTCTGTCTAGTGCTAAATGGTTGTGTGCTTAATACCCTCTTCACATTTGGGACCTGTACGGTGTCTAACTTAAATATTGCAGGTAAATATTTAGATTATGCTGCCACTTTCTAAAATCGTTTAGTGCTAACCATAACAATCAGCCTGAGCTGAGAACATGTTTCACTCAAGCGCTGCTCACCCTCCAGCTGTGATTCCCTGGAATGAACATCCTACTTCTCTGCACAGCTCACAAGCATGGAGGTTTTCTCTGTGAAACAGGGGAAACTGTAGAATACTGTGAAACCAGGAGGTGTCAGGTGTTATGTTCTTGGTGTTAAGCCTCTTGGAATAAGAAGCATCTGTCACAACCTAGGCAGAGCATATGCATCCTCTGCTAAATTCATAAGTATCTTACACATTCATCTCTAACTTTTAAAATAAAATAATTTTATAAAGCATGCATATAACAAAACTTTGCTTGTGAGTTTACCTACTATCTTGATAAAAAAACAATATTCAACTTATCCATCTATATCTACACAGATATGTGTATATGCACATGCATACACAAGTTTAACTTATTTTTTTGTATGAAACTTGTGCAAAATCAGTCTACTTCCATTAATAACTGTTTTGTAAAGTACTGTACTTTTGTAAAGTACTTCCTTCGGAAGGACATCTCTTATGGAACGCAGTACTCAAAGTACTAAAATAACCCAGCTGACACGCGTTTAATGGAAATAAATCAGAAATAGAAGATACAGTTCCTTCAAGTTCCTGTGTTTCTGCAGACCACATAATGGACTCCCTTGCGCAATTACGTGTTAATACACTTTATCCAGATACAAAGTAGATGGATTCTTGGAACACCGGAGTAACATCTCTTTGCTCAGGTAGTGAAGCACCAATTGCTTTACCTCTTGGGATGAATGTGCTGTGCTTAGGGCTGAACCTACAGGAATTTTGCTTGTTATGAAAGAGTGATATCCCTAAGTTGAGAAACCCGTAGAGTGGAAAAGTTAGGAGTGTTTTCAACTCTCTGAATTGGTTGCGATATCAAGTAACTACACAAATTAGTTTTGAACTCAAATTTATATCTGTTCAGGACTTTGGTAATTTTTTGCCAGAATAGTTTTGGTGGTACCGTCCTTTCCTGTTTAAACATAATTATATGATTACTGGCACTTTTCACTCATGTAGCTTATTCTACATGTATAAAATATAGCCTGTATAACATTCTGGTCTATGACATAAACAGGATGTTCTTTTTTTACTATGTCATTGTTGCTGAAATGGGGCAAATTTCTGTACAGTTAAGTTCCTAAGTGCACGTTCACTTGAGGTGGTGGTATTTGGCCCAAAGTGTGTGATTGGTGGCATTTTTCTTTGCTTTTTTTTTTTTTGGTACAATACAGTAAGGCATGATCCTGGCTGGACTCTCCCAGAGCTCTGCAACAGAGAAAGCAAATAACTTCGAGGGCCATCCAAATAACTGCTGGTGGGTTTTAGGAAAGTTTTCTTACAGGATGTTTATGTCAGCTGATGTGGCCCCTTTGGGATTCTGCCTCCATCCCTGACGTGCCAGAGTGAACCTTTGTTCCAAGGGGCCACCATGGTGCAGGGAGAACCCTTTGTGCAAGAACAAAGGAGCATTGTATTGGCATGAGCCATGAAAGGGAGGGGAGGGGGCTGAAGGGTTTCTTTTCAGAGGCACTGCATATATATATCAATAGCAACATTTTTGCTGTAAGTCTCCCCTCCTTGTGACATGAGTTCTGTGTGGGCATGCATTCTTTCAATTTTGCATAAATTCTTAGTGATGAATATTTGATAGAATTTTCTTAATTAAAATATGGTGCCACTTGTATTTTTCATTGCCATAGCAAAAAGCTTGGTAGTAGGCTGGACCATGATGGTAAAACTATTCCTACACATTTACAATACCTAACAGCTTGTGCCTTACTAATTAATGCTAGAAGAGTGGCCCCAGTTATGGCAAGCTATAATGAAAGCTCATGGCTGGCAAGGGCAAAAGTCCAAGAAATCTGGCAGAAGTCTGGCAGAGATAATGAGTATTATTGCTTAGTGTTCCAATTTTTAGTAAAATAGGCCTTTAGTGTAAACAATACATAGGCCATACCCAAAGCACGTACTGTAACGGAGACTCTGGGAGTTTTAAGATAGAGCAAAACGGAAACGGACTTTTTTGGTTCACACCTGCAGTGGATCTTTCAGACCATCTCTCCTCCCCACAGAGGCAATAATGAGAGGCAAATCCCACATCTGCAATGAAAAGCCGCCTCACAAACCTGGAACCGAAACATCATAGATATCAGATTAGTATTTGTCTATCAGTATCTCATCTGATCAACAGTGCAAGTAAACAAAAACATTACTCTACACTTTTTTCACTAAGCTATTGGCTTCAGACCCATGCTAGCTGCTTCTCCCGCAGAAGAAAACCTTGCCACCTTCCTGACTGGAGCAGCCGTGGCTGGGGTGTCCGTGAGAGCCCATCTGATCAAACAGCTCACTGGCAGGATAGGGGGAAGGTGGCTCCCCTCTACCTTGCCTCCAGGTGGCAGGGTACTGCTACCCCTTCACAGCACCAGTGTTGTTGAACCTTCTCTGAGATCATTCAGCTTGCTAGCCCTCCAGGAACAGCCTGCTTTTTTTTCCCCTGGGTTTGTGAGTTGAATCAGTTGAGAGGTACCTGGTGACTGACAGAAGTGGCAGGAATGATGGTGGGGGAGAGGGGGTCTGCTCAGCCATTGCAGGGGACTGCAATAGAGATGGGAGTGGGACTGTTTCCAGGTGGACCAGAAACATGTTTTCTGGGCTCTTCATGATCACCTCTTTTGCCTTCACCACTGTGGGAGACAGCATTCATTGCACTGATGTGTGGGGAAGGGGAAAAGTTCTCCAGGTTCTTCTGTTCCCTTGTACTGTGGTTGGGTCACAGAAAATGATTGTAGCTAAATTGGTTGTTAAGGATAATATGAGTCCTGTTGGCTATGATTTTAAAATGTCTTATTTTCCTTTTTGTTTTGAAACCACTTGAGCAAAACGGATCTGTGTTCCTCAGCAGAGTTGCAGTCTGGGCATTTACGGTCTAGTGTTTTACTGTGGTATTTTGTCTCGGGGGGGGAATATATAGGCCATCCTGGCAGTGGTTTTATGACGAGGCTTGAGCTGCAGTGTCCTTGCATCCTGCTAGTGGTTTGCTTGGATAAAGACAGTTGACGTTTGTGCCAAGTGTGGGCGAGAAAGCAGCTGGGTTCACCGGGGTGAATGTGGGAGGGAGATAAAATGGGAGACCAAAGCAGGCTTGTAACAGGAAGGGGTATCTGGATTGCTGAAACGAGAGCCTTGAACTTGATACAATAGCAAAGGGAGAAACCAGTGAATGGATTTGGTGTCAGAACAGGAGATCAAGGAGTCCATGGGCTTTTTGCTTTTTGTTTTGTTTTTCTAGCAACAAATATCAAAGAAATATGAAATGCTGGTTTGTGGGGCTATAACTATCACTGTGCATATTAAGTCCTGCTGGTGGGATGGATTTTTGCAAGGTCCGACTTGCAAAGTAATGGGCTGAAATTCTTTGAATGGAAGTTCAATTAAATGACTCAAACAAATACAGCCTTGTCTTGAGTTATAACCACCAGCTTATTAATGAGTTAACTTCTACTGTTTTGGTCTCTGAAAATAATTGTTCTGAGTATTCCCATTGTCCCGAATTGTGGCAGTGGAACAGTGAGTGGCTGTGATGGAAACAGTCCTGGGCCTGAAGGGGGGTTGTTTCTCATCTCATTGTCAGCGAATGAAGTCATTCGCCTTCTCTGCACTTGGCTGGTCTTTGTTTTGTGCTGGCTTGCTCTGCATTTCCATTTTAACTAGTTTATAAACACTATTGGCTGGACCCAAGAAGAACTGGCAGTCAGGGGCTTGGCCTAGCAGAGCTCTGGGGCCTGTGTCCAAAAAGACCGTGCTCCCACTCCCAGCACTTACTGGTGATAGCATCTGTGGCAAATTACCCATGAACACTTTGATGGGCTTGTGTCTGATGCTGCTGGCGTTAGAGGCAAAGCTCATCCTGTGGCAGTGCTGAGGGCCTCAGCCCTGGCAGGCGAGCAGGGAAAGCAGGGGCCAGCATGGACCCCTGCAGTGGAGGGTTGCTGTGTTCTCCTGGGAAGTTTTCTGCAATCTGCCTTTTCAAAGATTGCAATCTGCCTTTTCAAATCTGAAAAGAGTGCAGTGGGTCAGAGATGAATCCCAGGCTTCCTCCTATGCAGCAATGCCAGCTTCTGCCCTCTGATGAAGATGCTTGGTTCAGGTAGCCATCAAGGTTCCCAGCTGCCCTGGGGTGTCCTCAGCTAGTGACATTTCCCGGGAAGGGTATTGCTCTTATTTGTTCTTTTTGGCCCCGTTGGTGATTAGCTGTGTATTAGTTACACAGTAGAGTAGGCAGGGGAAGTGGAAAAGATGGTAAAATAGATTGATGATTTATCCTGTGCTGAAGCACAGGGTAGCATTGATGCTCCGAGTTGAGAGTATCTCTTCCCTGTGCAAAGCTGGGATACCTTGGGGCTGGAGGACACCAATTCTGCATTGCTGACACAACTGCACCTCCTCAAAGGTGCTGCTCAAACTGCCTGTCCCCAGGAGAGTTCATCTTGAGCTCCCACGGACAAATGTCTGCCAGGGCCAGGGGTGTGCTGGTGCAGGGGGAATGCTGAGGGGGCTCTGCATCCACATAATGCTACTCTGTGGTCTCAAAATCAGGAGGTGATCGCCTTTGATTCACTCTTTTTTTTTTTTTTTTTGATAACCTTCACTGGGTGGAATTCATAGTTTTGTGGTGTTGTCTGATGTGTCTGTAGTTTGTTAAATATGAGACAGCATCATTAAATGGATTAAATTGATCCTCTCTCCATGGCTCCACAATAGCCTGCAAGGGGCGTGGGGGCTGGCTGTAACAACAGCCACCCGTTGCGGGTGCTGTCGCTGCTGGGTAGGGTGGGCTTGCTCCAGCAGCCTTGACCTTGCTGGTTGTAAGCATGGCTGGTAGCCTGTCTCTAGTGCCGTCCAAGTGATCTACCCTTTGCCTCCTGTCCTTGGAGATGGGCATCTTTGCAGAGTGAAGGACTATACTTTGAGTGAAGCTGATGAACTATTTGGTGTAAAGGGCTCCAATGAATACGTTTTTACCGTGCTTGTAGTTGTTATGCATTTCTTGTAAATTAACTCATAATTATCTATACTCTTTCTCTTCATAGGGTCGCTGCCTTTGATGGTGAACAGAAAGTCATCTTACAATGAGTTACTGGAGTCTGGATAAGAGACGCTGTCTGCAGTACTGCAGGCACTTCTTAGTGGATAATGGTGTATTTCATGGTAAGTTACAACCTATTTTATATTTTTGCCTTCCTGTGTTTTGTACTGTCAGACACCACTGAAACTTCCGAGCAGCGTCTGTGTATTTTGTTGGTGACGCTCCGCCCAGGGCCCATTAGCAGTCGGTGCTACACCAGTCTCCATTCGGCCCTGCCTCCACCGTGGGGCGACGGCGGCCGAGCTGGCTGTGGCCGCTCCGCGGGTGGGCTGCCGGGGCCGCCGCCGATGGCGGGGGGTGGCACGGACAGAGACGGGCTGGCCGCCGGCGGCGCCGCGCGGGCACGCCAGGGGGCGCTCCGGCACCGCCGCCCCCCCCCCCCGAGTGCTGCCGGTGTTCGCGGGGGGGCCGGGGCGGCCGCGGGGGGTCGGCGCCGGGCGGGCGGGAGGCTGCGCGGAGAGCCCTTCCCCGCCGGGTCCGGCCACCGACACGCAGATGCTGCTGGCAGGGAAAGGGCTCCAGCTCCAACTAGGGCGTGAAAGCCTGGAGAAGAGCAGTGGCTGGAGCATAGGCAAAGGGCACAGTTGCTCAGGGTGCAGGCAGCGATTGCATTGTTTTGCAGTGAAATGGATTAATTGTGTTCACACGGTCTGGTACTGCCGTACACATAAACTTTTCCTCCTGAGGCATTTCTAGAATGGCTCCAGGAAAATCTGCAGATATGCATCCTTTGTGCTTCTAGTAAGGAGGAATTGAAAGTGTCAGGAAGAGCTTGACTTCCAAGTATTGATCAGAATTTTGGGCAAAATAGATGCCTAACAGTGATCCCTAATTAGTCCCCTATCAGCTCCCTACATCTTAGTCTCTTGCCATTATAGATCACATGCTGCGATCGATCTTTCAGTTGTTGAAGTATCCTTCTGATAGCAAAGTCAGGAAATACTCTCAAGACATTTTGGTATAAAATACTTCCTTTTCAAGACTTAAAACTTGATATATCAACTTAACAAGAGTGCGTGTGCGTTCCCCACACAGGTTTCTCTCCCTTTGCTGTGTAGCTTTACCCTTGGGCACAGGGTAAGGAGCAGCACTGAGCCCAGTCTGTGTTCCTGCAGTGGATGAGGGACCACCAGGATTCGGGAGCCATTCCTGCCTGGACTGGACCCCTGCAGGTCTAGTCTAACCTAGTCTACCCATCTACCTCTAACAGTCTACCTGTCCTACCAGGGGAGTGACTTCCTAGTGCTGTTTCTGAGAGGCCCCAATTTTGTATTTCTTACTGCCTTTGAAGTCAGTGATTAAGAACTGTCACTTTAGGGCAGATTTATGGCACTATTAATGACAGCAGCATGGAATGCCTATAAATTAAAGATAGAAATACTCATCTTTTTCAAAAGCACAGGTTTTTTTTCCTAGAGAACCTACATCACTATTTTCACTGTGTTTGACAGGAAGCTGGGGAAGTTTGCATCTCACAGAACTATGATGCAACCCACTGTAAATAAAACTATTTGCATATTTGTCACTGTTTAGTGAGATAATTAATAATTTGTCAATTTGTGCATCTTCTTAACAAAGGCCTATTCAGAGAGAACACCATTTTCCCCCTGTACTGCTTTTTGCTTGCCCATAGTCATTGCTAGTTCTATTTGGGACACTAGAAGAATGTTAATAAATTTTCTGTAAGTCTGTCTGACAATGGCATTGTCATATTAATTTGTTTCTGTGTTACATTTGGGACACACATTACAGGGAAGGTGCTTCACAGGTCAGTCACTGGTGAACCTGTCATCTCTATGCTCAACTGTTCTGCTTCTCAGATGAAACTGAGATTCATTCCTGGGATTTATCAGGCCACTCCTGCAGTCCCACTGATTGTGGTGGGATCATGTTCCTTCTGAGTTCTCTCTGCCATTGTGGAAGAAAAGAGTTGTCTTGCAGGTGTCTTCACCCAGGTCCACCTTTCCTGAGTCTGACCTCTCTTGGAGTGTTTTGGTCAATGCTTCTTAATAACACTTCTCTCCAGGAAACAGTCTGTTCTCTAGCATGAGCATATAACTGGAGCAGCTACGATTTGGATGTGTATTTGCAGTTTTGCTATTCCAGATCAAGTGAAAGAAAAGTCTGGTCCATACTGGGGGACTTGAGGTGGTATTTTATTGTAGAGCAGCACGATGTCTTTATCCTGCTAATGTTGTGAAGGCTGGATAATGAGCCATTAGCACAAAGTGTAGTAATCCATGAACAGCTATTGAGTGATGAGTCTGCAAAGTGATGATCGTCTAAAGTAGAAGACCTAATTAGCAGGAGTCCTAGACCAGAAAGATTCTATGGCTTAATTTATTTGTCTTTCATTCATGACCAGACAGGATTAATTATTTTTCCCTGACAGAATGCTTCAGGGCTTCCCATTTGTCTCTTCAACCTAAGTGAAACACTGCAGTGACAGTTACTTTCACCCTGAGTATATAGAGGGAGCTGAAGTCCCCGCTGGTCAGCTGCAGAGTGGCAGTTCCCAACAGCATGATGTAAGGCAACAGTGTGCATGTCCCCAGGAATTAGCATGTTGCTCCTGACGCTTGGGAGAAGTTGGTTTCCTATGGGACTGTGCTGACACAGATAAAAGAGTTGATGGAGCTTTTTAAGGATTTGCTTTTTGTTGGTGAGTCTTCTGATCGTGTAGGTCCTGACAAAGGACAGTGGGACAGGTGGAGGTGAGTGGGCTGGGTGTTCGCCCCCGTTCCTGATGGCAGCCTCGCAGTTAGGATTGACCCATCCTCCTTGTCTCTCTCGGAGAGACCAAGTGGAACCAAGTGTGAACTCTGGGCTTTGCATGACTAAGCAAATGCCAAACAACTAAATTGGGACTCACCTGTGTCCAAGACCATATTTTCTGCAGCAGACGTAAGGAAATTGTACTTGTTTAAAACATTTTACACCACTGGGAAATTAGGAAAGAAAATCTAATGTGAACTCTACGTGGGAAATGTACTGTCTGTTAGTAGGGAAGGTACTGCGATCCAACCCCTAGTGGTTTGCTGACGTTTCAGTGTTTGGGTTGTATGTGTCCAGCTTTAGTGTCTATAAATTCCAATTTATGCAGTGTTTTAATGATTTTTTTAAATTATTACTATTATAGTTTCATATTCTGGCATTGAGAACATGGCACTTCAGGAGGCAAGCACACAGAGCCGTTGATTAGCTTATTTTTCTACATTTATGAATGCTAATATTCTGTAATCACTAAACAAAAAGAAGCTGTGACATGTTTAGCAAATAGCTGATTTTGTCTCAGCAGTTCTGAGAGTAGATGTTCATACTTATCTTATTAGAGTCAGTTACTTATGCCAATTATCTTAAGTTCTCTCAGAAATATAAACCTTTTGTTTAAATTGCATTTCCATAATTGTAATTAATTCTCTCTCTTACTTTCTAATTTTATCTTCTGGTCTCTTCAGCTCTTTCCAGACCTGTGTCAATGGGGACTTGACCACTATTGGTAGGATGTCATGTTAATTCAGTCTTGCTCATTTTATCTAAACTGCAGTCTTCCGTTCAGAGCAATGGAGCAATTCAGTTGTGTTAGGCTTGTCTTGGAAGGTCACATTACAGTGGCATGGTTATTATCTGTAATTGAACCTGTAATCTGGAAGAACTGTTGCACCTCAGGTGCGAGCTAGCCAGATAAAAATATCCCACTGTTGGTGTTCTTAAAAAGCATAGGAACATCTTTCTCCATAGAGAAAGGACTGCAAGCATCTACAGAGGTACAGGATACAAACTTTGCTGCTCATCTGCATTTGTCTCTGGTGTTTCCTTCATATCCTTCTGGGACCTGCATTGCTTTAAGAACCTGAGCAGATGGTATTCAATTTGTTCATCTCCAGCTGAGATGTCTAAGTGCAAGAATCTGCCGTGGACTCCATAAATGAGAATGCAGAAACTCTGTTTTTATTTGCGGTATTTTGAACATCTTGTTTTGTTGGGGGGGGGGTGTGTGGAAAAAAAATCAGAAAAACCCCCCAAACAAACCCCCAAACAAACCAACCCATCCCCCCAAAAAACCAATCAAAGGGGAAAAAAACCCCAACTTTAAGCAGAAAAACACCCAAATAAGACTGCAGCACTGTAGGTATAGCCTGTTGGAATGCACGGTGCTTCTGCATGAATGTCAAGTAACTTCACTTAGAAGTCTAGCAGTGAACAATTCTGCTCCAATGTGGGAGACTATCAGCAGCAAGCGAGGGATGGTGGAGGACAAAGCGTATGAGATATGACAACAGGAGGACAGCACCTTGCTTGTGTGATGCATTACTCGGAGGCAGATGCAATTTTTAGTGTCGTGGAGTAAGGTGTTAGTGCTGTGAGGCCCAGCCTAATGCAGTTCTGATCAGCAGTATTTGAGCAAGGGAGATGAGGAACAGGAAGAGAAAAGAACTACAGAAGTGGAGATAAGATGAGCCTGGTTTGTTTAGCTTGGAAAATCAAAGATTGAGAGGGAATGTGACTGACTATAAATGCACTGTGAAGAGAAAGATCAGGGAAGAAAAGGTTTATTTGAACTGAAGAAGAAAGTTGGCACAAGAGCAAATCAAAAATTGTCCATGAGTATAGACAGACACAGGAGAAACTAACATACTTTGAGGTGGAGATTGGTAAGCTTTGCAAAAATTGTTAAAGCATCCTATCTGTGCTCTTGCTATGAAGTAAATGTAATTAGTAGCAAGACAATATATCAACTAATGTGAATATAAGGCTGGAGAACTGCTTAAGTTGTCCCAGTTTAATTCCTGTGTACAGTGAACTACAAATACAAACAGCGGTGTTTCCATTCCATTCCGGAAAATGCTGCTGTACATAGATGAGGCTACACTCTACCACATTATAATGATGCTTTGAGACACTTGCATGTTGCATTGATATACAACTGTGTGCCTTTCCACAGGGCTTTGACAGGTTCTCTTTGAGTAATGACTGAATTGTTCATACGTGTAATGCTGAACTGTTATATGCATCAGAATTGCCTAAGGATTTCTCATAATTTTCTAATTTTATTAGGAAAAGCTGCTAATAGCTACATTTGCAGGATATTAAAATTCTTATCTGTTTACGTCTGAAATTTTTGGTTACAGAAGTGGAGGTTGCTGCTGAGTCTTGTACTCCAGGGAGTCTTATCTGCCTAGAAGCAAAAATGTCAGTTTTCTTCAGTAACAGCGAGATACAGCACTATGTGCACTCGGAGAATAGCAAACTGAAGACAGATCTGGGTTTAAGCTATTTTAGCAGTTTCTGTAGAATAGAGCAGATAAGCAATTATAATGTTTGGAATAGCCTTGAGGACTTGATGAACCTACTTTCTTTTCCTTCCTCTTGCAAACAGTGCCAAAATACAAAGTACCTCATCGCTCTTGGCTTGGAAGACTTTTTTTTTTTTTTCTCAGTGTTTTCAAGCTGTAAAAGTGGATCACTTTTTATTTGTTTGCTGGCAATAACAACCTAGGAATGACTGTGTTGTCAGACCAAACATCCCTCTACTTTGCTAGCAGATGTTTGGGGCTATAAAGGGGGGGGGAAAAATAGTAACAGCCCTTCCTGTGGTGCATACTCCCAGCACCTGCTGGCCAGCAACGGAAGTACTTCCCTAGCCAGAAGCTGCATCTAGGTAATTGCATTTATTAACTTTACATCTGATAAGTTTTTCTAAAGTTTTTTGACCATCTGTGGTTATTGACTCAGAAATTCATGTTGGTTTCCCTTCTGCTTGAAGGGAAACAGTAATTTCACACAAGCGTGCCACATTCAGACTGTAATGGTTGGAGCAGGTTTCGGTGATTGATTCCTTGACCTTTGAAAGACCATTGACTGGGTGTACTGAACCGAGGGCCGAGCCTGTAAGGTAGATAGGTACTTAAGTGTGTTAGGCATTTTGGTAGCTTTGAATGTCTGCATTCTAATGTCTTACTGAGGAAATGAATGGAGAACACTGTGGTGATAACACTTTCTTCTGCTCCTGGGAAAGGGAGAGTGGCAAGAATGGGAACTTCATTCTAGACTTCAATATTGAGATCCTGAGCCACTGCAGCACAGCTTTGGTACGGTGCTGCCATGGATATCAATACTTCCACTTACTTCAAATGGCACTTTGAGATAGGCCACTCAAACATTTGTCTCATGCCGGCGCTAAGCAAACAATATTTTTCACTAATTATTTTGCTGTCTGGCAATGTGCAGTGACCAGTGAACTTGCAAGGGAAACTGCTGATCTGGATTCCTGCGTGTGCTCTTAGGCTCTTGTTTGGGGCATATCCAGCTCATCCTTCAAAACATTCTTCCAAATTGCCTGCTTATATTACATCCCAAGTTGAGGGGGAGAGAGAGACTTAGTCCAAGGCAATGGCTTTTTTTGAGAGATCATCTCAAAGATTTGCCAAATGTAAAGGATGCAATTGTGCACCACCTTTATTAGATGAACATGTACTGCTGTTACACAACCAGTTTTGGACAGCTTCACAAGAAATTGCTTATGGCAGATGACATTGCACTGTTTTTCCATTCACTTCAGTCTGAGAAGCTGAGCTTTTGTGCAAATTCTTGTAGGATTTTTTTGCTTCAGTGATCTTGAACTTTTGTGCCCAATGAAAGGGAATATAAAATGCATTATGTTTTGCTTTGTATACAGTAAAATGGTCTATTTTTGTTATTAGAGCACAAAAGTTTTGGGGGTACAATATTAAATCTTTGCAGAATTGCACGTATTTGTTAAGCTTGATGTTTGCTGATGGGCAATGCTTTATAATTAGCTCTGCTGAAACCTCATGCAAGCCCTATGCTTGAGGCTACAGTGTTAAACATGCCGGATGTAGACTCCAGAATTCAGGCTTGTATCTTAATAGTCAGCTTCAATTTAAGTTTTATAATGATGCTTGGGAAAGCAGGACAAGTTAATGGTGCAATAATTTATATTTTGGTTCATGTTCTGATTTATGTAGGGAAATATCCACAATTCATCCCTTGGGACAGCCAGGTGTAACTGAAAATACGTATGTGAGAAGGGCACTAAAGTATTTATTTATTAAGGTTCACATAGATTAAAAAAGTGACTAAAATGCCTGAAGAAACTGCCCCTTGGTGCTCCATTGAATGTGTAACTACCTTTAAGAACCTTATGTCTATCGCTAAATGCATCCTTTGGTGAAAGGAGGAGTTTCATGTCTGGCATCTCCCTCGAGCCAGTGTATCAGGCTGTTGAGTTCTAATGGCAAGTGGATTTCCCCTTCCACCTTTGTATATTTGTCAGCTTTCCGAAGAACCATCTCTTCATTAATGGTAAATGAGTAGAGTTGATAAAAGTTTTAATCTGATAAAAATGACAAGTTTTTCATGTAGCTAATATAAAGTTTTATTCATTGCTAGCTGACTTTTCATGAGGAGGTTGTATTACAGTTTAGGTCTAAGATTAAATTTGGATGATGAATATGAAGTTGTTGTTATCGTCTTATTTCATTATCTATTTACTGTAAGAGGTAGAAGTTCTCTAATCAGCTTTTCTTGCTTTTTAGCAGAATTAGTCTTTGTACCAGTTTCCAGCTATTTTGACAGTGAAAAAGGAAAAACCAATGAGCCAGAAAATTAATATTCTTCTGATGCTGTAAATTCAAAACTATTAGTTAAATCATATTCTCATTTATTGGAAAATGAATATTTTGCAGTAGAATTTGCACTGCCGTGGCTCTGTCCAGTAATCTAAGCCTTGTGAGGTATCATAGAATGGTTTGGGTTGGAAGGTACCTTAATCCAGTTCCAACCCCCCTGCCATGGGCAGGGACACCTCCTACTAGACCAGGTTGCTCAAAGTCCCATCCAGCCTGGCCTTGAACACCTTCAGGGGGGCAACCTGGGCCAGTGTCTCATCACCCTCACAGTCAAGAATTTCTTCCCAGTATCTAATCTAAATCTCCCCTCTTTCAGTTTAAAACCGTTCCCCCTTGTCCTATCACTCCCCTCCCTGATCCAGAGTCCCTCCCCATCTCTCCTGTAGCCCCTTTAGGGACTGGAAGGGGCTCTAAGGTCTCCCCGGAGCCTTCTCTTCTCCAGGCTGAACAGCCCCAACTCTCTCAGCCTGTCCTCACAGCAGAGAGGCTCCAGCCTCTGATCATCTTCTTAGCCCTTTGTGGTGTATGGTTTTTAGTGTTCAAAAACCAGGCTTCCATTTTTGGCAACTTGGCACGTGCTGATGCTTTTGTTAATAAATTTTCTTTAATTGTGAATGGGGTTGCAGCAGCTGCATGGTGCCACAGGCAGGTTCGGATGCTGCCATGCTGTGGGGAGAGAAGGCAATTTCCTGTGTCTCAGGGCACGGGCAGGGCTGTACCGCAGCTGGTTCCTCAGCAGATACTTTGGAGCATGGCCACTCAGCCCTGCCAGCACAGGACTGTTGGCTCTCGAAGGGGACCTCTATGTGAGCTTGTGTGCATACAGCCCTGAGTGGCCCCTCCGCATCCCTTCCAACCTATAGGAGAAAGCATGAGGCAGGATTTTTTTTCCTGGAATTACTGATTCAAGTTTACATGGCATAAATATATCTTCTGTGCTTTTTGAGGGACTTTTTAGCTGCTTTTGTAGGCCAGCAGACTTGAGCTGCCTGGGGAGGAGAGGCCTGAGTGCAGCAACTCCTGTAGCTCTCTGTCTGTCCTGTTGGTCATCCATTTTGCTGTGGGAATATCTGCTGGTTATGCTGTGGGTTATTCACTTGCATGGATGAGCTGGGAGTGCCTCAGTGGCGGGTTTAATATCCCCTTTCTTCCAGGGAGCTAGAAATATTGACATTGGTTTAGCAACTATACCCCAAGACAAGCCAGCACTGTTTTGTCCCTCTGGCATTGCTTTCGGCACAAAACAAGCCACGTTTCCCTCATCTCAGCTAGAACCTGTCAGCTGAACTACAGTGTATTTTATATTAGAACATATCTGTAACTATATGCATAGAAGAGAAGAATTACAGTTTACAGGTATTACAAGAAAGCTGTAAATCCCCCTTTTTAACGAAATGTCACGGATAGTGCTTTGACACTGTCTGCTTCATACCTGGAGGTACTTGCTGTCTTATCTCAAAATAATTCCAGTGGTTTAATGACAGAACATTTTTTTTTTTTGATTGGCAAACTAAGAAGAATGGAAAATAGTATTACCCCAGGGGAGATGGATTTTGAGTGCTTTTGTAGCTGAGATTTGTCAAAATCTATTGATGAGATTAGGGTTGGAGGACGGCTCACATGTTTCTTGAAACCAGCTTAAAAAGTTGAAAAAACCTACACTTTTAAGCATGCAAGGCATTGGCAAAGGTCTCCCAAGGAAGGGCAGAAAACACAAGTAGGAAAAACAGGCATACAAGTGAGTCTGTTTCCTCTCCTGCCAAACCTTGTCTTGGGATTGTGCAATACCTATGAAACAGGCTGTTGAAAATATGTACTGTTGTCTTATATTCAGAAAACTTGCTTGTTACCATCAACTCTGAGATGTTGATAGAACTTTGTGTGCTGTGGCTCTGCAGAGCGCTCCCAGCAGGAGTGTTGTGACCCCTCTGAGAACAGGGCATGTATGTGAAAGTGAAGCAAACTGGAAAAATGCAAGGGTTACTTGGCCAATGCTTAAAGGTGCAGTGTCAGGTGGTATAAAGTGAACTAGTTACCTTTTGACTTTTCCCTTTGAAGACAGTCAAACTCTAATGTAGAGTGTCTTCCAAGGACACACCAGTTTCAGATTTGACACTGACTGACAGGGCTAGGGGTTGGATGCAAAACCTGGCTGGTCAGTGGAGAGTTGTCGTGGTGATTTTTTTTTTTTTGAAGTTGAATAAACCTACAAGTATTTTCATAGCATTTGGCATACATCTCCTGAATTACATAGAAGTCTTCATTTGTTTGCTGTAATGTTCTTGCGAACCCGTATAGCATGCTCTCAATTTCTAAAGCCATACAGCATTTAAGCACTTCTGTTTTTAAATTGAACTTTATTTTGAAGACTAATAAGGAACGTATTAATGATTGGGCAGGGTTTCTTACAGAGCAGTTTTGGTGCCAAAGATGCTTGTGTATAGCTCCTCTCATAATTAATAGAATGATAGGAGTGTGGAGTCATTTGCACTTAATGCGTTATCAACTGTAATCTGATATATCAATAATTAAACTGTAGAGTGGTGACAGTTTATTTTTTCTTGTTGAATTGCAATTATAACACATCAATTCATTTGAATGTAAATGTATTGATAACTTTCTAGAGGCTTCAGAGTGATGACTTCATCCATTAATCTTGTGAACTGAGGTGTGAACCAATGGTGGGGTAATGATGTAGCTGTTCCATTTCCCTTGTCATAACTGAGAGTGAGTGACACATCTCTTGGCAGAGCATGATTTCTGCTGTGTCTTGCCATCCTCAGATGAGTGTGTTTAGAAGTACAAACTTTGAGTGCAGCCAAGAATAATCCTACAGTGGATTTGGGGGGTTGTGTCTCTTTATAGGTTGCTAGATATAGTCAACATACATCTTGCGGTGTCCTGCGATCTATCATGACATGTGGTGACTGTGGGAATTCTTACTATTTGTGTTAGCAATAACTAAGAAATAATGATTTCTCACTAAGTAAAACATGTGTCACCTCCACTTGTGTCTTGTCTCCCATCTCAAGCTCTGCAGGCATGTAGAACTATGGTGGTTTTTTGGTTTTTTTTCCTCTTTTCAGTCATGCCGTCTACTGTGTAACTTTTCCCTAGCATATGCTAGACAAATTCTGTCCTCTTTTATTGATGTCACAATCTTTGAGAATACAGCTGGGAATTCCTTTGGTGTGCTGATGTAAATGTCACTGTGTAAAAGCCAGCTGAATAGTGAAATAATTAGGAAATGCCATAAATCAAAGATGCAAAGCGTTATATATGGAGCCTACTTTATTCTTGCCATGTTTTCCAACACTGTGTCCCCTTGGGCTCCATCAAAAGTAAGTGCAATTCATGCAAGTCTGAAAATTTCTGCCGATTGTTCCACACTGACTATAATTCTACTGATTTCAGTAGCATTGAGTTGGCTTAAACAATCATGGTATTTAGCCAGTAGCATGGTAATGCTTTATAGCTACTGGGAGAGTTAGTGCTCAGCATCTCACAGGAGACTACTTGTTCTTATGAAATCAAATGCTCAGTGATGCACAGACTAAACCATTTGCATGCTTTGTGCTCTAACTGGCCTGATTCTGCAGAATGGCTGTTCCTCTTCAAGTTAATGACAGAGATGGGGGAAGGGGGCACAAGACCTGGGGGAAAAGGAATGCAGTCCACAGAGGTTCTCCTTCTACCTCACAGAATTCCCTGGCTGCGGATGCTGGGAGTTACTTTGGAGTGAGGGTGGTTTTTCTCTTCTGCATTCAGCCTGCGTCACTCTCCCATTCTTTCACTGAAGGATGGTAATCCGTTCCTGACCAGCATCCCTAGGTGCCAGCAGGATTTCCTTGTGCTTGCCTACAGAGCTGCTCTTCCCAGGCGTTACACACACTTAATGCCTGGAGTGTCTTAATCGCTGTGCTGTGCATGCATGTCTCATACCAAAAGTAGTCGCTCCTCCTGCATTCCTGCAGCGGCAGCACAGAGCAGATGCTTCCAGCTGCCCTGTCGGGCTGTGCTTTTTGGTTTTGAAGGAAGTTGCCTAGTATTGTCTCTGGATTTGTGCTTTTCTGTCTTTGTGTTATGGATCATGAAGATTTTGTCGTTCATTGTAAAGAGCAGTGCTGGCAATGTTCTCCTGTACTTCTAAGGATTGCTTTCCAAATGTTTTAGCTCTGGAGACATGAAGATTAAATTGAGGCTTTCCTGCCGTGAGAATTTCCATTCTACTTGCCAATAATGCACAAGTTGCAAATTTAATGGCAGACCTTGAAGTATATAAAAATTTAAGTCCAGAAAAAGGTAAGGATGTTTGAGTTTAGAATTACTGTAGGAAGAGCTCATAACATTTCTGTAAGTGCTTATAGAAAAATCAGGTAACTTTTATCCTTATAATTGGTAAGTTACATACAATAATTATGTGGACATTATTAGTATGAAAAATATGTGTGTGTGTGTGTATATATATATTCCTGAATATTTAAGAGGGAAATTTGGTATTTTTGTATTGACTTGAAAGTACATTTCTCCATGAAAACACGTGGATTGCATGTGAGATACTGCTTCTATGATATAGACAAACTGCACTTATATATTATCTTAAATTATTACAAACATGTTTGCCTTTTAAAAAAAAAAAACCACAAACATTCTTGACCTTTTCCTCTATTGGTCAGTTTGCTGTGGCATAGCTTTCTATGGAAAAGAGTTTCTGTTTTTTTGTTTGTTTTTTTTTCTAGTAGCACTTATAAATAGTATAACACAAATGTGTACAATTCTGATCAAACAGCATTGGATGAGAAAGATGTGTCTCTTCAAGAATTGTAGAAGGGTGATACAAATAAGGAAGGCATCTTGAATAACTTTTGTTTAGTAACTTGTAGTTTAGAATGTCTGATTTTGTTCAATTTAAGTTAGTGCTGGATGGAAAGTGGTAATTAGCTTAAGCCTCTAAGTGGATATAGAGTAAATGCTGTAAAGAGAAGAAGAAATCATGGTAGATAAAGTTTATTGTTGTATTTTGCTTATTCTTAATGAATGTTGGGTTATGTGTCTTTAAAGAAAAAACTTACAAAATACACTTAGCAAAGCTGGCTTGTCAAAATTGGGTAGTTCAGAAGACATTTTTCTAACAAGATTATCTATAATTATAAAATTAACTAGTCTAAAGTAAAGCCACCAAAAGTCATGGCTCATATTTTGAAATATCATTTTGCCCACTATGAAGCATGTTAAATATGAAGCATGTTTTTAAGAAAAAAGTCAGTTATTTTTATATCCTCTCAGGGAAGGGCCTCCTATGTTGGAGTTGGTATGCTACATTTCCAAACACTGTATTTTTATTTTGGAGGTTCTGGTTACACAAACTCTACATTAAGCTTTGATGCATATGGTTAGGTAAAGGAGACCAGGTGTTACTCCATCTGCTTTCTGAGACACCGAAGGTAATGGATATGTCCCCATTTAATAATTTACAAGAGCTAGCTTATTTGAAGGAGGTTTTGGGAACAGTCCTAGAAGAAAAGCATCAGCTTTAATTTTAAAGCTCGTGTAAATGTGTGTGTATGTGTAGATAAAGACATTTCAGACCGAAGTACTCGGTTGATGGTGAAATTATGTTTGAGGTAATTTTGCAGTCCCTTAGACAGATATAATAGCAACTGCCAAATTTCTGTTAGTCTCTTTCAGTCAGTATCATTACCATTTCTCTGTCTGGTGGAGACGGTTAAAGGATGCAGAAGCAATGAGTACAACTTGGTGTCCCTTGTGTTCAGGTTTGTCTACCTTGGTGGCATTGCAGTAGGGCATGTGGGGTCATGCTGGGCTCCTGGGGTGACACCGTGCTGCGCAAGCACAGACTTGGGATGTTGTGTTTTGTAGGCACGAACATATTCACATGTTTGGATGGTGGAAGAAGACAGAGTGCCTGATCTCCCCCTTATTCAGGCTGGTAGTTACCTTAGCCTGCCAGCGCTGATACTGATAACAGCAAGATCACACCTCTTGCACAATTTAAGCACAAAGAGTGCTTGTATGATAGCAGCTGGATAAAGGGATAACTGAACAAGCGGGTGCTGTCACTGGCCGACCGTCTGACTTGGCTCTGCAATGAGCGCTTGCAGGAAGCAGCAGCTCCACACCTGCCAGCGGTTTGGCCGTAAGTTCGTACACAACTTCTAACTGCTGAATGGGAAACACTCCTGTGCTCAAAGGGGTATCGGCAGTGGGATGTTAGCGGGCATGGTACTGGAGGAGTTGTACGGGCTTCCCTTGGTTATGGGTCTGGGTCTTTGGCTAATGTGTGGTGGTACTTTGTAGTTATCTTGTTACTGCTTTAGCAGAACACTAGGGTTGCAGTTGGTACGGCTAAGCAGACAAACAGCAGTGAACTACATTGCGTTTCATTCACAGGGACTATCTCAGCAGCCTTTTTTAAGGCCATTATTAGTGCTTATTTGGGACTGTTGTATCTTCAAATCCATCCAAGCACCTATAAAACAAGTATTATGTCCCCAACATAAGAAGGACATAGACCTGTTGGAGCAGGTCCAGAGGAGGCCACGAAGATGATCAGAGGGCTGGAGCACCTTGCAATGAGGACAGGCTGAGAGAGTTGGGGCTGTTCAGCCTGGAGAAGAGAAGGCTCCGGGGAGACCTTGGAGCCCCTTCCAGTCCCTTGAGGGGCTACAGGAGAGCTGGGGAGGGACTCTGGATCAGGGAGGGGAGCGATAGGATGAGGGGGAACAGTTTTAAACTGAAAGAGGGGAGGTTTAGATTAGACATTAGGAAGGAATGCTTGACTGTGAGGGTGGTGAGACCCTGTCCCAGGTTGCCCAGAGAAGCTGTGGCTGCCCCATCCCTGGAGGTGTTCAAGGTCAGGCTGGATGGGGCTTTAAACAACCTGGTCTAGTGGGAGGTGTCCCTGGGGGTGAAAACTAGATGATCTTCAAGGACTGTTCCAACCCAAACCATTCTGTGATTCTATGAAATATAGACTCTAGCATAGTGAGTGATATATAAAGGAATTAGCTTTACGGTATGCTGTTCTGAGTAGATATTGAAGATATTAACCTCCTCCTGGGAGGAACTTTTGTCTTCCACAGGTTTAATTCTGATAATAGCTTCAATCTATCACAGCATTATATGCCCTCGCAATAAAATAGCATCTGCACGTGGGAGCTTTGAAAGGTTTAAAGCCTCTGGGTTGTTTGATATGTTCTGAGGCTGTTACCCTGTGTGAAGAGAAAGGCCTCCCCTGCGAGCCTGAAAGGAGTCTTGCTGTGGTGTGGCACTGTGGAGTGCCAGGTCCTTTCCATGGCACTGGTGAAGTTTTAGGGGATGCTGGAGCTGGATGCTGAACACTGCTTGCCTCCATGAGAGGTATTTAATCTGCTTCTGCAGTGCCAAGGGTGCGGGAGACCAACAAGTAACTAGGTTATGTGCTTGTTAACTACTTCGTATTTTTTTTTTTTTGTGCCTATGAATTGAATATACTCGTTTCAATAAATCTACAAAAGACCATCATTGTGTGAAACTGAAAAGGTTCTTGGAGTTTGCCTCCAGAATTGTGCCTTTGTGAAACTAGGTGGCATAAACTTAAAACTGTTAAAATAACTCACTGCTTTGATGAAGACTAAAATGGCCAAATGATATATTGGGATCAACATTAATGGTGTCCTGGCATGCATTAGCTCAGTGAAACCAGAGGCTAGTGAAGGGAGCTTGCTCAAGAAAAGTTCACAGCTTTTTCCAGCACTGAGCTTACCTGCAAGAGGAAATGTGTGTCTTTATTCTTCCTCTTTACCATACATTTTGAAGTAGTCCCTTAAGAAGCTCATGTCTTGGAGGACAGCCTGTTAGCATGCAGGCAGCATTTTGTGCTGGTGTGTGTGCTTCTTGAATGACTGAATTTAAAGTTATGGGAAACCATAAGCTGGCTTTTTTTTTTTTATACAAGTGACAGAAAACGCAGCTGTAGGTGAGGAAGTTTGTGCCTGTTCTATGTCAGGTTATTGGTATCCTCAGCAGTATAACAGAAAACTGGTTTGGAGGCATTTTCACATGTTACCAATAGAAACATTGATCAGCATGAAACTCAGATGCACAAAACATCATTATTTTCGGTAATAATATTACATTGGTGTTTGAGACTGTCAATTCATTATTTGTCCACAGATGACTCACTGTTGATGACTTGCACCAAGGTAATTTGAGAATAGAATAGATAAACATGTTTCTTTAGCAAAATTACTTTCTGAGGAGTGTGAATAAATTAGTTCATATCATCAGTTGCACTGTAGTCTTCATTCATTAATTTTAAAGGTTAATTAACTCCACCTTCAGTTCTGCTCTGCTTTTTCCACTCCTACTCTCTGATCAAGCCATAGATGTGGATTTATTTGGCAGCCTGAAAGGGAAGCAATGCGCCCTCCAGCCCAGCCGCTGTCACAGCCCAGCCTGACAAGCGCACTCCCAGTCCTGGGGACTGGATCCCTTTTCCACCCACTTCATCCTGCAGCTACAGCTGCTCTTGTGCCTTGTGTTGTATTGCCCTCACCAGGCTGTGATGCTGTACGGGTGCCAAGGTTGCTGTGACATATTGCTATTTGCTGATAAATTTGCAGATGTCAGAATTCACTGTGCTGAAGCTGGGACAGTTTATCCTCAGCACATCTCCTGTGTGGAGACAGAAGCAAGCTTTATGAAGGGTATTCTGGTGGGGTTTTTCTGTGCTTCTTTTTTGGGGAAGTTAAGGGTGGGGTGAGATATAAAGGAATGGTATATTTTTTTAGGGGAGGATGAGGGGATCTGACCCGCCTCAGTATGTTGCGGTGGGAACTGTATTTCGTTGAAGTCCTGGGTAGGACATAAAGGATCAAGGAACAGGGATGATGTTTAGTGCTGTACAATGAAGGCAGACATAGAACAAGACATGCTTGCTTCTTGCACGTATGATCCTTATTTATGTACTTATTGATTTTTTTAGAGAGCAGATATGGGATCCTGGAAGAGAAAGCTTGTGGATTACTGTTTTCCACTGACTTCTGCATTCAGAGGTGTAGCTCCTGGGATGCCTTTCAAACTGTTTTTTTTATGTGTTGCTGTGAGGCCGCACAGGAGCTCCTGTCTTAGCAGTGCTTAGGAGCATGCACAGGTGATTCAACTGATCTCCTTTGAGTGAGTTATTGCCATCCTTTCTGGTACTTGAGCAAAAGCTTGCCTATCTAAGGAGGGACCCTAGGGTTTCCTGTAGAGACATGGCCACAGACCCACAGAATGATGTATTGTTCTCCCTGTGAATGATTATGGCAGTGTGAGGATGCTGCCCAAGAAGCCAAATGCTTCTCTGCCCTTTGCTTTTCCTGAAACCTGCTGCTGAGGCTGTCACAGCAGCACATGCAGACCTGCCCGCTCATCCTCCTTCTTGGCAGGTGTAATGGAAACTATCCTCCTCCGTTTCTTTCTGTTGTCTGCTTCTTCCACTTGCTCTATAGTGTTGTAATCAATTGCTGTGCCCTCCCTGATGAGGGATCCACATGCAACGAGGATTAGGATGTGCAAACTTGTTAACCGTGTTTGCTTAATAAATCTGTGTTCCCTGTTCACTGTATTGATGTGACAGTATGTTTTGGCAGTTGGCCATGTCTGTGGTTAAATGATTGTGCTTTTCAGTGTTGATACAGGACTACTTCCATAGTCTTAATGGAAAACTTATAGTCCTCAGTCATGCTGGGTTGCAGTGGCACCAGAGCTCTCAAAATGAACAGTTTTGCAGTCTCTTTCTGAAGAACAAAAAAAAATAAAAAGAGATGTCAGGGATATTTATTGTATTTCAGGAACCAGTAGCACTAATGTTCCCCTGTAAGCTGTCACAGAGTCTCTTGGCTCTGTGTTGGCAGGTGGTGGCCTGTTGAAGGTGCTTCTTTATGGACGAGACTTAGAGCTGGGGTCCTGAAGCCTTGCGACCTCTCAGGCCCTCAGGATGCTTCTGCAGTATAAGTGTCCAGCAGGAATGCAGCAAAGCTGCACCTGCTGAACAATCTGTTCATCAACTGCTTTCCAAAATGCTACTTGAATGAAACCTGGGCTAATTTCTTGAAGATAATAATTAGAAGTTTGCTGAGATAGCAGAGGGGAGGTATACTCAAGCAGAGGTGAAAAACATGCGTTATTCATTGTACCTGGGGACTGCTCTCAGACTTCATTGCTGTACTGAAGTAGAGGTCTCAAAAAGGGGATTGTAGGCCCTGTAAATAGGCATTTTCCTAGTAAGTAATTTTCTACATTGCACAGTACTCTGTAAAAGATAGTCTCACTGTCGGAACAAAACTTATGATTAAGGATCATTAAAACTCTTTTGGGATTATATTGTAGTGCCAGGTCTTTGTTTTGATGCTTCTGGTTCCTTTACGATCTCTTAAGTGCAAAAGACGGGAGGGCTCAGCCTGGGAAAGGACTCTGGGTGCTCCCATGGCAAGATTAACGAATTACTGTCAAGGATCAACTCTGGACAAGGTACATAGCAAAAACCTTCCACTGGTAATATGAAAATAAGATGAGTTAAATTGATCATCCTAGAAGCATTAAGCTAGCAGTCCCAATATGGTAGGCTGAAACAGCAATTACTATGAAATATGTATTACTCAAACATAAGTTCTGGGTGCTACTGCTTCTAAATTTTTGATTTGTGGTTTCTTGTGGGTTTTTTTTGTGATGTTGTTTGGTGTCTTGTTTTGTTTTTTAAAGGAAAAAAGACAACACCAGGCAGTTCTCGGACCTACAAAAAGTTAAAACTATACTGACAGATTTTGGATTTTCTGTTTGTTTTTCTTCTGGTAGTATATATTTTTATTCTTAAGCTTTACCCCTTTGTTGTTTGCATATTATTTAGTGAATTTACAAGCATGAGTTGTTTTTCAGAGTTTCATTTACTGTAAACAATTCACAATTATTTTGAGTAGTCACAGTTTGTGTGTTGGCTGGTTATTCTGCTTGTCTTGATTCTCTACCTCCTTCAGGGCTGAAATGAAATATCTGCACGCTTTTCAGCTGGGCCTTGCAAGGACTAGCCTCGGCCTTTTGTGTGTCTGCTGGTTGTGTGTGACTTCCTTGAGGATTTCTTGAGATTTGCAGAAGTGTGAGAGATTGTCCATCTCATGTCTGTGGACTTCACAGAGATTATGATTAAATCCACTGTAAGAAGCTTAATGTAATTCTGTGAGGGGCTGGAAGAGCTGCTGCAGAGCAAATTAAAATCTGGCATAAAATATGAGATGTGACTATTAAAAATGGTCCTGACTGGGGCCACAGATTCCCCCGGACCTGCAGCTGTGGTCTCTGCTTTCCTGGGTTCTTTGGCTGTTGTGTAACAAAATGGCAATCAACAATGTGATGGCATTAGTGGTAAACTGTGTGGTGTGCTGGATATTAGTGCTGTTCTATGGGATTTAGATAAAATGTGCTCTCTGGGGCATGGAGGTAGGAAGTAAATGGCTTTTAATGGCATTAGCACACAGGCAAACTTACAGCATACTCATGATGAATAAATGATGCAAAACAGGGTGATAAGAGTTCAGACAACTGAAAATGTTTGGTTTGGTGTTTTTAGGGGGGTTTTGGGGTTGTTTTTTTTGTGATTGCATCTGGAATATTTTCACTACTTAGATCACAATAGTTCAGTTGCATACTGCTCTCTAGTTCAGGGGAATATGCGCTTTTTTCTGTGCACGTTTCTTCAATGCCTGCTTCAGGGAATGTGCATCTCCCTCAGTTAAAAAATGGACTCCACTCTGGATCCAGATACATGACTCCAGTAATGGGAGCATTCTGTGACTCCTTTGTCAATCATCAACCACCTACTTCTTGTATAACAGCCTCACTTAGAGTTGAGTTTTGGGAATTTTGAGGTTTTGAAATCTGAGAATTTGAGAGAAGTACTATGGTGGCATTTGGGGGTTTAAATAAAGTAAGATAAACCATGCTTCCCATAGTGTAAGAGCAGTTACCTTAAGGTGAAGTATAGGATCCTGTTCTGGTTCTTGGGAACCACAGCACAGTGAATCACAGATGTCTGTAGTCATGTGAGTGGGAACAGCACGTGGTGATAATGGTGGGGAGTCTTTTGTTTCTTTCCTCTCTGAAGAGAGAACAAACAATATACCTGCAAAGTGTATAGTAACACTAAAAATACTTAATGTAGGGGAGACGAGCTGACATTGCAGTTGAAAAAGTAACTTCTGCATTTTATGGGTTTCTTTTATCTCAAGCTTAATGTTGGCTTAATGCAGCTTGCTGCATATAATTTAGAAACACAGTTTATATCCTCTTTCGTAATTATACTTCTCATTGTTTGGTAATGCTCTTTATACATTATTTAATCTTTTTGTTTTGTCAGATGGCTTTAACGTTAAGTCCATAAAAGCAAGACATGAGACCAAACCTTTTTTCTTTTTGTTGCACTTTGAAATATTAACTTCTTAACATATAATAGTATATCAGGGGAAAAAATAAGCAAGAACTGCTTTGGCCAGCAGTAAAAAAATTTTTTTTGATCTTTGATTAAAAAAAAAAACAACCCACAAACAAACCAAAAACTGTCTCACAATTTCAGCGGTGTAGTCTTAATATTCAGTTGTAGGATACTGTTCCTAAAGCTATTAAATATATTCTCATTGTACTATATTTGTTTTGCTAAGGTCTAACTGTATTAATTTACTAAGGGTTTGCTGTGAGCACTTGAGCTGTTTGCATGTAGGAGTTGCATATGCTGCCTCTTGCAAAAAGAGGTTTTACTTGCTGTCACAAAATTGAATTAATAACTCATTGTTTGAAGACCTATGTATGCTGTCTAATGGCTTTCTTGTGCTATCTCACAGAAGTTGATGGAAATGCAAGTGAGAGTGTGCTCGGGATGAGCTTAGTTCCACAGAGGATACAGCAAGACCAAGAGTTCAGGAGCTGGGGTAACCCAGAAAGCCTCAATGCAGTGTTGGCTGTTGCTTGCAGGTGATGGGGCAGCTGGTGCTCACTACATCCCCACCAGCGTCCTTGGGGTGCTGGTGCTGCTCCTGCATGGTGCTTGCCTCTCAGCTCCAGTTGACAAGTGACCAGCATATTTATTTAATCTTGGATGAACATGTGTTATGGAGAGTGGATGTTTGTTTCACTGCTGTGATATGCCCTGTACATCAAAGTGCATTTCTATTTTACTGAAAGTGCTATGAGGAATAATGTTTTAATTCCCTAAGTATTTTCCGTCTATGATCAACTAAAGGGTCTTGCATGCCTTAAAGGCTTTGTGGTAAAGCACAACAGCAGGCAGATAAGTGTGTCATGACTATCACTGTTGAGAATTAAACTGAATTAATTGCAAACTATTGAAAACCAGGGGTCGTACGGGGAGTGTCTGTTAAACCTGTGAACAGAGCCATAACTTTTTGTAACAGATTCTCGCAGGGCACAGTGCTAAGCTATTCCCTGGTTATTAAAGACCTGATTGCACATGGGGATAGA
Source organism: Rissa tridactyla (assembly GCF_028500815.1). Lineage (NCBI taxonomy): Eukaryota > Metazoa > Chordata > Aves > Charadriiformes > Laridae > Rissa > Rissa tridactyla. The sequence goes on from NC_071471.1 coordinate 10,156,311, forward strand.
TTAGAGCAGAGTTGAATGGAAGGTAGCATTGGCTGATTTGGGGCGGATTAGAGTGCTTTTTCAATGTAAGGCCGCGTATGGTTAGTGGTCAGAGTTCCAGCTTAGTGTTCCCAGGCAGCAGCTTGATTTATTCAGCAGCGAGGAGCAGTGTTGTCAGGTAGAATAAATAGCATCTGCCCAACGTACAGGATTTCCAGTAACGTCTGGACTTACTGGGGGCTTGGATGGCTTTCCTCCTGGCTTCAGAGGTCTACCATGTGCTGGGGAGTGTGGCCACTTCAGAAAAAGTCCAGCTGGCACAGATGGGTTTGTATCCGGTTCACCATTCGATAGAGAAGCAGCTCCTTCTGAAACGGGGATGTGTGTTCTACTAAGAATGGTTATCATTGCCTGCGCTAAAAATTAAAAAATGCTCGTTGAATTCAGATCTGGCTTGCTTTAAATGGTTATTTTGGGAGGAAAAAATAGACTGATATTTCAGTATTATTAAAAGCATTAAACTGCAGGATGTCTGTTAAGATGATTTTAGACTGTCAAGAAAAAGTTTCCGTAAGTTTGGAAATGGAAGTGACTTTGTAGTTTTCAGATTTGAAAGTAAAGCTTTAAATATGCAATGCATAAACATAATATTTTATTTGACTTTCAGTGATTAATTAACATTCTTTGTTCTTGTAACACGTAAACTACACTATATTCTAGTTTAACTTAAATAATTTTCAGACTTTGGGCAAAAAAGGCAGAGTCTTTGTGTTAGAAAAATAACATATAATGGAAACCATGTCTTGCTCTCTCAAAGTTTAATATATGTTTGCATCGAGGGGCTGCTTCATTTACTCAGTATTCATAGTTTATTTAGAGGATTAAATGTTTTTCTGGAACCAGTTTTCCTATTCCTTAGTGAAAGCATCCTTGAATTGCTCTTCTGGAGCTTTATTCTGAATTGCCTCTGTTCAATAACTTCAATTTATTCAGATGCTAATGTGCGGTGTCTCTCTTGTGAATGTCTGGATAGAGATTGAAATTAGCATATTTGGGATAGATTTGAAAAAGACTTTGTTTCTTTGTGTGCTTATATTTTATAAATAGCTTAAAGGAGAGGATGGTGCATTTTGTAAATGGTTTCCAGAGTTGAAATCCAATGGACCTTTGAATGGTATGGCATTTCTATTACCGCAGTCTGTTCTCTAAAGTGGATTCTTTCTGTTATTAACACCTATGCAGTAGGGATGATGCAATGAATTTTCTTACACATTTACTATTCTTATTTAAATGTCTGCATTCTGATGGTATTTTCTTAGAACTGGAAAAGTGCAAGCATAAAGGATCGTGCTTACTTGGGCACTAGACTTATTGTAGATGGCATTGAGAAAGTGAGAGTGTTGAGATATTTGGCAGGAATTGGATTTCTTCCATGCTTCTCTACTTGTGAAAAAAGTGTTTTAAAATCTATTCCATATAACTTTAATTCTGAAGTCTACCTGAAAATGTGTATGTGAAATGCATTTAAAACAATTGCAAACGTGATATAGAAATCTTTAGGCAATTGAAACAATGAAGAAGAAACTGGATCACCTTTTATGATTTCTTTTTTTTTTTTCTTCCCCCAAGGTTTTGTTGGCTGTAATTACTGAGTGTGGCCCACTTTCTGCTTTTCTTATATCAAAGAAACGTAGTTGTCTTCTACCTTTTGCTAGTGGTCCTCAACAACATCATAGTGGAAGCAAGTTTGTTTTTTTCTATGACAGCTGAGCTGATGAAAATAGAAAGACTTATGTGAGAATTAGTTATTTTTGCAAGACTTTTATTAATAACTGATAGGCTTAGGTGCAAAGAAGCAGATTTTCTTTGAGTTAGCTTGTTGCTAAACCTCTTCCTGAGCCAAAACCCTCTTGCAATTGATTGCTCTAATAGTGAAATAAAAATGTGCATGCAGTTTGTGTGCCTGGCTAATGTAGCAGTTCAGATTTGTGTGTCCACACACACTGGTACAACTGTTTCCTATGGGAGAGCCTTATTTCTGTGCTGGAGGACAATTCTTGTTTGTTTGTTAGAATGCAAGGCAAACTTGCTCTAAACTCAGTTCCAAAGTGAAAGGCTCAGTCTCCCAAGAGAAGGGGGTGTATATGTATATATATGTGTGTGTAGTAAGTTTTAGAGACTTATTTTTGCTTCAGTTACTCTTTCTTCTTTAAGGTTCTGAGTTTTCCATCCCTAGTGGTGTAAAGGCTTGTCTTCCTGGTACTTTGTGCATCTTCAAATAGATACAAGTTAAAACTGCCATAGTTAATGTGTGGATACTGTATAACGTCTATTTCTGGCTTGATTTATGTCACTTTTCTGGTTCATCTTAAAGCCCTTCCATACCCACCTATTCATCTGGTATATGTGAAGGCTATATATTTATGGACATATTAACGGATAAATTTATAGCACTCATGCACATCTGTGATGCTTTCAGAAGTTTTGGTTCTGTTCAGCTCAACCTGAGTCCTCACATTCCTCCAAGAAAGACAATAACTCAGCAAAACTACCGCTTTTGATGCGGTTATTTGATGTGGAGTTTGGCTTCCCAACAACAAGGGCTTTGTGCAAGGGAGCTGGGGGAAGTTGTTCCAGCGGTGCCGGCTGTTTGTCCCATGTTTGACTAATGTTTAGGGTGCCACTCTGACCGCATCTGACCCAGAGGCGCTTTGGAAGGAGCAGCTGGCTTGTTCTCCTTCATTGATGGCCTCAGGGTTGTGCGGGTTTGCTGGAAGATGTGTTCTGACCACGCTTCTGCTGTGGAGATGAACTGAGCAGGGCCACCACGACGTGCACTGTGGGGTTTCAGCTGGCGCCAAGTCCCCTGCTGCTTGTGCCACTTGCTGTGGGAGCTAAGGAGGTGTCAGGAGCAGAGAAAATAAATCCTAGCTCTGGCAGAGAAGAGTGGGAGGGTGCATTAGTCTTTGTTGTGATACTGAGAGAAGAGTACTGAAGAGAGAAGTGGTGAAGAGAAGGGCGATAAGAAGAAATAAAGACAGACACAGATAGTATTTGGGAGCCAGCCAGAGTGTAAACAAATCATCTGGGAGATGAACTTGGAGTGATATCAAGTGAGGAGAGGCTGTGAATGGATAAAAACAGGAGAAGGTAATTTAAGAGCATGGATATATACTGAGATCAAGGGGAAATGTTATCTTGATCCTAGTGTTTGGAAAACTGTAGGAGGGAAGATGTGAGATGAAATAGAAGAGATTGGTGTATTTTAGTCAAAGCACAGAGAAACAAAGCCTTATCTTCCCAGATGGGATGGGTGGATAAAAGGAAGTTGTCACAGTGTGTGCTTGAAATTTGGTAGCAGGATTGAGAGGGTGTAAATGTGTGTGGTAGGGAGGAGGGATTGTGTATTTATAATTCTCTTAGCAGTTCTAACAGTGTCAAAAGCACAAGATATAAGCTAAAGGATTACTGAGCCCGAAGGAATGTGGAGTTTGAATCATAATCTCACCATTCAAAATTTGTGGAGTGCTGGGGTTTAAAATTACAGTACTGTGTATAATAATATAAAAATATTTAAATGAGATAAGCATTGAAAAACTATAAAATATTTTCCTTCAACATATGGTAAAGTTTTCTTTGCCTCCTTTGTTGTGAAGTTGTTTTGACAGACAATTTATTTTCATATGTGGAGAAGCTAGTAGTGAAGAAGAAGAAATAGTATGTCTTACACAACAATAACTAGTTTCTGTCATTAAAGGTGCAAGTCAAAAATTTTATAAGCTTGGCAGATGTTGGAAAGCCAGTAAGTGATTTATTTGAATTTATTTTGTTCTGGTTTGCAGTTGAAAGATGCATGAGTGTTATGCAGTCTGGGACTCAAATGGTTAAGCTGAAGAGTGGAACCAAAGGGCTAGTTCGTCTCTTCTACCTGGATGAGCACAGGACCTGCATCCGATGGAGACCATCCAGAAAAAGCGAAAAGGCAAAAAGTAAACTTTGAATATTTCTTTTAATTTCTTGGGTAGTTCAGTATTAGAATGTGAATTACAGAGGGAAAACAGAACAATATTTTTTTGATTGATTAAATAAATGCTTTTTAATGCTTATTTTAAATGTGATGTGATACTTACATGAAGGTTTTCAAGAGTATGCGTAGAGTTTACGCACCTACTAAAAGTTCAGGATTATGCAAGGAAGCAGAGTATAGTTGTCAGTTGTCAACATTTTCCATAGGTTTATGTGAATTATGAGCACACTGACAAGTGACTTGATAACAAAGTGTGCTGAACTCTTTTCAATGTATACATCACAAATTTAAATACAGAACCTAGAAAAGCTTAGAATGAGGTTTCTTAATCTTAACTGTGATAATTTTCTTTAGGCATTATTACATCTTGAATTTATTGTGTAGCGTTATGTCTCATTGATACTGTTCCTGCTGTACTGTTTAAAATTGGAAATTCACATTAGTGATTTATTGAATAAAATAAGGACTAGAAATACACAGAACTGTCACAGAGGCTTGAGATTAAAAACAGGTGGTTGAGAAGGCTACAGATAGTCACAGTTGATGTTTTTGAGCCAGTGTGTGGTGGCTAAGAGCTGCTGCATTGAACAGTAGCTGTTTGGAGCCATGGCATTGGGAGCTGTGTTACCTTAGCGCAGCGATGGGTATCCCTCTCTTCCTGCTATAGAAAGCACGGCTGTGGTGGTAGCAGTCCCTTTGGAGCTATGCAGCATTTCGCTGATTGATGGAAGACATCTGGCATTGGTCTCCTCATGCTCCCCTTTGGGTAACCTACAGTCCTCTGATGTTGCAGGGAGTACTCGGGGAGCTTTGCTGTAACCTGCCTGTACCTGCGCTGGCCTGCCTTCAAGACAGCTGTGCTGTGGACATGGCATGGCCAAAGCAAGGATAAACCTGTAAATCAAAAAGCCATTTTGGATGTAAGATGTAATATTAAAAAACATTTAATGATTTTTAGCCTTAATAATTCATAATTGCTCAAAAGCTGAAAGAAATGGGGTGGATATCCAAGCACATCAATTTTTGGTTTCCCTTTTCCCCCGCAGTTGTTATCGATTCTATTTACAAAGTCACTGAAGGCCGGCAGTCTGAAATCTTCCACCGCCATGCAGAGGGGAACTTTGACCCAAGCTGTTGCTTTACTATTTACCATGGTAACCACATGGAGTCACTGGATCTGATTACATCTAACCCAGAGGAAACTCGCACCTGGATCACAGGACTGAAATATTTGATGGCTGGAATAAGTGATGAGGACTCGCTCGCTAAGCGACAGAGAACGCACGATCAGTATCCTTTTATGAGCCTGAGCTTCAGCTTTTGATTCAGTATTTCTGGCTTGATTGTGAGTGACTTCACCATAGGGTGTCCTTTGACCTCCTGTTAACTGACCAAAAACCTTGCCATTGATTGCAATGGAAACTGCACTTACGGGTTTGACATGGACACTTATTTGTACAATAAAACATCAGACATGCCTTAGGGACTGGATTAAACTCCACTGAAGTCAGGGAATAGTCTTCCATTTTGTTAGTGAAATTCTTATTGAAGGGTCATTTCTAGTTATCTCAATAAGTACCAACCCCAGCATGATTTCAAGATTTTTGTCACCTGTTTGCCCAACTGTACTTTTATTCTTCTGCTGCAAATTGCAAAGTCCATTAGAAGACACTGTGTTCAAGATATTACTAATTGAAAACTTGAATTTGTTAGCCTCTGCACAGGTGAAATCCTAACATTTTTGGGAGTCTTTCAGTAAATTGACTTAGAACTCCTGGCCATCTGTTTCTCTTGACTGGTCTATGTCAGATATCTGTGTGTACTGCTGAGCCTCCATTGATTGTCGGAGCACAAATCTTTAAAGCTCCTTAAATGCTCACTGTAGCCTAGTAACAGAAAGGAACTTTTTGTAAAGATCATGTCCATTGAATATGTTCTTGATGTGCTTTCTTTCACAACTGTGCTGACTAGTGTATTAAAATACAAAGAACACTCTTCCCCCAAACAAAAAAACCCAAAACAACCAAACAGACAAAATTCAAACCCAACTTGATTAAAATTGTAACCTGTCTCTTCTGCCTTGTGGAAAGTTACAGTGGTCACTTGTAAATACTCCTTCTGGAGAATGTACACAGTTTAGGTATTTTCAATTTATGTTTTCAGTGTTTAATTCTGATACAAGACGGGCACAGATCCACTTGGGGGATATATTGCATGCTCTGATGGACACATACTCAGCTGACTATATTTATCCATGACTTTTCTGAGCTGCACATATCTGCTGTATGTTCTCTACTAGTGAAATATCACTTCAAGTCTTGTTTGTGTTATCAAATGTGGCAGCTGGGAGACTGCAGAAAGAAATGACCCTGTACCAGTTCCAGCTAGTGTAAGAACTTAGAAAAGCTGCAAAGGGATATATGTGCAAAGAGGGGGTAAAAGTTACTCGTTAGGAAGTGGAGAGGTTCAAGCAGAATGGAGAAGTGGAAGAAGATATGAGAGAAAGCCCAGCAATGTTTGAAAACTTAGAGTATGTTCTTGGAGGAGAAGCTAGTAGCCGAAATGAGAGTACAAAGGGGCTGGTACTGTGAACCTAGCTGTAAATAATTGTCATAAACCGGTACCAGTTTTAAGCATTTGAACAAAACTGGAGCAAAGGGGCGGGGCAGGGGGGGGGAGAGAGGAGGAAAGGGTTCGGTGTCACCTCAAACCCATGTAAACCTGCAGAACATCCCAAAAAATGTTATGTTAGAGATGAGCCATATGCTGTGTGAAGAATTGCCTCTTGTTTTCTGAATTTGACAGCTGCTAGCTCTATTTGATGCCATTTTGCCCTTATGAGGGGGGAAACAGGAAATGTTTGAATACTATCCATTTTCTCTGTGCAACTTATGATTCTGTGGAGTTGTTGCTGCCCTGTGGAACATGTGGCACAGGGTGAGGGCAGATATACCAGAGAGAAAATGGTGGACAAAGAAGTTGTCCAGAGATAGAAGAGTTACAAATATACAGATGAAAGAACTGTGTGACAGTCTTGGAGGAGAGCTCATGGAAAAATGAGTGGTTAATTTTTATTGAGGTTCTTATGGAAACCACAGGCTGGTAGTAATGTACTTGGGCTGATTTCACAGTCTTCCTTATTCCATCCTCTTGCACTAGATTAATGTCATCCCTGGTACAGATGGCTATTGATCTTGATTCCTTTGGGTGGTGTCACAAAACCGGTAGCCCTCAGATATAACTTTATGGAGGTCAACAGTCTTAGTTGCACCAGATAGGAGGTACAATAGCAAATTGTACCAGAAGGTGTATGGTAGCAAAAATGCTTTGGTTTTGCATCAGCATGGGGAGAACCGTGTAGATAACACCAGATCTTTGCCAGCGATGACTTTATTTCACAGTGTATCCCAATAATTCTAATGCAGGCTATGGGAAGTCTTAATTAAAATGTTTTGTCCAGATGTGCTGATTTGAAAAGACATGTTTGTGAAGCTGGATCGAATAATGTTCAGTTCTTCTCCCTGGAAGATGTTAAGGTCCTCTGCTAAGGACGATTATCCTCCTGCCCAGAAGAACTGGGGCAGGGTGGTCTTCTCCTGAGTTCGAGTCTTGTCCCTTACCTGCCCAACTGCTCTGCCTCTCTCCTCCATGAGGAAATTGTCCTCTTGTACCTTTCCTTGACATGTTTGTAGCTGGGTTAAACAGACCTTTGAAGAGGCTGACAAGAATGGGGATGGTCTGCTGAATATTGAAGAGATCCACCAGCTGATGCATAAACTAAATGTTAACCTGCCCCGCAGGAAGGTCCGGCAGATGTTTCAGGTTGGTGGCCTCTAACACACAGCATTATTGTAGTAAGATGGTGCCAGTTACTGTCTATTTCTGGACGGATCCAGAATAGAGTCTGCAAATCGGGACTTAAAACTCTGTCTTTTCCAACACCTCACGGACTTTTTCCAAGTCTTACTCTTTGTAGACAAAGATGCATCAGAACATTGTTTTAACAGCATGAACCATGTAGAAGACAACTTATTAATATTACTTTTTTAGATGCATTATTGTTTTCATCTCTATGAACTGAATTGTTCTATGCTGGCATTGATGGACAATGAAGTTACTCTGTTTCTACTGAAATCTTTATGTAATTTCCTTTATGTAAAATTACTTAATAGAAACTAGCTTTATGAAAGTAATTAGTTTTTTTAACAACTTCCTCTTACTTAGCCAAAATCAATTTTTTACTTCTGTTGTCTGAAAACAGTTACCATTTGCCACCAGCCCTAGTGTTTACTGTAGGAAAGGAAAGATAAGCCAAGTATATGATGGAGAGCAAAATAAAATGTTTTTAACCCTTCAAAAACAGTACCAGCCAAAATCTAGTTTGCTATAAAACAGGGGGAAGTTGAAGAATCTTCTGTGGTCAAAAGTGCTTTTTTTGGTCTGGCGTAAAATCTGCATTAGAGGTACACGTGCGGGGTATAAGTTACTCCCCAAAGACTTGAGAAGTGTGGAAACTGGTGGGGTTGTGTTGCGGAGGTGAATTCAGGTTGTACTTGTTTCCACAATTATTCCCACAAATTAAAAATGTAATTTAAGATATATAGTAGATATAACATGATTCAAAATCCCATATGACACCAGATAGCTAGGAATTATTTTTTTAGCTTAATTGCTATGATCTGAGTTTATGCTTCAGATGACAGTAGCACTAACAAGGCGTAAGGAAATGCAGCTCCCTGGGATCCTTGGGTTTTGCTGACTGCTGCAGGAGAGGCAGAAAGTTGTGAAGCCATCTACCAAGAGGAAAAAAAAGAAGTACTTCACTCTGCTTTTTTAAACTGTCTAGGAATGAAGTGGGGCACTCTCGCAACCACTAGCCTTTGTGCAATGAGAGGCAACTTTTGGTTAAAAATAAGCTGCTTTACTTATTTTTATTTTGCTGCAGTTGCAGCCGGCCTATACCTGAGTTAATATCCTAGACCTCACAGGCATGGCTGAAGTTATTAAGGTTGAATATAAAAGGACTGTTGAAGGTTTGTATACTGTTAGTCATTCAGGGCTCAATCCTAAAGGCCTTACCCCACAAGCAATGCTTTGTGCCAGCAGTCCTATGGACTTCCAGGACTTACTGCAGGATAAAGGGAATGGCAAAGTAACTCTGTGACAAATCCTCACCCCTACACCTGGCTACTCTGCACTGTTCTTGCACTTGATCTGCTGAGGTGGTTCTGTTTGTGTGGCTTGGCGCAAACAGCCCCTGTGCCCAGGGGAGCTGTGGCTCCCTCGGGGTGGCCAGGCTTATGAAGCAGTCCAGGTCCTGTGTCTGGAAATGGAGTACAGGGCTGCCACTTCAGTTGTGTGTACGTACTAGGAGTCACTGGTGTAAAGATTGATTCCTGTTCTAAGAGGTGCTTTAAAGTTAAATGAGGTGGGTTATGTGAAGGGAAAGTAAAACTGGATCCTTGGAAAGCAAAGCAGGCCAGAGATGTGTTCATTGCATCCGCTATTAGACAAGCTCCTCTTCTATAGAAGTGAGGCTGGGCACCAACTGGAAGAGCTTTTTTGAGAAGAATAAAGTGAGAAGCAAGATGAGTATATCCTCCCTCTGTATTTGGTGTACCAGTGTAGAGACAAGCCAACAGTTTCAAAGCCAAGGACTCTGCATATGAGATGTTCTGACCTGAACAGAAGGAAGCACAATTTTTAACAGAAGGTGACATGGGAAAGGCCAAGGGGGTTTATAACTACAGAGAAAAAACATTATGTACAGTTATGAACAAAGGAGTTTATTAATGGGAACAGCAGCACATTTATTGCGCTTTTTCCTCATTGTCTGCTTGCAGCCTCAAACTTAGAAAGAGCCGTACCTTCCCTGAAGTTCATTTTTCATGGAGACCTACATAGTGTTTGACAGCAGTTCTCCAGAATATATTCTTTGTTTTGAAAATCCAAAGCAATCCTCTTAGGCAGATGTTCATAGTAAAAAGCTTGCATTAACGTGGGTTAAGTACTGTTTTCTTCTCATCCTACCTCTGAGGATAAACAAAAGCTGCCATCAAGACTGAGGCTAATGGGCATATATTTTGGTGTGGAGTCTTTATTGCTGCTGCAGACTTATCACCCCTACAGAGAGCTGACAGAGGGCTGAGAGTGTTGCAGTTTGAGTTAATGTAAATTCAAGACTGTGATATTGTCCTGAATGCTTTAAAATGTCAGACTCTGTTAGAGGGAGCTGCGGGTTCCTTGCTATGTTTTAATCCAGGATAACTGGAGAGCATACAGGAGAGTAACAGGGATCAGAATAAAGCCCAGGGTGAGCCTCTTTACATGGGAAACAAATTCAAAACTAAAGATAGAATTGAGACTTTCATATGGAACCTGTGGCTTTAGTGTAGTATTTTCATCAAAAAACCCCAATAGATGGTATCGTAATTTTGCAGTTATTTTAGCCTACTAGGATTTGAGTCTGAACAGAATCTTGCAGACTAGAATTTATTAAATTTCTGTTTCTGTATTTAAATTCCGTTCTGCTTTGTTCTCTGAATTCACCTGTGTTTCACATGCTTACCTGAGTTTCTTTATCTCTAGGAAGCAGACACAGATGAGAACCAAGGAACCCTAAATTTTGAAGAATTTTCGGTATTTTACAAGATGATGTCCTTACGTCGAGATCTCTACTTATTGCTCTTAAGCTACAGTGACAAGAAGGATCACCTCACTGTTGAAGAACTTGCTCAGTTTCTAAAGGTAGAACAAAAGGTATGGGAATACTATGTACCTATATATATACGCATATAAATGCATTCAAGTATATGGAAATAATTTTATGGAAAAAGTTCAGCATGGGGCAGGGGGGTGTCCTGGTTTCAGATGGAAAAGAGTTAATTTGCTTTCTAGTGGTTGCTGTGAAGGGAAAGTCAATTGTTTTAGTTGTAAGCGATGTTTACACTACTCAAGGATTATTTTTTTTTTCAGCTTCCCATAGAAGCAGAGACAGAATGATGGAATGGCCAATGAAGTATTCCATACCATAGCATCATACTCAGTATATAAATGGGGGTTAGCTGGGGGATGGGAATCTGGGATTACTGCTCTGGATGGTGCCAATTCACTGGCCGGTTAGTGACCTGTGATGATGTTGTTATTTCTTTCCTCTTCTATTATTGTTTCTATTAATCTGCCTTTATCTCAACCCACAGTTTTTTTTCATCCCTTATCCCTTTTTTTCTTTTCTTTCCCACTGCCCCCACCCTTCTGGGGAGGGTGGAAAGGCGGGGGTTGAGCAAGTGGCTGCATGGTTCTAGTTGCTCACTGGGGTTAAACCACAAGAGGGAGAATGTAACAAAAAAGAAGTCTAAATGCCTTATTGTTTTTAAAATGCTTCTAGAAAGAGTTTGAATTTTTTCAGACTTTGGTAGAGGAAAGGCAATATGGTTAACGTTTGTTTGTTCGTTTATAATGGCATTCAGGTAACATTCACACTTCTTAGTTACAGCTGATTATCTTGTGTCTTAGCAGGGTTGCTTTCTCTTGCGTAGCTTGTCTGGATTCTTTATTGGTGCTGTGGGGCGATGTTTATATTTCCAGGAGATGCCTTTCATGAGTCTTTGCAGATATACTCCAAATTAGGATCATACCTGATAAGTTTTAAAGCCAGAAACATGTAACAATGGAAGAGCAAACTATTTCTGATTATCTGCAAATGGTTTGCCTGTGCATGGCTTAAGGCAGTAGCCTGTTAAAATGGGTCTTTGTGTTTGCATATCCTTTCCTATAAGGGAAGTTGAATCCTGCAATACTGTTTTATATCCCAGGAGTTCCCAAGTATCAGTAGTAGCAATAATTGTAAGGTCTACTGCTTTTATTACTAAGACAGCAGGTTAAATATTGACACAGAACAACCTCTTAAATTTGGACTAAATCTTTATTAAAATTTTAAGGGAAGATTACACTTTTGTGATGTAATACAGAGATGGGTATCGCATCAACCTGTCCGAGGGAGAGATGTCCAGGATTCCCTTTTTTTCCCTTCTGCCTTCTTTACCAATTTTTCTTCAGCAAAGTCTGTTTTCCAGGCATTCCTCACAGATATGTGGGACTTGCACAAAGAAAATTTCACATCTGGAGTTTGCACTTCTATCTGCAGCTCCTCAGTAAGAAGGAAGAGAGAAAGGTGAGGTTCAGGGAACCACAGGAACAGACACACTGGTAAGGAATTTAAGAAAAAATAAAAATGGAAAGAAGCATAAGTAACTTAATGAGCAAAGTTGGGTCAAGATCAGAGATTTTCCCCCAATATGCTTATGAACAAACTCGCTGAACAAAAAAATCTCTAGCTATTCCTATATATGTTGCTTTGTTGGAGATTTTCATTCCCATCTTGAAAGAGATAAAATTACTGCAAAAATTGTCTGTAGAAGCTATGGAGAGAACTTGTACACTGGATAGCGAGGAGCACAGAAGGAACCTTGTGATCTCTAGGACTCTTGTCTGCTGCTGGCAATTGATCCTGGATTCTTTGCTCACCCTGTGTGTCCTTGCGGAGTATTGTTCCAAAACAACCTCCCAAAAATAAATGCTAACGTCCAAACCTACTTGAGCTTCCTGGGTATTGATGCTGCGTTTTGCCTGCAATTATTGGATAATCTCCTGTGCCATTCTGAGATCCTGCCTGTGATGATTGCTTTTTTCCGAGTTATCCCTCGCATAAAATATCAACAGTTTGTGCTGTTTTGTTGCTGAGTTTTCCCCTGTTGGCCATTGTGGCAATTCCCCGGCATGTATGACTCCCCGGTTCTTCCTTCCTTCCCCCTTGAAACATGGAGCACTATCATGTCACTGATCTCGCTGTGATAGCCTCACCATCCAGATTCTTGCAAGCAATCCAGTCCTTGCAATTCTGCTAATTACAGCTTTAAAACACAAAATGTCTTTTATCTTTTCCCTTTATGCTAGTGCTCTAAGTCTTCTGAGCTCACTGCTTTTTCCTTTGTTTCCTTTTTAATCACTGCCTTCTACTTCGGTGCTCTTCAGTGGAGCACTCTCGACAGCAGCAGTAGCAAGGTTGACACTGAGGAGAAAGCAAAGAAATGCTCCAGGGAGGACCTGTTCATGGAGATGCTGAAGTGCCCAGGAACAACTGAAGAGCAGTGGTATGAGAAGGGCACTTGGGGACCTGGAGCAGGAAGAAAAACATGCAAAAGAGGCAGAAGAGCTGTTTTCGTGGGTGCACAAGGACATTATAAAATTACTGATGCAGCAAAAAAACCCGTTGACTGTCACGTCTGGCACACTGCATCCTCTCCTTTGTCTACACTATCCAAAACACAGACAGGGCTATTGGCTATAAATGCTCTGCTTAACATTATTCCAAAAACAAACAATAAAAAGAGTAAAAGCATGATCTGTAGATTATCCTCTCAGCAGCGTAGTTTAGAAGCACCTCACACTTTCTTTGCCTCTTTCCTCTGGTCTTCTCACTTCCCAGTATTAGTAGTGTTAGAGCAGATTTACCCTTTAATGTTTTCAGAACAGAGACATGATAACAATGTCCTTGGGTAAGGCAAGATTGCCTTCAAAAGCTGTTAATGGTTCAAGTCATAATGCAGCTCTCAAGTGCCTTCAACCAAACAGCATTTTGCTTTTGTTTGTCTGGCTGCTTGGAAATCTGTGGACAGTCTGTCCAACTCCATCTGCTACTCTTTTGGCAAAACTCTTAGAATATTCTACAGCTTGAAGATAGAGCAAAAGGGGTTTGGGTTTTTTGTTAATTTGCTAAGCTGGCTTCCTTTTCTTTTTTATAGGAGAGCTCCCTGTTTCCTTCATCCCAGAGCTTGTGAAACAGATTATTTCCATGTAGGTGCAGTTAAACTCAGTTCATTGCTGTTGAAATTGCAATTATATGGCTTCAAATGTCAGAACAGCAGAAAATAGGCTGGTTTCCTGTAATGACTTCTGGTCGTGCAGTCCCCTTAGCACAAGTGGCTGTGAGGGAGGAACATCCCTGGATGTCCAGTCACACCTGCATGCCTGAGTGTTGTCCCTTTGGGAGTGCCCTCTCCTAATAAACCAGTATCAATGTCTGAGTTGGTCCTCTCCAGAAACCGATCTCCTGCTAAATGGCAGATTACTTCCACAGCAGGATCTCCAGGCTTTTTTGGATGACAGATCTTGTCTCATATTTGTCTTTGAGTAGTGAGGCTTGGGTGGAATAGGCTCTACAAACGTCATCTTCCCTGTTAAGGAGCAGCTTTGTGGTTGCTTGCCATTCTGGACCTCCTTTGTAGAGTGAATGGCCTCATTCTGCCCTGGCCTTGGGAGCCCTGTAGCGATGCTGCCATGTGTTTGTGGGTCAGCCAGCCTGTGGCTGTTTTCTGATTGCTGTCTGTCCTTCCCTTCTCCTTTCTGCTGTATCCACATTGCATCAAGTGCTTTAATTTCAGTCATAGGATAACTGTCTCTTTAACACAGTTACAAGGCTGCTTTGGTGTCACAAACCTGAAATGTTTAGTTTTGGTTTTCTGAGGGTGAGGTTTCCCGAGTGCCTGCTTGCCACCTGCTGCCTTACCATGGATCAGTTACTTTGCAATACAGTTTTCATCTGTCCTGAGAAAAAGGACAGCCTGCTGTGATCGTGCCTTCAGCAGGGTTCTCTGTGTGCTCTGGGAAAGTGCTGCATATTGTATGGTGTGCCCTGTCATACTCCCAAGTGACAGGGACCAGGTGGAAATGTTAATATTATGCTATAGTATTGGTACCAAACCAGTATCTTCTAAAAGGTCTGCTTCCGTATGCAGCCCAAATGAAACTGGGGGCAAAATTAATGCCCCTGTTCATTTTAATTGAACTGAAAAGGAAGAAATTTTATAACAATTACACCTTTGGAACATGCATATATAATTATGTAAAGCTCTTCCTTAATTACTCGATATGGAGTACTGCATTTTGAGTTAAGCCTGTTTGAAAGAGTAAGTTTACTCTTATTACTTGTCTACACCCATTATACAGTGTCACAGGAGTAACTAGTGATGCAGTGAATAGTGAAAATGTGACAGAAAGTGGTAAGTGGGGATTTAGTACACTTTTAGAAAAGGAATGTTTTGAAACAACTATACCTGCTCTCTTGGAAGAAATTTTAAAGGAATGTAATGAGATAGTATATGCCAGGGAACGTTGGTATCTGTTAGGCTATGATCTGAAAGTGTGTGCTGAAAGATAACAGGAGCTAACATCCCAAAAGGAATGAGAAATTATAAGAATATCAATGTTGGTACATGGACTTTGAAAAGAGGAGAGACTGTGGAGCTTGATAATATCAGACAAGGAAGACAATACCACATCATCATGCCTGGTCAATCCTTGCTGCTTTCTGCAAAGAACCCTTATTGTGGCAACAGAAAGTCTCAACTGGAAAGCAAGCTGATGCCTTCATCCCTCGCTCATGCTTACACAAGAGGATAATCAGTATAACTGATTTATGCAATGACTCGATATGTCATGACACTTTACATTGACATCTTGCACTGAAATTGGAAGAATGTTTTTGCTTTGATTATCTATGTTTTGATTTTTCTTACAGAATGATTAACTGTGAACATCTTAAGTCTAAACCATCAAAGTGCTGTTGACACACTGGTGGGCTGGCATCCTGCTTAGGAACACCTGTCATTAGCATTGCACTTCTTTTCTAACTTCTCCTTCATGTTTGTTTTTTTCCTAACTTCACTTCTACTTTACATTCCTTTCTCTTATTTCCTTTCCCATGAGAATGGGAAATGAGAACAATTCCCATTCTTAGCTCATGGGCATTTACAGAGGAGGGTTCTCCTATTACCTGACACAGCAGTGTGCTGCAGCTTCAGATGACCTTAGATTTCTGGCAATAGATTTGTCTGACCTGCTTCCAAGGATACAGGTGAAATCAAAAGGGATTTCTCCCTTCTTTGTCCAAACAACTCTTCACCGAAGATTAGGGCTAATGTTGCCTGTTTTGTAGGATCTTATTTCAGGAAAATTATTTGCTAGTTCGTTTACTTAAAAACCAAGATCTTATCAGTCATTCAAAGGCTGATAATCTTTAAAAGAACATATCTGCCTCAAAGTTAAAGCTTTTAACCCAGAATACAGAAAGTAACCCTCTATCTAAGAGATTCTGGAAGCTCCTCCACTATTGCCCATCTTTAGTAATCCAGGTATCTGAATATTCAGCCATCAACAATGTTCATTACTATTTGATATTATTTCTAGTGGAATACTTTAAGATTTAATGAAAACAAATTTAAATTAGTAGCCGAAATAGTCATGTCTCTTAAGCTACAGTTAAAAAGCATAAATCGGTGGACTTTTCCCTAACAGATGCAGCTTTGGAGTAGATTAGACTTTTTGTTCCTAGAGCATGCAAGTACTCTGCCACTCAGCCATCAAGGAGCCATGTGGCATAATGAAAAAGTTAATTCTAGCCAGCTTGTGGTGAAGAAGGGCCTGCTATGAATAGTGTTTGCAATCAAACAGCAAGATCTACTTGAGCTAGGATAATCAGTTATTTTCTCTACTGAATTGTTCTCATTCCTATTATCCTGTGTAATTCCTGCAGGCGTCTCATATTGTTGGCTTAGCTAGGAGATATAAATAAAATGTATGGAGAAGGAAACAGTCTGAGCCATGATTTCCCTATGTAAGAGAAAAAACAGAGGGAAGGGTGAAGGGGAGAAAGGCTGCAAACTGTCTCCAAGTTTTTCAGCTTAAGTCACCATATGAGTTGAGCTGCTTACTTGCTTGCCTTCTGTTATTGTACTTCTAATGTTCACATGTCTGTTTTTTCCCCTCTGGTAGTTTTTCATACTTAGGCTGTAGCCATTTAGGTGTTACAAGATATGGTCAGTCATGACACTCACGTTTCTTAGGAGGAACTCAGCATTTGGCAGGATCAGGCCCTTAGAGAAGACTAGATCAAGAGAGTGAACCTACTTCTAGATTTCCATATAGCTGAACGCAGATGATGGGAATACTGAACTACAGCAAATAATGGAAACCACAAATTCATCAAAGGCTACAGACAGAGCAGAGTAAATGGAATTGGTTTTGCCATCTGAAAGAGAATTCCGTTAGTAAAAGAACAGTTCAAAGAGGGACCGTTTTCGGATTTAAACAATAAATATTATGTAATCTGCAAGATGACTAACCTACCTCCTGCATTTGCCTGAAGCAATCATGTTAACAGAGATGACACACTAAGAGCGGGGACTGCATGTTCCTTTGCTTCCAGACTGGTCAACATGTCAGGGTGTTAGAGCTGACTTTTTGGCAAAGGATGCAGACTACAAACAGTAAACAGGATAAAAATACAAATAAGCTGCCAAGGGTTTTAGCATTGTCATTGCCATCCTGTGATATTATTAGTGGAGGAAATGAAAAACGCCCCATGTTAGATCTCACTTTGGTTCCCTACAACTTAAGGGGGGCAGGGGCCTAAGAAAAGATGAGATGAGTGATGGAAGCTACTTCTTTCCTTTAATTTTAGTGGAAATGTAAGTGTATGGTGATACTCTGGCCTGACTAGTCAGGTAGGACTTCAGTTGTGGCCTAGTTGAAGCTGATGACAAAACTCTCTTATTTGTTTCATAAGAACTACTGGTTTTCATTTCAGATTCTAATTATTTATCTCATACCCTGTATATTACTGTGAACTCTCTTGGAAGTAATGAAATCCCAGAACTGTAAAACGCATGAAAATGAAATCAAACCCTGTCAGATCTTTTTGCATGTTTAAGTAGATTATATTAAAGAATATAACTTCATAGTTCTCATTTCAACACTATTCCCCAGTACAGCCATTATTAAGTGTGCTAAACAGCTAATTTTCATCTTTAAACTAAAATAACACAGTTTTTAAGTGATTGCTACCTCTCACTCCTATTTTTCTCCTCGAAGGTAAGAGCCATGAGGCTTGTGCAGCACTGGGAAAAATCAAATCAAAATCTTAAGGTCCTTTTACAGTAGTGTTACTGACTGTCATATTCATATTTGTCCGAACTCAATGTTTGATCATAAGGTTTTTCAACTGGACCCAGAAGCCTAAAGTAGATTTTGACATGCTGGTGACATGGTAGAAAAAAAAAATATGTGGACCAACACTGTTCTTTTTGTACAGATGAATAATGTGACACCAGAATATTGTCTTGACATCATACAGAAGTTTGAAGTATCAGAAGAAAACAAGAAGCAAAATGTTCTTGGGATTGAAGGTAAAGTTTTTGATTTCAGTCTTAGTTTTGTCTCAATATACTGTAGTGAGACATGGGAGAGACGAGAGTAGGTGGGGTGAATTAGCAGCTGGTGTTATACAGCAGTACATCAGAGCCATCGTATGCTAATGTGAATGCCTTAGGCTTGCAGGAATTTATTGCTAACTGTGTATTTGTAAAACACAAACATAAAACATTCTATACCATGTATTTTATACTATAGCCTGTTCTAACTGAAGTAATAAAAGCAAAGTTTTCATTCTGTTCTGTCTCTGTAGATCTGGAATTGCTCCTATACAATCCTTTGATTTATACTTATGTGAAATAAAATATGGATAGTTGCATTTTCTTTGGGTTTTAATACCTTATTCACCTTGTTTGCTAAAGCAATTGTAGATGGTATATTTATCCAGAATCCAGCTTAGTAGTAAATAAAAATCTGAATTGGAACAAAATAGATTAAACGCTGTGGTGTGTTAATTTGCCCAGAAGATAGCTTTCATGAAGCAGCATAACTTACATGGTGATTTTGTGGGGGAGGAAGAAATCTTCCTCTGCGTGGTACTTAAAGCCTGAATATGGCCTCCCAGATCTTAAACAAGCTTCTGGTGTCACCCTGGGCACTGCAGTTAAACTGATATAGGGAAAGCAAAATGAACAAGTGATGACATTTAAAAATATGCCTCTGAAAGCATTTCTGTTTCTTTTAATCTTACTGATGCTTCTTTTATGTTTGAGTTGCTTTCAGGGTTGGTATTGTTTGCACTATCCTTTGGAAATATTTTATATTTCTCATTCTCAAAGGAGTTATTTTTAAAACTTTCTCTGTTCAATGCTGATCTGATTTACAGGGATATAAATCACACATCATCTTCTTACATAAACTTGCAGCATAGAGAAAACTGTAAACTAGAGTGAAATGGGCTAGATTAGCGAATCGGCTAGCACGAGCCCCTGCTCTTTGTGCGGCAGTGCAGCCCTTTGGGTGGCTGCTAACTTGTCTATGCCGTATCTGCCATGGGGGTTGTGCTTATTTACATCAAGAGTGGCACTGGGACAACCTAAGTGTCAGCAAGAAACTCGGGGGGGGGGGGGGGGAAAGCATTTACTTCCAAGCCAGGATGTCATTTTGGCTCCTGTTTCTGCCGTGTGATCTGTATAAATGGTCAGATCTTTCTTTAAGTTTGGTAGCAGTACGTTTTGTTTTGTTCTTGAACTGTTGCTACCTTCTGAAGATTGATGCTCAACTTGGGACCCATGAGGCATCAACAGCAGCACGATCTGCAGAATACCAAACCTATATTCTTGCAGGCATCATACCCTACCTCTCTTCTGCTGCCTGGTATTTGAGGGATTTCCTCTGCATCCTCTTATTTACAAGACATCACACCTGTGATGGAGCAGAACAAGATAATTCTTACCTGTTACCATCGCGAGGGTCCCTTGAGGGAAATATCTCAAAGCCTTTGCACCTTGCTGAATGTGAGGCTGATGTTCCCTCCCTTCCAGCTACCCAGCTTTATTCCTCTAAGCGGGTCACTCATCCTCCAAGGCACGATTCAGCATCCCAGGAAATGCAGACCAATGCTGCCTAAGTATTTGACCCAATTTTGCCCTCGTGCTGATGCTTTAACAAGAATCGAGAAGGGGTACCAGTTTAAGGAGGAGAAGGCGGCGGAAAAGATATTTTTTCTAACAGTAATGACTCATGGGTTAGCTGCATACTGTCTCTTTGCAGTAGCATCTAGATGAAGAGATCACTTTTATCTCACTGGATAATTGCGAGGGAGGATATTATCTTTCACTGATTCTAACAAAACCAGTAACACCTTCTTTTGTTCTGCTTATTAGTGGAGTGTTTTTTTCTGAACTGCAGAAGGCAGTTTGATACACTTGTCATAGTCTGTGCACTGGGTTTGGCGTAGGGAGCTTCTCCAGGGTTTCAGAGAATTTTTACATCTGCATTTTTGTCATATGACCCTTTTGAGGGTCTGAATGAAACATTGGATCTGAAAATAGGTTGGGCAGTGGCCGCATCAATCTGTGGGTTTTTTCAGTCTTCTCATATAGCTACTATTTGTTACTTTTATGCTTCTCTTAGAATCCTACTTTCTTTTTTTTTTTACTATTGGTTGTTAATTTTTTTTCTGAAGAGGTTTAGCTCAATGCCACGCTTTGCAAATGCTTGGTGATCGGTTTGGGGTTTTTTTGTCAGTCACAAATGTGTCTTTCTAGATTATATTTGCTTTTCTAGTTCAAAGCTATTTGAAAATTGACTGGGGACAAGGGTTGGATCTTGGGAATGTATTCTTCTCAAAGGTGACAGAACTTCCATAGGCTTCAAAAAGAAATACCTGTGTGTGTGCCAGCAGTTGACGGAGTCTGTGCAGCCTCTTCAGTTTGCAGAGTACCAGGCAAGCCACAGACAGCAGTTAATATGCTGAAAACATGGAGTACAGTAAGATTAATCCCTGCTATATGATTCAGTGGTTTTGGACACATGTGTTAGCCCTGATGAGCATAAACAGAAAAAACAAATGTTAGGGTGCAAATAACTTCCTTGGTAATACATACTGCATCCTTGGCAAAACTGTTTTTCTTTTTTTCAAAGGTTTCACCAACTTCATGCGCAGTCCTGCTTGCGATATATTTAATCCACTGCATTGCGAAGTGCATCAGGATATGGATCAACCCCTTTGTAACTACTTTATTGCTTCATCTCACAATACATACCTGACAGGAGACCAGCTGCTCTCCCAGTCCAGAGTGGAGATGTATGCACGAGTGCTGCAAGATGGTTGTCGATGTATCGAAGGTATAGTTTTAATGTAACTTGCTGGTTGTGCGAAGTATGATGGATGTTTCTTTTAAGAACAAAGTCAGTGGCAAACTCAAAGCATTAATGCTTCACTGTCTGATTAACTTCAGTGGTAAACTCCTGTTTTCTAGCAGTTTAAACAAGATTATTTTTTTTTTTCTGTTGGGAATGACCTTTGTGGGCAAACTTCATAGACACCACTCTTTCCTCCTGCCTGCTGCTGTGTTATTATGCTTTTCTTAGTCAGTGCAGGTTTTCCATTTTCCCATGTTTATGTGAAGCATTTTTTTGTTGTATATGCCCCAGTGAGAAAAAGGCCAGGCATCTTTTTGGGGCCCTGCAGTTCCAAAAGAGCAGCCCTGGTTGTTACGCTCTGCAGTTCCCCTGTGCTGGAGGTTACCACTTTGCAGGAGTGCTTCCTACTCCACGTTGCTTAGAAGGAGCTGAGCCAGCAAACACCTTTTTGTTTCATAAACTGAATGGGAAAGGGGGTGTTTGTGTATGCAGTTCCTCCTGTGGATGCAAAGGGAAGATGAAAAGTGCCTGTAGGAGGAGGAGAGGTCAGCAAGTAGTGCCTTCTGTCAGCACAGCTGTGTATCTATTTCTGTTACCGCCTTAGAGCTGAGAAACTTGGTTTTGGTCTGCCACAATAGAGAGGTAGGATGCTGTTTCATTGTCTGAGTGCTGGGGGTAGAAAACAAGGTGCTGTTTGTCTCAGCCTGGAGATCCTGTTGGATTCTTGTTTAGGCTCTGCATGATTTAAGTTCTTTATGATTAGTAGTTTTATTTTCAAGATTCTGGATGGAATAAAGTCTTTTGGCAAATTTAAACTCAATATGAATTTTTTATGACTACTATTACAAAACTCATCTCCGAAAAAAAAAAATGTTAATCTGAATTTAAAAATTAATTAGAGAAAGTGAACCTGAGAAAACTGGGTGGTCTATCATTGTACTTTCCCTACTGTTGGAAAGTTCACTAGAACGCACAGTAGTATGATATTTCGCTTGACCTCAAAACTATTGTAGATACTGTGCAGCCCAGGTAATAGCTCTGTAGCTTTCTCTTTGTGACATTTTTAACTTCCTGTAGAGGCAACAGTAGTGACAAGTTTAGTCTAAATTCAGGGTACAGTAATTTCTTAGGAAAAGTATTACTGCCCTAGTCCATTCTGCATGTGGTGGATTTGATGCTACTCTTCCTGTAGTCAGTTATAAAACTGCAAGTTTAATAGGGAGTGGAAAAAGACTAAATTGTTTCTAAATATTTTGTCTTCAGAAGCAGAAACTGCTTTCCCAAGAGATAGTTGTTAACATTATTTGACCTATTACACCTTTGTAATTTTCTATATGAGGACAAACCCCACAATTTAATATACAAGGAAAAAACGAAGTTTAGATTGCAGATTTCTCATTTGATATAAGAAAAGACTGTCTTGTGAGTCTTAACTCAATTGGTAGGTCATAGTGGATTGAATGAAACTTGTTGACACCTGCACAGTTGAGTAGTGTACATGAGTTCTGCTGGTAAGCAAGATCAGCAGAAATGTATAAGATCATGGGCATCTCTTAACATATAGCTTTTTTGTCTTAATAGTGGATTGCTGGGATGGTCCAGACGGAGATCCGGTAGTGCACCATGGCTATACTCTTACTTCTAAAATACTCTTCCGTGATGTGGCAGAAACTATCAATAAATACGCCTTCATTAAAAATGAGTAAGTGTAGAGTCAGTTTTGAAGCTACACCTGTCTGTTTTGTGTAGTTAATTTCTGTGTCAAAATCAACAACCAACACCAGGAAATACATATGTTCTTTTAAACACATTGAGAAATTATAAAGTTGATTCTGTTCCCCTGTTTATTACCTTTGTCACGTTTATTGTTGAACTGCATGAGCTCTTTCCATCAATCAAGTTGGAAAGTTCAAGCTAAATTAGGAAGACCTTTTATGCATTGTTAACTCAGTAATATTTCGAACAGTCTTAGACTAGTGAATATCTACAGATTTTTTTGGTCCTTTGTTTGAACAGAACTTCCTATTCATATCCACAGGGAAATTCTCCTTAAAAATCAATACTGTACTATTCTCTACCTATGGGAAATACTTTATTTCAGTAGGAAAATTGAAAAGCTGTCTTATATGTAGTATGAGGAGATACTGAGATATGTGGTTATGTTCAGATTGTGTTTAATTTGCTGTGGTACTATAACAGTTTATTATGAAAATAACGGAGTTTAGCCATATATATACACAACAGTCTCAAATCATGAGGGGGTGTATAGAATTTTGAGTAGTTTAGAGAGAATAAAGGGAAAATCACAGAATCGTAGGGTTGGAAGGGACCTCTGGAGATCATCTAGTCCAACTGCCCTGCCAGCGCAGGGTCACTTAGAGCAGGTTGCACAGGAACACGTCCAGGTGGGTTTTGAATGTCTCCAGAGATGGAGACTTCACCATCTCTCTGGGCAGCCTGTTCCAGTGCTCTACCACCCTTGAAGTAAAGAAGTTCCTTCTCATGTTTAGGTGGAACTTCCTGTGCTCAAGTTTGTGCCCATTACCTCTTGTCCTGTTGCCGGGCACCACTGAAAAGAGCTTGGCCCCATCCTCCTGACACCCACCCTTTAAGTATTTATACGCGTTGATAAGATTCCCCCCTCAGGCATCTTTTTTCCAGACTGAAGAGACCCAAGTCCCTCAGCCTTTCTTCATAAGAGAGGTGTTCCAATCCCCTAGTCATCTTCGTAGCCTTTTGCTGTACCCTCTCCAGCAGTTCCCTGTCCTTCTTGAACCAGGGAGCCCAGAACTGGACACAGTACTCCAGATACGGCCTCACCAAGACAGAGCAGAGGGGGAAGATGACTTCCCTCGACCTGCTTGCCACACTCTTCTTGATGCACCTCTGGATGCCATT
The DNA here is from genome assembly GCF_028500815.1 of Rissa tridactyla. Taxonomy (NCBI): domain Eukaryota; kingdom Metazoa; phylum Chordata; class Aves; order Charadriiformes; family Laridae; genus Rissa; species Rissa tridactyla. The sequence continues at coordinate 10,180,291 of NC_071471.1, forward strand.
GGCCTTCTTGGCCACAAGGGCACATTGTTGGCTCATGGTCATCCTGTTGTCCACCAGGATTCCCAGGTCTCTTTCCAATGCTTACTTCTCTTTGATAAAGAAAAAAAAACCAAACACCAAAAACCTGAGCCCCAAAGTTTGGTGTTATTGATTAGAAATAGGAGGTGATGGTTTCAAAACTGAAGGAGGAGGTTCTTCATTTGGTACATAGTTGGCATGTTGGGTTCCTTGCCATAGGATTCTGAGGCTGCTAAGAGTTTAGAAAACAACAGGTCAAATTTGTGGAAGAAATAGGCTGTTATATAAAGAGTCCATGTCTTTATGTCAGGAAACTTAAACTGCAAATTCCTGGAGCCTGGGGGAGTATTCTGGAAAGTATTGCCAAATATTTCTCTTTCTCCAGAGTCTGGGCACCCTCAGAGATTTGGTCTGATTCACTGTAGCTGCACTTATTAAGACAAAGGCAAATAGTTCATGCAGCTATCAGTCTTTGGAAGATGAACAGAGAAGAGTTAGCAGTTCCTTCACATCTGTTGATTTCCAAATGCTTTTCTCCAGGAGCAGCTTGCTGATGGCTTATGGCTTATGACTTTGTATGTGGCTTCAAAGGAATAACATACCTTCTGCTCAATTACATAGAACAGAAAGGAATTGTGTTGCTCTGAGCTTTATTGCAAGTTTCACGGTGCCTCATGCGTAGTGATCGTCGGTTTCAAACTTTGTCACCCTGTGCACTAGTGGGTAGGGTGGGAGGGAGAGGCCAGAAACGCCTGCAGGGACTATCTGAGGGATTCTGACAGAGCAGGGATTTGGGAGTTCATGTGCAAAGTCCTTCTTCCCAAAGTGAGTTTGTTTCCAGACTACTGACAATGCAAAAGCAAAGTGCTTAAACCAGTTTATATGATAAGCTGTGCAAGTCTTCTCTCTTAAAATGTAGTTATGACAATGTCTGGGGGTTTTGTTTCTAGGTTTCCAGTGATACTGTCTATTGAAAACCACTGCAGTATTCAACAGCAAAAGAAGATTGCTCAGTACTTGAAGGAGATATTTGGTGACAAACTGGACTTGTCATCTGTAACCACTGGAGATTCCAGACAGCTTCCTAGCCCTCAAAATTTGAAAGGGAAAATCCTAGTGAAGGTAACTTGCTATTGGCAGCCTGTTCAAAATGCAACAAAAGTCAGCATGTAATATTTGTCTTACACTTTTCTTTGGCTTTGGAGAACCAGTTCAGCAGTACCATGTGGAATAGTACAGTGAGTTAAAATTCTGAGCTTTTCAGAGACATTGAAACAGAGTTTACCTTGGACTTGGGTAGTGTCCCAGAGTACTTCTGTAAGTGTTTCAACAGGGAGGTGATATCCACAGCAGTGGAAAGAGAATTCTTTCAACTTCTTAAGCATCTTATCTGCAAGTCTTGAAGTCAGAGGTGTTTATTTTTAAATCTTAGCATCAAGTCAGGAGAGCAGAAAAATTATATAAAATTCATTGTTATGAATAGAAGCAACTGTGATACAGTTACATCGACTTGATATTTTATCTTTTTTTGAAATTTTTCTGATTTGTTATTAGTGGATATTGTTCTGTATGGTCCATATTCCTGTAGTATCTAAACATTATCCTACAGTTCCTCTTTGGACAAAGTATTTTGGAGTAATATAAAATCGTCTGAAAACGTCTTTCATTTTCATGCATTTCCCCCTCACCCTGCTATGAGCAGTAGTTCATGAAATGAAACTATTTTCATGGTTCATCAGCTGTGTTTATGAAAGAAGAGCACTTCAGAAGGTGGCTCTAAGCAACAGCAAGGGAGGAGGCCCTGGAGCACTGAAGTTAGTGTTGTATGCGAGATTAATTGTTTGAGTCTCTCAGTATAAACGGATTTGCTCTGAAAGGGATTTCAAAGACCAAGATGGCTATAATAAGAAAGAAATGCAAGGCAGACCTTTGAGAGGATGATTAATGGAGTTGTGGCTTATTAGATTATCTAATTTACTTTGACACATGGGGGCAATTACTTCGCTGTGGGCTCTTGAGATACTTTTTTTCCCTCTCTATCCTCTGTATCAAGCTGGCTACAAGGATTCACAGTTTTGGTTTGATGTTAGTTTGAACATATTTCAATGTACAGTACAGAGCTGACTCTGAATTGTAAAGTCTTTGAGTACTTAACTGTGATTTTGAATTTCACTGAATCAGTTTTCTTGTGTAAATGCTAGTTAATGAACTATGCAAGCATATAGTGTTGGTATTTTAGGGAGTCAAACAAAATAGCGTGTCATGTCAGACATGCAACAAAACCCAGCCAGCCTGGTTTGAAATACTGTGTCAATGCACAAAAGGCAAGAGAGTTTTGGTACTGTGCTGCTCTTAATGTGAACTTTTGAGCGAGCTTGTCTTCCTAGCACATTTGAGTTCATAACTTTAGGTTGATTCTTCAGCTAACAGTGCTGAAATCTGTGAGTAGTTACAGAATGATGTGCAGCTGAGCTAACATTTTTAGAATGCTGAATACTATTTTCAGCATTACATTGTCTTTTCACAAAGACCTATCTCTCATCTCCTGCTCAAATTAAGCAGCCCAGTTAGAAAAGATAACATCATATTTAGGAATCAGTGTCTTTTTGAGAAGTAAGCCAGTTTCTCATCTTTTTGCTATTATTTTTGCTATGTTCTATACATTTTCCTTTGAAAGGCAGTATTGATTCATTAGCTAAACAATTTCAAGTAATTAGCATAATTTTAATCTTGCTAGTGTATATAAAGAGTAATTCCAGTAATACTCATGGATTTAAGCCAGTATAAAGGTGTAAGTGTGAAGTTAACTTGACCCACTCATTAGCAAGGCAGCCTTATTAATTTCAAAATGCAGTTTGTAAATCAATCCTCTTCATTTCTGCAGAAATCTGGATGTAATTCTTATCTGCCTCTGTCGCTGATGAAACAGGTAGACTGTGAACATTTCTGCTATCAGTGAGGAAGACACAGAAGTAATTACACAGACGTTTAATAGGTGATTTATTAAGTGGCAGATGGTAAAGCAAGAGGCACTGGCCCCAAGTTACAGCTTGGGAGGTGCAGATTGGATGACAGGAAAAGCTTTTTCAGCTGTGGGAAGTGCAGCATGGAAAGAGGCTGCCCAGTAGGCTGGGGGACTCTCCAGCCTTGAAAGTTTGCAAAACTTGGCTAAACAAAGCTCATCTAGGGCTGGCAACCGTCCTCCTTTAGTGCGAGATTTGGACCAGAGACCTTCAGAGGTCCCGTAGACAAAATTTATAAGGTTCTGTGATTGGGCTTTGCTATAAGTGATCATACAAGAGAATTAAAGATGAATGCTCTGAAAAGGATAATTTATCTGTTGGAGCCTCTTTTTTTTTTTTTTATTATTTGTTTTATTTTTTACCAGAATTGGCGAATAACCTCTGTTTGCTCACTAATCTAATAAGATGTTGGAAACTAGACATGGAAATAAAGTAGTTTCTTTCTAATGTAGGTATATGACATTCATAATACTGGGTTAGCAACTAATTTTAGGTTGCTGACTACACTCTTGCATGAGCATGCCATAGTAAAATAGGCTTTGCTTCTGCGTGTTGATGGCTGCTTGCAGTGAGTTCTCTTGTGTCTGCATTTTCCATTCTGATGCAGAGCCTATAACAAAATCTGAGTTCCTGATATTTAGGGTTTTATTTTAAGTATACAATAGTCTGCTTGCTAGGGGTAAGCCTGAAAAATCTGCGAGTCAACTCAAAAAAAAATCTTTTGGACACTTGCTAGTTTGCCCCAGAGATGGGAGGTGGTATACTTTCTTTGAAAGAACTTGCAAAGATCCTTCAGTAACAAATTCTTCCAGAAATACTTAAATTATCATCTGTGATAATCTAGGTCTTTGAACCACTTTGCATGAGACTCTCTGAAAACGAATTCTAAACTCTTGTGGCAATTTACATAAGGAATAGTTGAGGAATGGGCTATTTTGGTCTTTGCACTAAATAACACTGACTACGTGTGCATTTGTTGTGAATGTTTTTTCTTCATTTTAGGGTAAAAAGTTGCCATACAGCCTTGGAGCAGATGCTGAGGAAGGGGAAGTTTCAGATGAGGATAGTGCCGATGAAATTGAAGATGACTGCAAATTAAAGTCCTGCTATGTATGTGCATATACACAATTCCCAGAACTGTTACATCTCTACATTTCTTATGTGCATATTCCATAATCCTAATTACAGTTGTTAGCAGATTAGAGTTTTTAACTTTGATTTCCAAATCAGGTCCTTAAGATACAGAATTTATATAATTCCACAGTTAGATACGGAGTCATGTTGTTCAGAGATGCACACTTTTTCATTTAAATCATATGAATAACAGATTAAAGTACTTTAGGTATGCTATACTGAAAACATTGATGCCAGCACTATAAGCATGCTAGACTTTTTTTCAGATACAAATTGCTACACAATTTCTAGATGAAAATTATGAAAAGACATACAAATAAAAAAAAGAGGTGTGGAAGACTTTGATTTTCAGTCCTTCTAATTTTTTGACACTGGAGTTTGCTTTCTGTTCCATTTATTTCTTAACTCCTTGTTTATTTTCCAGCTGTTAATTTTATTAACGCATTTTTTTGCTACAAACTGAAACCGGTGTGCAATGCTGACACACGTCATCCAGCAGGTGTTTGTTTTGTTTTTTTTTCTAGTCAGCTTGAAACCATTACCCCATGTCCTATCATTACACTACCTGATAAAGAGTCCCTCCCCATCCTTCCATCCTGGGAGACTCTGAATCCCATAAAGCAATCATATTCCTAAAGATTTAAGTACAGGTATAAGCTTCCACAGATGTAAGTTCAGGGGGAAGAGTATGTATTGAATGAGCATAACAAATTATGGGTGTAGTAGGATGAGATAAGTTTGCTCAACCAGTTTTGAACCAACATAACGCCTGATTTGTTGTTACTTCCTGTTCAATAGGAGTGATCTATGTAATCGACATATGCTTTTCTAGGGTGGCTTGAGGAATTCTGATGAGATGATGCTTTCTTTAACAGAAAGACCTGGGACAAAATTTGGCAATCCTTAAAGCCAATGCAAAACACAGTATATCATTTTGGACTAGAAATGGAACACGTTAGGACAGAACAATTGCTTTCCTCTCCTGTTTCAGGAGAGGCCTTGCACCCCATGGACAGTTTTATAGGATCCGTTTTTATTTTAAGCACATTGCGTAAGAAACTGGTTTGTGTGTCCATATGACTATTGTTAACAGTAATTGCTTCCTCTTTCTTTCCATTTGGAGCGGGAATCTAATGATGCTTAGGTTGTCTGATATTTTGGATGAAACGTATTAACTGTATTAGCTTGAAAATTCATGCCATCTTCTGAAAGAGGTGTTCAGACCTGTGACAGTTTTGAATCAAAGAGCTAACGCTAGGGCCAGGTTCTGGGGTGATCTATGTGGTGGGCTGTGCTTTGGTGAGGCAGGGTAAATTACGTGTCAGGAAGACTAAAGAGGAAAAAGGAAAATGGAAATGGCAGTAAAAGCCACCTGCCTGGTTTTGCCAGGATTATGCAAGAAGCTTTTTCTTGTACAGAGAGAGGAAATGTTGGGAGCGCTGTGTGGCCAGAAGTTTGTGTGATGCTCCCTCAGGCTGTCCCAGAAGTGATGGACATAATAATCTACTTCAACTGCATTTCTTAATGTCTTTCAGAGTAATGGTGCAACTGAGCACCAGGTGGAATCTTTTATAAGAACAAAACTGGAATCCCTGATAAAAGAATCCCAAATCAGGGACAAAGAAGACCCTGACAGCTTCACTGTGAGAGCCCTGCTAAAGGCAACTCATGAGGGTTTAAATGTTAACCTGAAACAGGTATGTGGGGTTTTCCCCTTTGCATGCTCTGTTGCATATTAGACAATGCAACGTGTATTACACACTTTTCAGATGAGAAAGCTGATAAATTATGAAAAACTTCTGAGAGTTTGTTTTAGCCAAAATAAAAACTTGGAACTATTTCAGGAAGATATCTAATGAGAGAATTTGAATGGTCAAATGTGAAGAGTATGTTTCAATATGGTCTGATCTGATTTATTACTTGTAAGGCTTGAAAGCAACTTAGTAAGTACCAATATTGCAAGCATGTGTCAAGTAATTTGGTTTGTGTCGAAGTTACTGGGGAAAGACCCCATTTCTATTGCTTTAGTCCTATCAAGACTGGCCGTGATAACTGAAAGCATTGTCTGCCTGCAATGCTGATGGCTGTTTTGTACAGCACTAAAACACAGGGATGTGCTTTTAATGCCCTAAACAAGGTTCTAGTTTTCCATGCCCAGACTGTTTTATATCAAAAATGGTATGGGTTTTTTCCTGTTTGACATCAAACTATTTTTTAAAAACAGCTAAATGTATTGGAATTTTGAATACATCAATATGCAATTAGTACCCTGAATCCATGGTTCCCATACTTTCACCTCAACTAGATGCAAGCCCAGTTATGTTAAATACAGAGTAAATTGTTCTGTGGAGGATGTGCCTGCTCTGTAGCTGCTGCAGTCTTAAAGGTCAGGTATGTGTAGATCTGCTTTCTGCACATCTTCCTGCTCTGTAGGGTTTATCTCGTTCTTGTCAATCTCTGAGGCCAGACCTATGAGACTTTTGCCTGAAGCCAGGCTTGACTACAGAAAACATACTCGGCTTGTGCTGATGCCTGAGACCTCTGGTCAAAGCTGAGTTGTGGTGGGAAGAGGCTGTAAGAATACACAGGACGAAGCCATCTGACCTGACAGATAAGGGTTATTTTTAGACTGTGGCTTTGCAGTGTGCGAACAGTCAGCTTGCCTGTTCCCTTTGGCCTTCATGAGGTTGGAAAAGTGGGATTTCAGAGAGCAAACTCCCCGTGTTAGTAAATACAATCAGATATGAGCCATTTCAATACTATCTTGATAGAATAATTACACTTGGTATGTTCTCTGGAATCTGGAAAAATGATTGGCCCCTAGCTAGCATTTGAGGGGGCAAGAAGTTTTGTGTAAAGAACGCAAATTTCCGTAAGGTGTTTGTGTTGGATATGATGCCTGAGATTACCCATTACATGTCTTTGACATGACCAGGATACTGAAAATACTTCAGTACTGCAACTGCATTATTCAAACATTTGTCAGGTAATAATATAAAGTGATAGATTTTTTGAATTACCTATTTTAAATTATTAAGGGACATTTAGAGATCTCTTCCCTTGCTGCAACAATCCTGTAGGAAGACTGATTGCATATGACTGTTGTTTTCAAGGGTCTTAAAGCAATACAGAGCTGAACAATTAGTAATAATAAGTTAAAACTACTGGAAGATTAATTTATATCAACTGTTGACATAGATGGAAGAAAACTAAATGGTTAAATGTTGTGATGGTTTGGTAATTCTGTAACTCATTAGCTAGCTTTGTTTGGTGGTGCTGTAAAACTCTTTTCTAGCAGTTACTGTATAATTGATGTACCAAAAGGGAATCTGTTGGGAAATTTTTCTACTTTTTTGCTGGTTAAAGCTGATCTTCCTTTATTTAGTCACTGATGTGCGTTTTATTTTCCCAAAGACTTGCTATTATTTAAAAAAAAACAACAAAAACACCCCCCCCCCAAAAAAAAACAAACCCAAAAAACCCCAAAAAACCAAACCCCAAACATTTACAGTACAAGTTTACGCACTAATTTTCAGTAATTACCAATTGGGGTTTTTTGTGGGGAGGGAGGAAGGCAATTTGTATGGTACTGTCAGTCAGGCCTGATACTAATTTGGATTTGCTGTTGAAACTGTCAGCTTTCTTATTTGAGGGACACTAGTACTTTATCTGCTAAGGTTTCTTTCTGCGTATTACAGAGACTTTCAGCCTGAGCTAGAAACAAATTTCTGAACGTAGATACAGAGGTTATTGACTTTCTTCTTGGACCTGAAGAAACTGTCTAGTGCCATTACTGTTATGATAGCCAGAAGTGAATTCAAACTCAGCACTGAACAGAGAGCAACTGGAGCTCGTAGGACTTGCTGAAATGCTGGGGGAATATTCTTTAGTACCTTTTTTGTTTTGCTCTTTAGAAGATGAAGGAATGTGCTTTTCTGACAGAAAAAGCTAGATGCTGCCAGAAATTATCAAACCTACGTCTAGAGGCATGGCTATAAATGTGAAACCTGGACTTCAGGTTGCCTATGAAAAAAATCACTTTTATCTGTTAGGAAACTTTTTTTTTTTCCCCTTTTCCTTTGTTGCTATTTTCGAGTATGTTTTCAAATGTTCCTGTGTTTTGTTGTTGCTTGCCTGGTTTTGCTAGACTGTTTTTTCTACATGGGTGGTTGTTGTCTTGAGTGTTAATGTTAGTATTTTTCCTTACTGTTAGAGGATTGCTAAATATCAAGCATATAAAGAAGTTAGAAAAGTCCTGTATTGAGATTTTGGATTTCAATTTGTGTTCACAGATCAGTATGTTGTGTTTAGAATTTAACTTGTGTTTAGACTTTTTTCTCATCTCTATTCTCTTCTAATAGTGAATCAGGGTCGTGTACAAGAACTTATTAGGTTGAAACTATGTCTTTTAGAGACTGTATCAGACTCCTTAAAGATACTTCTGAAGCTATCTAGTTACACTTCTTATTGCATTCTCTCTGCGCAGAACCTGGATACAAAAGAAGGTGGAAAAAAGTCTCATAGTCGATCATTAATGGGCAACTTTGGTAAACATAAAGTAAGTAAAATGAGAGACTCGGTTTGCTGACCTAGGTCTGTCAGCATTCTCGAGACACCAGGTAAGTTTTATTGCTTGAGACAAGCATGGTGTGTATGGGAGCAGTGAGGAGAGACTATGTGATTACAGTTGGTATATTTATTGCTGTTCAGAAGAATATAGCTGCTAGCAGCATGGAGAACCCTTTAAAAATGATCACACAAACTCAAAATATCTTGCCTGACCAAAACGATCATCTTCACTGGTGATGTGGAAATGCTGATATTCTGATCAAACTTGCAGCAGCAGAAGAGCAATGTAGATAAATGCCTTGGCATATTCTCATTTTCCAGACCTCTGTCCACACAACTGACAATGTTTCTCTCAATCAGGGTCCAGTTTGAAACCTTGAGCAGTGCCATGCAGGCCATGCCGTTACTGTCTTTCCACTTGCTTTAAGGGACTGTTGTGTCTGAGTACTGGCTCTGGGCTCCTGCTTTGTAAAAATGTGGCTTATTTCTGATCTCTTCATAGTTTTTCATGTAGTGTTCATATGTTTGTGTAGCTGCTAGGTCAAATTGTCTGCTCCACTGGGTTTTCACTGTGGCAACTCTATTGAACCGAGCAAGAGCTAATAAAAATCAAATGAGTGTGAGGTTTCATTTTGCAGCTGTACAGATAGCAGCCACCAAAAAGGACAGTGCGCCCCATTCCCATATTCTGACAAATGTGTTCCTGTCATCCGCCTCCCCTATTCCCACACTCCCTTGGTGCCTCGAGGCTTCGATTTATTGAACATGTAGCCTCAGCATGAGCTGATTCAGCTGAAAGCTTCCTTCCTCACAGAGTCAATTAGCAGATACCAAGTAATTAAATCAGCAGATAGGCTCGTCATGAGAGGCATGTGGCAGGTCTGCAGCCGAGTCACTGTGCCACCAGCGGTGCCTCTGCTCCCATCCTGCTAGGCATCTGTGTTCTTCTTCAGTGCTATCTGTGGTGAATGCTGCAGCTGAGCAGGGTGCACACCCTGTAATTGATAATATGAGCAGCAGTTTAGGAAAAACAGCAATTATGAAATACTTCATAGAATTTAATCAGCCAGCAGCTCATCTGCCCTGAAGCCAGCTAGGAGCCATCAAAAATTCTCTAGGCAGACAATACCAGGACTCATATTTACTCTTTGATTATAAGTTTACATCAGTTTAAAGTGGTCATATTTCTTTCAGCAGCTTTAGCTAAGTGTGTATTATTGACTCAGTATGTGGTGGTATCTGCAAGTACCTGTTGTGCATGATAGTGGACATTTCACATTGCAACTTGTGCTTGCTGATGGGAAAACAAATGCAGTGGAATGAGATGTCACAGACAAAAGTCAGCCACTAAAAACTGCTGGTAACACTGAAGGCTGGAAAGTATGTCAGTAACTTAATTACTTCAACTAGTTATCCTAATGGATATATCAGGTTGGAAAGCCCATTTGTTTCATCTCTGCTGAACAAAATAAGACAGTGTATATATAGATTACTTTTTTTTTTTTTAAATAATGATTATATTGTAGACTGAGGCAACAGGGACATCCAGTAACCTCCCCATTATCCCCTTCCAGCTAAAGGGATGCCTGGGAAGGGTGGTTACTATTGATATTTTTGAAGGCACAGAATTATCTACCCAGAGTTATTGACTTGTGATGTTTTCAGCCAGCTCTTGTGCCAAATGTATCCACGTATAAACTCTTTAAAAACTGCCCATGGAGGGAAAAAGACAGTAAGGCTTGTAATTCCTGCAAGTTAACTGCAGGAAACATCCACAGTCCAGACCTTTGGATTCCAAAACTGAACCATGCAAATGATTTACAGTGTAGTCAACTTTATTTCAGCGCTAAACACAGCAAACTAAATTATGTGCATTATTGGTGCACAGCAGGAGAAAAGAAATCTGTGCTCAATTAGCCATATGAGCAAAAGGATAAGGAGCTCTCGGTTATATTGTTAATTACCTCTTGATGAGAAGGGAATTAAAGAAACTCTCATTAGAAGCTATAGTTAGTGTTGCAAAAGATGTAATGTAGGAATTGGAAACTGTACTTAATAATAGGTGCTTAACAAAAAAAGTGCTTTTGAGATTTTAATCTCTTTATCATAGCTATTTTCTTTACGATATACTGTAATAATTTAGATTAACTTGAATGCTTATATGTGTGCCTCAAAAGGCAGCAGAAAGATGATGCCTGAAAATTTTGCCCGGACTCTGTTCTCAATTTCATGAATGAATTCGTTAAATTTTCTAAAGTGAGGGGAAAGCACAGGTAGGTGTAAACAGTGCACTGTAAACTATGTGTTACTGTTTATTAAATATTATATGATCCATTAGAATTTCATCAGGACCAGTGCCAGTGTACTGGAGACAGTGGAGCAAAGTTATCCTCTCAGGTCAGGGGGGAAAGAGAGAGAGCAGGGGAGGGAAGCCTGCAATGTGTTGGCCAGTTTGCAGAAATAATTTTCTTCAGGCTTGGATTTGTCTGCTAGCCAGCAGATAAACCTGCCCTGTGGCTGCAGGCTTGGATCCTTCCAGTCAGATGGAGTGAGATGAGGGCACAGATGCTTTGTGTTGACTTTCCTCCTCTGCATGTATGGAAACATTTGACATATGACTTGGGGATTTCTGCTGTCAAACCCCCAGAGTCATTCTGCATCCCTGTGGGACGCTGGTCCTGTGCTGTAAACCTGCTGCAGCTCACCCACCCACCTGACGTTAATTACAGTAATGTGAATTTATAGAGCCACCCTATAAACTGACAGAGCTCTGCTTGATTCTTTCCCAACAGAAAGGTGTGAAGGCAGCACCTAAATACCATAGTGCATCAGATGATGAAGAATGCCAGCAAAACTCTTCCGGGAAGGAAACAGGACAGCTCCATAGGTGAGCTATGAATCACCATAGTTTTACAGCTTAGTTACACCTAGAGGCATGTTACTACTATCAGTATGTACATGTCACTGCCTTAGAGAAGTCTGTTCTTAAGAGCAGGTCATTTATGACACTACTGTTGGGGTATATTTTGCAGTGACTGCTGTAGCCTGGTATTTTGATTGTGTAGGTTTTCATAGGTTACAAATAGCAATTACCCTTAAACTGAAAAGAAATGTGATAGCAATACTCTTCTAATGGAAAAATGCCAATCTACATTTTGCATGCTGTAAATAGTGCTCAAAGAAAACTGTTCAGGCTAAACAAGGGTACATCACAGCCCAGCCAACCTTATTACATCTGAGAATGTAAAGAAAAAGCAATCCAAAAAGTGCCATTGAGAATGCATTTGTTGTCAGCGAAACATTGTTTTCAGACAGCTCAAACCTGTCTGCCTTGTTTTTGTTGAGAAAGCCACGGTGCAGCTATTTCATTATGTGTTAAATGAAAAATTTTGTTTGTGTGGCGTGACAAGGGGAACAGTCATCTTGGAGCCCTCTCTAAGGAGGTTTGCAACACGTGGCTCCCTGTTTGCAGTTCTTTATTTCCTTATTGGTGAAAAGAACAGAAAGGGGCATTGAAATAGGCTTTAAATATTGAAATATTCCCATTTTGTTTTGTATATCAAATATAACTTGGCAGACTGGCTCGTCGAAGAAAAACGGTGAAGCTGTGCCGAGCTCTGTCTGACCTCGTGGTGTACACGAACTCTGTGGCTGCCCAGGATATAGTAGATGATGGTAAGGCTGCAGGCACAAGACTTACACATGCCTTTTTCACTTTTCTGTTCAGATAGGAAACGTGTCTGTGTTCTCAAGATTTCCCTTGTTTTTAAAAGCAGAATAGTTAGTTACCTGTCCCATTTACTTAAATATGGAGAAAGAGTAAAGCACCACCCTTTCCTTCCCTAGGAAATATCCTTCCCCTTGGTTTCTTATGACATTCATGTTTTAATAGCAATTTTAAAAAAGAGGCTTTTTCAGGTGAACCCTTTCCTGATTTCACAGTTTCACGGAACTTCTCATCATCTTTTAACATTATCTGGCTGCAATTAGGTGGTACTACTGAATCCATCTGATGGCTCATGGCCCTCTGGAATGGAGGGCCTGCTCATCAGAGCACAATACTGCAGCTGCCTTTCATCTAGATCTTGTGCTTTCCTGATGCTAGCTGAAGAGATGGGCATGGAGAGATGGTACAGTTGAGTTGGTCTAACTGCTCCCTTGAAGTTGGGCACTCTCGCCTAGGAAATTCTTTTGGTCAGTCTTTCCCAGAGGGCAGAGATGATCAAAGGGGTCTGCCTAAGGGGGTAAAATGATCAGAGAGAAAACTTATGAGTTAAAAAAAGATTGCTTGGATTATTTAGAGAAAGGATGAGTTTGCAGAAATCTCTGTGAGAGAGAAATGGGTTGAGTGCAGCTCCATGTGTTACAAGAAGAGCAAAATCACAACCCTGCTGGGCCCATCTTTCCCCCGGCTGTAAGCTCTTCAGTAAGATAGTTTTGATCATGCTGCCATTAGTAGATTTCTCTGTAGATTCTTTATAGCAATCGTGTCTGGGGTTCTGCAGGAGAAAAGGTCCTAGCAATTTGCATAAGTTCTTGCTTGGCTTTCCTTGTAAGTCTGGAAACTTGAGGGTAGAAGAAAAGACCATCCCCTGGAAGGGGAAACGGGTGCCCTTCAGTTACGCAGTGTACATGATTTGCATGTGACAAGACAACTTTGGACTAAATCTAATGTTCCCCTTGATTAATACCAGTGCAGCTGAGGTCTGAGTTCAGCCCCCTTTCTCCTGGGATTGCTTTGTAATTTGTTTGTTGGTTAACGATACACACAGGATCAACAGGGAATGTGCTATCATTCAGTGAAACAAGAGCCCACCAAGCAGTGCAGCAAAAGGCCGAACAGTTTATGCTTTACAATCAGAAACAGCTTACAAGGGTCTATCCATCAGCCTATCGGATTGACTCCAGCAATTTCAATCCTTTACCTTACTGGAATGTCGGTTGCCAGTTAGGTAAGTGTTGCATGAATAACTTACTTCCCACTTCTTGGATATGTGCTAAGTAAATATCTTACACCTGAGTCTTCTCTTTCAACAGTGGCACTAAACTACCAATCTGAGGGACGTGTGATGCAATTAAATGATGCAAAATTTAGGGTAAATGGCAACTGTGGTTATGTCCTCAAACCTCAGCAGATGTGCAAAGGTAATGTCTCACTATACATTTATTAACTGTAAATGTCAAGCTTTTCAGAAAATGTCTTTATGGTGAAGCTTCCAAGACGCAAGAAAGAAAAATAAGAACATATGTAGAATCTTTCATATTTCCATAAATTCATAAGCTTATTTTACTTCAGAATTCTTTTTTCTTTATCCTCAAAAAATGGTGTTTAACTCTCAGACTGTGTAAGTACCAGCATATAATCTCTTGCTGTTGCTATAGATATATTTTGAGGACTCCATCTTAATATGTGTCTAAAAAAAGAACAGGGCGTCCTAGCATAGCCAACTGCAAGCAAGAAGAACACGGTACGCCGTGGTGCCCAAGATCAAATATCCAGGACTTGGTCCAGCTCTCAAGCAAGTCAGTGGAATTGTGTTCCCTTTAAAAGGAATTGGTTCAGTCCTCAAAATGCTGTTAGAACAGGAGCCAGTGTTTTTCAGTGTTATGCAATGACAATCCTTCCATATTTTGAGGACTTGAGGTCTGATTGTGCCCCTATATCTCTAAGTTATTTTCTTAATGTGACCATTAGAAGCAGTGGTATTGATTTGAAAGTTACTTGAGAAATGGTAGAGGGAGTGTGGGTACTTGAAGCAGGCGCTGCTGCTGTGGGAAGCAGCTTACTAGTTGCTGCTTCACATCAACATTTGGGCAGCTGTGCAAGAAACATGATCAGAGTGCTGAACTGAGCTATAACTATTGAGGTTTTTTTGAAGCTGCTACTTTACAGAAGAAAGATTTATTGTTTTGGTTTGGTTTTTTTTTCCAAGGGAGTCTTAATCTTGCAAAACCCTACTAAGAAAGGACCCCTCTACGTCTTGCAATTGTGTAAATGAGGGCTGCTCAGTAAAGGTTGTAAGAAAGTGGAATAGAATTTTAAAATTCATTAACAGCTGCTTCATACTCTCTAAGTTACTTGCTTATGACTGAATTTTGGCTATATGTATGCATCTTGGGGGGTGATACTTATTCTATGTATCTTTTTCCTTACACTTCATATTCCTTGCCATCTTTTAGGCACATTCAACCCCTACTCTGCTGATCCACTCCCTGCCAGTCCTAAAAAGCAGCTTATTCTGAAAATCATTAGTGGACAGCAGCTACCTAAGCCTCCTGACTCAATGTTAGGAGACAGAGGAGAGGTAAGATACTCTGATACCAGCAAACGCTTCCATGAGAGGTCCTGGAGTGACATGTCAGCATGCGACTCAAAGAAACTTCATCCTTCCTTTAAATACACCAATAAATTTCAGCTATTGTCAAGCTTTTGGTCACTAATATTATGTTTTCCCAGAGAGTCTGTGTCCTACACATGATGTTCAGGAACTGATTTGTTTTCTGTTTTGAGGGTGACACTTCACTTTTTTTACAATTAATCATAGCTGGCCATAGCTCTTGAGACTAGAAACCATACATCAACTTATACTCCATGAAGCCATTTCCCATGATTGTGCTGTTTGAAAATTCATGTGAATCAAAGGGTTTTGGATTCTCATATGAATTTAAATTAAGTCTCTGCGTGATTTGTTTTAAAAATTGAACATCACTTGTATGATTGGCTTGCTTTTAAAATACTTTGTTTTTAAAAAATAGATAATAGATCCCTTTGTTGAGGTGGAAATTATTGGGTTACCTGTTGACTGCTGTAAAGATCAGACCAGGGTGGTTGACGACAATGGTAAGATAATCTAGCTGATTTCCTTTTCTTAGAGTAAAACGTTAAGTAATTATAAATGATTCAGTGTCTATTATTACTTATAAATTGCAAAGCTTCTTACCTGATGAAATCAAATGTTCATATTTTAACCAATTCTGCTTTCTAGACAGAATTTCTGGTGTGGGGGGACAGACAAGCTAGAGGTGAAGGACAAGAACTGTTCACCACAATATCATTTTCCTGGGTTGTTCTTAAATCTCCTTTATGCAGAAGTTCCAAATATGTGTATATATATATATTTAATGTATATAAAATACATGTATAACTTCGAATGCAATGAAAACAGATCACGTCCTTCATAGGAAGGAGATGAATAACAGTGTAATAGCCTGTTGCAGCAGGAGAAGTGGCCATCAGTTCTCAAAGGCAGTTGCAAAGCCATGCGGGGAAAAGGTAGTTTAGTTGGTTTTGGTCTATCTTTAGCGTACCATAGTTCTGCAAAACAACAGCTTGCCTTGGTAATCCTTTCCAGCTACCCAACCAGAGCCATTTTGTTTGTAAAAGCAGTCCAAGAGACAGATCTCTCACTTTAAATTACTTACATAATGGAGATTGAGAGCGCCTAGATCTAGATGAGCAATGAGTATTCATTTGTGTATTTAGTCTGCCTGTTTCTTATGCCTCTTGCTATCTATGCATCATGAAAATTGAGTCTAGCGCTTGCTATGGACTTGTTTCACAGAATTTCTGTTCTGTTTGTTTTACAGGGTTTAATCCTGTTTGGGAGGAAACACTCACTTTTACCATCCACATGCCCGAAATAGCTTTGGTGCGATTTCTTGTTTGGGACCATGACCCTATTGGGCGAGACTTTGTTGGACAAAGAACTCTGGCCTTTAGCAGTCTTGTGCCTGGTTAGTCCCACTTGTTCTCCTTGACTTAAGAATCTAGCTGAAGAACAAACACCTTTGAACTTAAAGTTTAAGATGAGGTTATCAGCAAAAGAAATATGCTTATACCTCTGAGACTTCATACATGAGCTTGGACAATTCTCCTGGTGGTATATTCAGCATTACTTGAAGGACTTTGGGTGTCTGTGCTTTTAGAAATTTACTGCTGGTGTCTTATTTGTAACTTGGAGGCAATTTGTACTGGGGGGCTTGGAAAACCTGTGAGAACATAAGAAGTTTTACTAAAGGCATAATGTGGCTTACCTTATATATTTCAGTTTTATAGACAGTCATTGCCAGTTGTGCATAAAATGCAAACTGTGGATTATTTGTGGTGCAATATTTTTGTTTTACTAGGCTATCGTCATGTGTATTTAGAAGGACTGACAGAAGCGTCCATATTTGTTCATATAACCATTAATGAGATCTATGGAAAGGTAGGTATATCTGGAAATGTACATCTTTTATGACTTTTTTTGTTGTTTGAATTCTTCTGATAAAATATATATATTTTAAATATATATATTTAAATATACCACAGAGCCTCACAGGATTTGTGAGGTTTCTAAATGATTCTTACAGCTTAGGTTCATGGCATTTTGTACACTGGATTAGTAGTACCTAGCTCTCTCTGGCACTAATCAGTAATAAAGTTTAAACAAATTATTCAGATCATACAGCAATGAAAAAGCACAACGTCCAATTCTCTGTTGCCCTCAACTTGATGTCTTCATTTATACTCGTATCGGTATAGGTATCTACATATACTGCTAAGGCATGCTCAAGGAAGCAAACTGCAATTCCTTATTCAGAGTGTTTTCTCTGAGGAGCACTGAGCCAGGGCACCCGCTCACAGCACACCCGTGTCCAGTAAAACACTTGGCTCTCTCCAGCTGAGACACCCCAGTAACAGCCCAGGCACGCCCTGCCAGAGTGCTCAGGAAGCAGAGGGACGTAGCTCATAGTGTGAGGGAGGTTCCTTGCAGGTGATCAGCAAGAAAAGCATAACGTACTACTCCAGTCTTAGCGTGCATGTACTTATGAATGTTCTTACTGTTAGCACCTAATAATTATCACATCTAGATACAGTAAGTACATTTCTTCAGTGTGTTTAATTTTATTTTAAAGTAAATGTTGAGAACTGTAACTGCAGCAGAGCATGGTATTTGCCAAGCTATTTTTAGCAGCTAATTTAAGCTTTAAATCTTTTAGGTTTTAGTGCATACATCTTGCTTTTCTGCAAGATTACTAATTTTAAAACACTTTAAAAATGAAAGTAAAAGCACAGTGCTTTTTCTCTGCATTTCTGCTTCAGCTGCATTTATGAACCGTTTACAAGAGGTCATTGTAGATAGCTAGCACAAAGAAACTAAGGCCTTATTCAACAGAATGCTAAAATAAAATAGACCTTTGTAGTGATTAAAAAAAAAAAGCACACAAAAACCACAAGCAAAAAAACCCCACCTTTATGAAGGGTATAGGTTGAAAAGCCCTTAGTGTTTCTCCTTTCTGAGAGTGGCTGCAGAGAAAATGTCATGTTAGATATGTAAGCCCACAGCTCTGCGAGCACCCAAGGAAAGCTCAGTGGAACAGAGATAGAAAATAACATAGACAAGGCCTCGGGGCTGACATGTGATATAGTCCAGATCCTCACTGAACTCCACTACCTTTATCCTCACTGATCCCATTAGATCACCGAACGATCTAATCATGGCTCTGTAAACCACTTAGATGTCTGTCTCATTCTTGGCATCCTTGTCGCAGCCCAGGGACTAGTGTTTCAATGTTCTCATCTGCTCTTGTCTCTGCAAGTGTTTCTCCTGCCAGGGAGGACAGCAGCAAGGTGGTGGAGGGAATGGCACTGACCATACCAGATCTGTGCGTCTTCTGTGCACAAAGAGAAACTTCTAGTATTCAAGGTAGACTTCGTTACTCCTAAATCAGTGTAAAAAGAAAAGCAGTAGTAAACAGATAGGAATGCATCTGCAATAGATACCTAGATCTATACACATCTGAGTACGTGTGTGAAATCACATACGGTTTTTGTGATGGGGGGCCTGTTTGGCTATTGCTCTTAGCTCATGTGCTCTTCAAAGAAGAAAAATACCCAAGAAAAATAGTAAAGAGTAGCTTCATAGGGAAGACAAAAGAAGGGAGGAGAGGGGGGAGAGACACATTGAGATTTGATCTCTGTATCGCTTAGTCTATTCATCTACTGCTTGCCTTAATGATGGGCTATATTATCACTTCTAATGTAGAAACAAAGGCTGAGTGCACACTTGCATCCTTGTAAGTGAGGATATCTGGTCAAGTTTGAGAGAGACTGACATTAGACTAATAAATAGTTTTAAATTTTTTGCTGTAGAGGGGTTATATTTACAGCTGATATAGTATTACCTTATTTGCTTGTATCACAGTCTTGAAAACATTAGCCAAATGTATTTGCGTTTTTTTGCCTTTCAGTGGAGCCCTTTAATCCTCAATCCCAGTTACACAATATTGCACTTTCTAGGAGCCACAAAGGTAGACTTCATTAGCATGCACTTTGCACTTGCTGGGCACAGATTTTTCAAATGGTTCCTAATCGCATGATCTGCAACTACCAAACTTACATCATTCTTCATTCAGACTCTGAAACATTTGAATATTGCTTTGATGAAGCCCATGCATAAAACTCCAAGTTAATGTGTAGCCTGTCACTGCGGTACGCTACTTACAGTCTTGTCATCTCTGATTAGGAGACTTTGAGTAAACCTCTCTTGTAATTGTGGCAAGCTGCCATCCTAATGAGGAGAAATACAGACATGCATGAATTCATGGAGATCTATGCTGATAGTTCCTTGGCCAGAGTAGATGTGAATTGCTTGGTGTGAATTTTTGCTTTGCTGCATTTTGAATTTTTTCTTCATCATTCATAAATACTCCAAAAGCAGCCCTTTTCATTGTGCTCATTATATAATAGTATGAACTCACTCGAAACTGTGGTTATTCTTATCCTTTCAGAATAAGCAGCTGATAGGACTCAGAGGGCTGTTTAACAAGAACCCTAAGCACAATTCTGCTGAAACCAGTGGGCACTATGTACGGAAGCGATCTATTGGTGATCGAATTCTCCGGCGCACAGCCAGTGCACCAGCAAAAGGTAGAAAGAAAAGTAAAATGGGTTTTCTGGAAGCTACTGAGATTAAAGACAGCGCATCTGAACCAGTAGACTTGAAAGACAAAGAAGGAGTTGTAAGGCATACAAGCCGGAGTTTGCAAGCACGTCCTGCTTCTATGCCTGTGGACAAATATCTTCTTGTCGGACTGCCATGCCCAGAAGATGAAACCACCCAAGATGCCAAAGGAAAAGAAAATGCATCCGGTAAGATGCTTCCAAAATTACTTTTGATGTAGTAAATTGAAATAGTCTATTAAAAGGCTTAGTTCCGTAGTCTCTGCAAGTAGTTTTCTTAACTCAAATAAGAGTTACTGGGCAAAATTATACATGCTTAAGATTGTAGTATTTTAATAGCTACTTAAATCTTTGATAAGTGACACCCTGGAAAGCTGTCTACTCTGCAAACTAGGCAAATGAATTACAATAATTTCTAGAAGTGCTCCTAAAAGGACACTTGCCAAATTTCTTTTTGTAATTTAAGAACCAGCCTTCAATTGTGCCTCATCTATTTCTGGTTTGCTACTGTCCCTTCACTTACAGAAATAGAAGTACTGGCACGGTGGGTTTCCTCTGTCCGTTTTCAAGGAGGAAGAACAGCATGCAGCATATGTTTTTGGAAATAGTGTGTGTGAAGACTAATGCAGACTTTCAAATAGATGTAAAAGGGGTAAAAGTAGGTCAAACTTTGTATCCGTCAGTCTTGATATTGTCCTAAATTAATCGAACTAATTAATCGAACTATTCTCCTAAATGAATCCTAACACATGCTTTCCATATAACCTAGATTATATGGAAAGTAATCTAGGTCATATGGAAAGCATGTGTTAGGATAAAATTTTGGTCTTATTTTATTGATACAAAATACAATTTAATTCTTAAAATAGCTTTTTTTCTAAGTGTCTTCAAGCAATAATAGTCCTGGTTTTGAAATCCAGTTATGCCCATGACAACAACAAAGTTAGTGTGTTTGACCTGCCTAATATTTGATTTACTTGAATATTTAAATAAGTCTAGGAAGCTTTGAATACAATGGCTGTAATTCATTAGACTTGCTGTCTCCACCCGGAGCTTGCCCTAGTCTAGGGTGTTTATGCTGCTTTTTGGGGCTGTTTTTTGTTTGTTTGGGAAGAACGTGTGCACTCATACAGGCTGTCCCCCTGATACCGTAGGGCTAGCCAGATCCTCAGCTTCTGGTGACTTCTGACAGCGCAGCGTTTCTGCACTTAGTCCCTGAGGGCTCTTCCTTAGTTGGCACAGGACAGCCAGAAGCACCATCTGTCGTCTTTGGTAAGACGCAGAGAGCGTACAGAGAATGTCTCTTGGCCGGGGGGGTGATGGCAGTGGTGCTCAGCTCTGGATATTCTCAGCTGCGGAGTAGCAGCTTCCACCAGCTACAGGAGCCACCCTAAAATAGGAGAACCACCAGGCACACATGGGAATGTGTTGTTAAGCTACCTTTGTTCTACTTGCCCGTATTACAGGCTTTGAAGGAACAGATAATGTGGACATAATCTTGTAAAAGAAGTTAGTTAGGGGAAATGGCAAGAAAAATCAAACCAATTCTTTTTTTACCATCCTGAGAAGAAAGCATAAACAGGGAAAAGGATACTCCTAGTAAAGGAAGCTAACTCTGAAATGCTGTATTTTAAATTGAGAGATCCTCTAGGTAAGCCTGTGAGATGATACAGCTCAGCCATTCTTTGCAACAGATGTAATTATTTCTTAGATATTTCTTTTTAAGGATGCTGTAAGGATACAGACAAAGACAGAAAATTCTTTTAGAAGAACCTGCCACACTGTTTGGAGGTCACAGTTATTCATTTATAGCAAAATAACCTTTACAGAAAACGCAAGCCCCTGGCTTAAAAAGTTGTGATGGGGAATGAACGCTGCCCCTTCTAACTATGAGAGGACTAGATCCTGTCTGTTGGAGTTTCTGTAGGCCTTGCTCTGTAATCTTTATGGAGCAGCACTGGCCACCTTAGGCAGAAAGAAATGAGACAGAAAGAAGATGAAACTCCAGATGGAGTCCTCTTCTCTCCCCAAGGGACCTTCTCCCTTCTATGCTGCAGGGCCATCCGTGTCTTAGTAGTGGACATAGAGAAAAGCAGCTCAGGCTCCATTTTTTGTGGAAGCACTTACCTTGAATCATGGTAAGAAAAGGTACAACGCAGCCTCATGCACATGCAGACATAGGCTTGGGTATTCTCAGAAAGTAAGTTCAGCCCAAATATTTCAGGCTGGGAGGTGTCTTCACCCTCGGGGACATACTAGTCAGATGAAGTGTTCGTTATTGCAGGATGCTGTTAAGAATGGAAAAGGCTGTCTGTCCAACAGAGATCTTTCTTGCTAAAACACTGTGGCTGAACATCTCTACTGTCTCAGTTGGAATTACACCAAGTGGACAGTGCGCTGTCCATTTTCTCCCCTTCTCTTTATAGAAAAAAAATATATCTACAAATCAAAGAAATGTACATCTCTTCCATCCTTATGTGGGAGCACTAGAAAGCTTGGGGAAGTTTCAGATTTTGGAGATCAGCCTTTAATGCCATGTTTGTTAAAAATAGCTCTTACTGTACTGTGGGGTGGGTGTTCAGTCACTGTTACGTAATGATCAGGGCTTCTCTTGTTCCTTCCTAGGGTACCTGATTTCTAGCAATTGTTAGAAACAGTATATATCATGCCAAGCTTACTTCTATAGTCCCTGCTTAATTAAAAGGTCCAAAAGAATGAGTCATGGACTTGGATTTGGCATATAAAGACAAATAACAAGATTTGGTGGAGGAAATATCTAATTTGTATTTTCATGGAATTCAAAATCTTGCTCTTGTGAATGCATTATGCTTGTAGATTAAAAATTAAATCCTTAAATTGTAATATTTTACAATAACTACATGTAAAATTCATCCATCTACTTGATGCTTTTTACTCAGCTCTTTTAAGCATGCATCTTGTTTCAAAATATTACGGTTTTTAACAGAGCTGTTCTGTTCTGTCTTTATTGCCATGCTTCTTTATAGTACAAATCTGAATAGGAACACAGCTGAAGGTAATACTATGTGCAAGCTACGATATGGTACCTCATTAACATTATTTGCAACAAATATTACATCACGTGCTTGATGTAATAGACATTCAAAGGAAGTTTCAATGAAGTGCCTGCAGTTGTATTTTTCCATTTATTCATATCACACAGATAATTTGTACTAAACCTGCACAACCCCATAATTAAATTCTGTCACAACTACCTAATTTTGCATTTTCCATTTGTCTGTCTAAGGGCAAAATAATTGTTAATAAAGAGAATACAATATTGTATGCAACTAATATGTTTCTTATTTTATTTAGCCAACAGTGATGACAATAGAAATGAGGAGGAAACAAACTTGAAAGTATCTGTTTTCACATGTTCTGAGAAAACAGCAAATACTTCAAATTTGGCATCTCAATTTAAGAAGAGGGACCAGAAGGAGACTACAATTGACTCTTCAGTACCACCTCTCCAGAAGCAACCTGAAAATTTAGTTTTTGCAAGTGGTGTGGCTGAAACAAATCACCTCATAGGCTATCAGGAAAATAACCTTTCTGATGAAACTGTCCCTCTAATGCAGGACTCTGATTTTGAAACTTCCACAGAAAAAACAAATGGCAAAAACGATGCAGACAATAAAAGGGAAGATGACACAAAAGGGTCCGAGGAGAAAATAACTCTTGTGGGCGCTTCCCTTTCTCGAAAAGTAGAGATGGAAAATCACAAATATGACATAATTGAGAAAAGCACTGGAGCACCTCTTTCTTTGACAGATATTTCTTCTACCACTTGCTGCGATGTTCCTGATTTGCACTCCACTTTAACCATGCAAGACAGTGACATTTCTCGCCTTATAGATGAAGTTTCTTTAGTGAATGAGAGTGAGATGGATAGCGCTGTCTCAGCTCTCATCGGACAGTTTGATGTCACAGATGACCAAACTAATCTTACTGCAGTCTCAAGCCTCCATAGCGCTAGCAGCCAGACCTTCAGTGTGATGGCTACACACCCACACATGTTTACTGCTGATCATAACAGTCCCTGTAAGCACAGCTTTACTACCACAAAATCTGTCAAATCCCCTTTATTCTCGACTCCGGATACTACCGTGTTCTCCAGCCCTGAGACTGCAGAGTATTCTGTGTACACAATTATCCATGAAGCAACCCTTACACCAGCTTCTGAATGTAAGACCCACAGTGAATTAGTTTGCAAGAAAAAGTTAAATAGTATAGAAAACAACTTGCCTAGCTCTCCTTGTCCTTTGCCTCTCTCTTTGCTAAATGCAAATCCCAAAAGGGATTGTGGAACAAAATCTGGAACAAGCTGGGAAGCCCCCAAGTCTGCCAGTTCTTTTGCTTCCAATAGCTTCATCTTTGAGGAAACACTTGTTGACCTGCCCACTGGTGAAAATTCAGAAAGCAGCAGTCTTGTAGAAGTAGATGAGGATTGTCAAGATCTCTTGGTAACTGCGTGTGAGTACAAAAGGGAAGACATGAGCCAGTTGGCTTCCCCTTTGAAACTGAGGCAAAAGCAGGACACTGGGCATGGTGGTGAGAGAACCCCTGGGAGCAGCACAACTGTTGAGCTCTGTGCTGCTGCCTTGGACTGCTCGGGTAAATTCAGGACTGCAGGGAGTCAGCTCCCTTTTCCAATGTGTGAAAATGTTGGCTTTTTGTATCATCAGCATTCAGACAAGTTGAAAAATGTAACGTGTACCTCTGAGAGACCCCAGCTCAAGATACACTCACCGGTGCTCAAAAATGCTTTGGCTTTCCCACCTCATTCAGCCATCAAGCAGACTAGCCCTTGCAAATCCAAGAGTCTCGGGGACTTGACATCAGAGGATATTTCCTGCAATTTTGAAAGTAAATATCAATACATAAGTAAGAGCTTTATCTCATCAGGCATGAGAGACAAGAAACTTGCTGCTATGAAGAATATGAGACCACATTCTACAGATGCTCTGACAGAACAGCTGAGGAAGCTGGTGTCCCTGGACCAGGAGGACAGCCATCAAACACTGTACTCCAGGCAGATTGATGAAGATTGTCCGAAGGCGCTGGTCAGAAAACTCTCGTCCAGAAGCCAGAGCAGGGTGCGAAATATAGCCAGCCGTGCCAAGGAGAGGCAAGAGGCTGCCAGCAAGCAGAAATCTTCTAACACAAGTAGCATAGCAGGGGTTGTCCTTCGGAACAAGCCTTTGGCATCTCCTCACGTTATCAACAGGCATTCAACAGGCTCATACATAGCCAGGTACCTGAATGGCTTCCCTGGGGAGGACATGGAGGGCCGAGGAATGCCAGAGGGTGCATGTGCTGCTTTGCACTACGGCTGTAGGGACCAGTTGTATACACACGATTCTGTTCTGCAGCTGGAATCCAGTAGCGATGATAGGCCTGAAATTTACTTCCTGCTGAGACTGTAGATTGTATAAATGTACGTCTTCAATGTTTACAAACTACTTCATTGAAATGAAGGATTTTTAGCAAGAAATACTGTTTTGAGGGTTTAAATTATTTAGAAATGCAATTTCATGCTAGTGATTCAGTCATGATTTAACGTGCCCTTTCCTGTCAAGGCTTATGTAAATAGAAACCATGTTCCATCCTTATGTATGTATTATTTTGATTTAGGAATTATGAAGTGAAATAGTCTGGGGACTATTTGCATGCAGTAAGCATTTGTAGCATTTTGTATTTGTAATGCATGTCATTTTTATGTCAAGCACATCTGTGCTCAAGAGCCTAACATTGCAATGAATACAATTTCTGTTTTCCTGATTTCCCATCCTGCTGTTTGGAAAAATATTTTTAGTGATCACTTTTGGCCTTTCGTGCAAATTCTGCTAAGCATAGTGCTTTCTGTTATTGGTAACGTCCTTGGGGTTAGACTGCTGAACTAGGACTCATTCTGCCCAACAAGCAGCAGTCTCAGAATGAGACCCTTCATTAGCATCACTGTTTTCACTGTGACTTATACTTAATGGTTAATATTAATTTTACATGTTTCCATGTATGAACTATCATTCTATAGCAAAAAATTTGTTGCATTAAGGTCAGTCTAAATTTGTGAGTAATGTGTAGACTTGTCTTCTGCTCACTCTATCAAGTACGATAACGGTTGTCTTCCTTTTTGTCACCATGTGGAGTGCTCATTTCAGGACAGAGTGGAATGTGGGAGTAATTCTGCATTTATGAATGGAAAACACTTAATTTCTGCATATTTTGTTAGGTATTTTTGTTATTGGTTGTGTGTGTAGCTTCCGTACAGTAGCAGATCTGTTTCTGTATATTTGTAATTTTATTGCTAAATTGTTGACAGTCAGTGGAATGTTTAAAGCTGACATGGTACAGTAACTATTTTGACTGTCCTTCATCTTTTTCTATGAATGCTGAAAGTGAATTGAGTGAGTAATCTCAAACACCTGGAGCTTCCCTGTAGGGAACAACATAGCTTTATTTTGGTTTTAAGATATTCTTTGCCTTTGCTGTAAGTTTTTTCTTATTTGTAAAAGACGTACCTCTTACCTCTTTCTTTTGGAATGCAGAGTATTATTATTCTTGAAAACATCATTAAAATAGATTTTTAAGCACTTGGTGACATGATTACTGAAACTGTAGCAAACACAATTATGATTAAGTTAACAGTACTTAGTGATTGCAGGCATCTGTCTTGGCATAAGCACGCAATATGGTATTAGAAAGGGAAAAATTCCATCATTTCACATGATGGTAAATGGTTCTTAGCTAGAAATCTGCAGCTGAGCTCTTTCTCTTTTCTGGATAGGAAGCCATGTTTATTGAGTATGTCTAACTGCCTGCATATTCTCATTTTGCTCCATTAAGGACCTAGCAGATGTAACTGGCTGCTGTTTTGATCTCCTGGGAGAGAACAGGGTGTTTTCTAAATAAAAAAGCATTTTTCCGTGGAGGAACAGAACCAGATACTGGATTAATCCCTTAAGCTTTGCACTGGAATTTATATCTCAGTACTCATGATACAATTTGGAAGACGCGACTGAAGCCATCTCTAACTTCACTGAAGTTCAGAACCTCTGTGCCTTGGAGTGTCGGAACTTGGGACAGTACTTCCCAAGAGAGATAGTTTCAGCTTCTGACTTGTTGGTAGTTTGTCTGCTGTGGTAGTTTAGAGACTGTTGCCAAGTGAAGGAGTGGACGTGTACAGGCTGTGATCAGCTCTGTGGAATGCTGCGTGCCACAGATGCTCACATACTGCATCAGGATATATTTATTTGTATTAGTAGAACCTATGCATTCTTTAGAAATAACTGCCATTAAAAGTGCTTTGTAATTAAGCAAACAATACAGTCTCCATCACAGGAGACGAACAAAACTAATCTTGACTTGAAGGTTGTTTCTAGCTTTAATTGGAATTAATTTAGAAAAATTGTATGGTGTGCGCAGGAGGTCAGAATAGATTATTACAGTGGTCTCTCATGACTTAATCTTTTACGCTTTCCTCTTAATTTAGAAGTTAATTCAGATGGGGACAGATCTTTGTGTGAAAGTGAAATCTGAATACAGGGCAGGATTTCTATAGCATAGACTCAAGCCGAAGACAGATCTGTCTCAGTAGTTTTTCCTGTCTCACTGGGCTTAGTGTTGTTTTTTCTGTTTCACTCACATTCAAATTGTATTTTGTTGGCGCAAGTTTCTTTTTGGGGGTGTAGCATTGGGGTGTGCCAAAACCTTCTAACTTCTCAGTGTGGGAATACTCTGAGCCTTGAAGAACTTGAGTTGGAGTATTCAAGATGTTCAGAGGTCTTGTGATCTAGCACAGGTGAGAAGGCAGAGAGTGCTTATGTCAACTGCCATTAATTTCTGTTCTTGGGTAATCTGTAGGGCAGTTCGTAGGCTTGGACATGGAAAACTGATAAGAAAAACTATTATTATGTCTGTTTGCAGAGCTGATATTACAAGAGAGAAGTTTTCAGAACTTTAATTTTGATAGGTTGTATTCAGAAATGGATTTGGTCTTTAAATCTATGTCTTCAATGCATGAAGAATGCATGAAATCACAAGTGATGAGTATAGGAGCATAAAGATACCTGCGTTATCAGCCTGCATCAGAGAAGTTTGATGATGTGATAAAGTATTTTGAATATTGGAAACAAGCATTCTGTATAAAATGTTTGAATCGGAGAGAGATCTAAGCCAAAGTCAGAGACATTAGCTCTTGCTTTTATGTTCATAATTATAAAAGAAAAAAAGATTAGTAGGAAACATAAAGTACTAAAAAGTCAATGGTATTGTTTTGTGCATGAAATACATTTGGATTAAATATAGTAATTTGTATTAAAGCATGTGCACCAGGTGTCTTTATGAGATAACCATTAGACCATCTCTCTCTTAATTTACTAGAAATGGAGAGCATGCAGACTCTAGAAGGAAGAGCTTGAGATCCAGAGGAGCAGGATCCATATTAACCTTGCAGAATAGGCAGGTGAAGAATTCTCCCCAGGACTGACCTACCTTCTGTTTTCCTGCCAGCTGGCGTAGGGTCCCGTCCAAGTGCAGCCCTGTTTCTCTTTGTATACCAGGTCAGAAAGCATGTCTAATCCCCAAAGCCAATCAGGCTATTCCTGTGCTTACTGTTGTGTCTCATCAAGGTCTTCACAGAATTAGGAACTGTTCTATAAGCAGATGTCAAATATGCTTGAAACATCAAGTTAAATTTCTGTTTCTTTTCCAGATGAGTGTTTATAAATAACAATTTATCCTTTGTTTAAAGCTGTCCATGTTGCTTCTGAATCTGGAATTTACAAATAGTAATGTAGGGCAAGGACAAAAGATGGAACAGAAAGTTAAAGACATCATTTATCTGGTAAACTATAAGCTAGTACTTTTTTGTGTGCTAAGTAGGAGGTGAAGATAAATTGGAGATGGGCAGACGTTACTCTTCAGTGAAGTCACTTGGTGTGTAAGCCCATTATTTTAAAGGAGATGTACTGCTTTCTGTGCCAGGTTGTATTCTCATTTCCAATGGATTTTGTATCTATTCAAGATTTCTATTATTTCTTCAGTTTCTAGTTAAACTGAGTAAGCTTCATTTTTCTTTCATGGAATGGAAGGAATATAAACAAAAGTACATTCCTTTGGTGATGAGAACTGTAATTAGTGTATGATACCAGTCTGTTGCAGGCCGTATGTCATTTCTAAGTACTGGGCCAAACACATCTCTGGTATAACTATGAGATCTCATCAGGGGAGTTACACTAGGGATAAATTTGCTTTATTAGATAAACTTTTTGGCACGTTAGAGCAGCATGTTTTGGTTGAATACCACCCACTTTTTCTGTGAAATTCTGATCGTGGACATTAAACTTAAAAATATGGCATACTTGGTCCATGCATGCCTCTGGGAATTGCTGCTGCTGTGTGTGCACCAGAAAGCAGCTGTGTGAGCATGCACGGGCAAACTGATGCTGAGGCCGGGCTCGCTGAGTGCCGCACGATGGTCCGGGGATCAGGCTAATTCTGTAACTGCCAATTTCCAGAAGGAAACATCAGCCTCGTTGGGATGCTTTTATGAGCCTGGAAGCATGCTCCCAATCCAGCTGCTCCAGTGGTAATGTTCCCATCATGAAGATGGCTGGCACATCTGAAACCCCCTGATCTTCCCGTATCTGGAGGACGATGTGGTCTCACTGGTGGATATTAGTAATATGAGCCCAGAACTGGTGTGATGTGACATAGTTGTAGTGATATTCTCTAAATGATAGAAAGCGGTTTATCTCACTGTGAATTTGTGCTGCAGAAATTATTGCAGCGTCAAGGAAAGTCTAACCAGAGGTAATATGCTTTATACAGTGATGCTGAAACATGATGCTGAATAACAGTAGGAATGGTACAATGTTGGAAAACTAAGAATGCTTGCTTCAGTAGTCTTGTGTGTTGGATAATAAAATGAAGGGCCACTGTAGCTGAACTCGTTTCAGTCTTCAAACTTCTGTGAGCATCTGGTACATAGATTACAAACAGCATGATATAGAGCCAGAATTTTTAGATATATGGCTAGAACAGACCAGCAGTCCGCAATTCAGACATTCATAAGGCCATTCATTTTTCAGTTCTGTCCCAAAATTAATTAAACTGTGTATGAACAAAGCTGCAGCTTTTTGAAAATCCATCTAGTGAAGCCTTTTTTGGGTGCAGAATATGTTGCAGACTTCAACTTATTCTAACACTGATTACTCTCAGTGCTTAAAACCAAATATTTCTGGTTGATGTTTGTCTAGCTTCACTTCCCAGCATGAAATTATGTTTTATCTGACTGCTCACTTGAAAGGGCTCTTACCACGCAAGTTTCTGTCTCATAAACATGAAGTCACAGCCTTCTGGACTTCTACTAAACATGTAGTCACTTCCTACATAGATCAAACCCCTGAAGTCTCTCTAAAATATTTAATTCATTCCTGGAGGTCTCCTGTGAAGGTCATAAAGTTTCCAGCATTATTCAAGAACTGTAGGCACCAGGATCAGTTGCAGCATGTCAGGCCAGTTATGTCAATGGAAAGCACGGAGATAACATGATTTGTACCAGATTGTGTTTATATTTATAATGCGAGGGTATTTATTCTTTTCGGCTGCAATATTGAAGCATCTGTTCAGTGAGTATCTGTCATGTCTCCCAACTACTTTTTTTTTTAATACTTTAGAGGGTGGAGTTCTAATTTTGTAAATACAATTTGCATTTTTCTCCCTCTGAGATACATTGAGATGTATATAGTGTTTTTCCTTGCTACCATCTTACCTTTCTCTCCAGCTCAGAAATGTGCTGTTTATTATTTTGCATTCCTCAAATTTTTGTATCTTCTGCAAACCTTAATCATTGCCAATTTAACACATTTTTTTTTCAGGTCATTGATATAGCACAGGGCCAATGTCTAAGTCTTACAGGACACCAACACAAATGCTTTTGCTCACCACCAATTCACTGTCTGTAGCTCCATTTGGAGGTCCAGCTGCTAACCAGCATTGTGCTATTCTAGCAAGTGTCATAACGATCACGTATCATTCAAGTTTCTTGATGAAAACATCATGAAGCATCTGATTAAGTGCTTTATGGAAGACTAAACACACATTGTCATCATTACTCTTACCTCTGTGGACTGAACTGTTATAATTCATAAAAAACAAGATGTCCACTAAATGTAGTTCCTTTAATCCCATTTTTTTTGTTGTTTTAATTACATTACCCTCCTTTAATTCTTTCTAAATAAGTATTTTCTTAATTTTTTAAAGTTACTTTCATTACTTTTTGCCTAATTTTTATAACAGTCTCTTAGGTAAAATTTATCTCATTTACTCATTTAAGTATTGGTAGATATTAGTTTTATTTCAGCCCTATGCAACTATCTGAACAGTTGAAAATTCAAAAATTAACTATTGTGATGTGTCCCTCAGCCAGTTATTTTATTCCTAGTTGTGCCTGTTGGTTTAAATAGGTTTTCATGGCAATTTTTTTTTTTTTTTTAATTTTCCCTAACTCAGAATAATTGATTGCTGGGAACTCTTGCAAATAATGACAAAGGTTTTTTTTGTGTATGTCTGTTCCTAAATAATCAATCAAATGGTCAGGGTCAAGATTTCTTTTGCACAGTGAAGGAGGGGGCTATAAATAAATTGCATGAATGGCATGGTGCTGTTGGGAACTTTGTGTTAGGATTATGCATTTTCTGAAAGGGGGTGATACTTATCTCTTTTGCAAGAGAGTAAATGACCTTTATGAAAATGAAAAGCCAGTGCACAGAGAATGATGCAAATGATAACTCTTTAGATTATTTCATACTTATATTTCAGAAGCTCGGTTGTGTAGTAACAGAACACAAAACCAAAAAAAGTTATTATTCAGTTCAAATTCTTTCTCTTCAAAGAAAAAAAACAAGCAACTTTTTAACAGATTCCTAACTTCTGTGGTATTTTGTTTCCTGTACCTTCAATAGCAATTGAAAATTGATTATTTTCCTCTAAAGCTTCTTTTTCAAGCTGTCTTCCATCCTAACTGCATGTAAGTATAAATTAGCTGGAAGAAACAGTTTGTTTTCTTCACTAAGGGTCCGTACTATTCTAGTATGTCTTGCCAAATATTTTTAAAAGTAAGAATATGTTATGAATGCTGAAGGTGTTTTTACCCTTTCTCATCTAGTGCATGCATTTATTGCCTAGGAGGAAAAATCAGAAGAGGGGAATAAGCAATTGTTTTCATCTTGTAAAGGCTAGTGGTTCACATCCTGGGTTAGGAGGCCTAAATTACTTTTCTATTTTATGAAAGAATGCATAAAGTAATCGGTTCAAGAATTTGCAGAGAACAGTTAATAGCACCAAAGATAAGACTGCAATATTACTTTTTAAGAAATTGTATTTTTTAATTCAAAAGCAAAACGAGTCTCTAGTTAGTTAACTAGGTATGATTGTTTACCAGAATATCTATTGTCCCTGCTTTTAAGAGCAGTACAAAATACTCCTAGTGTTAGGGATCCAATTTCACATGCTTCACTCTTGGCAAAGGAGCCTATGTTCTGATAGAAACACATTGCAAAGAGGTGAAAAGATCTGATAAGAAGTTTTTCTGTTTTTCTATTAATCCTGACAGGCAGAGGAGGTGTTTATTGCCCAGCCAGATTCACCACTGGTGTATCAAACAAGAAGTGAAGCAGTAGCCAGAGGAGTGATTTATGTGTGGACAATGGGACGAGAAAGGTGTTCACTTCAGGCATTAGAACGTGTGAGAAACAGAAGTAAATATATTGAACAGTGTTTTTTTAAAGCATTTGTTTTACTTTGCATTTCAGCAGTGCTGAGGTGGTGTGATGTTACTGATATCGTTGATCGGATGAGGTGGTAAATCACTTTCATTGTTCAGGAGTAACATTTTAATTCTGTATTTTCAAGATCACGTTTTGTAAAGTCTGCCTGTACAGCTCTGAGAGGATGGCAAAGCCGCCCAGTGCTTGAGGTGGCATTACTGGTGTCCAGAGAAGCCTCAGATTTTCCAAGATAGTTTAAAAAAAAACCCCCAAACAAACAACAAACCAAACCCATAACAGCACCTCTGGGCACTTTCTTCCCTGAGTGTGCCCATGGCTCTGGGGCACACTGTGGGTGATGGAGGGAAAGTGGGGCACGCAGGGGGCGCACCAGCAGCTGAGGAGGTATCCTTATGTCCCAGGCCCTGCTGCGTGCCAGAGCCTGGCTTGAGGCAGACCGGGGGCTCAAATGGCAGGTCAGATCCCTTGGCTGAGGCACCTACTTCATCCTTGAGTTTCTCTTTCTGATCTCACTCTGAACAGGCATCTATGCAAGCTTTACTGCTTACAGGATCTGTAAATCCTGTACAGGACATAAGTCCTCCTAGTAAGAAACATATTTTGTATCCTAACGTGTTTTGATCAGAGAGCTTTCTTTGTTAGTTTCCCATTCTCATCTTAAATAAGATTAAGTTGTAAAAGAATAAAACATTTCATTTTGAAAAAGTGAAAGCTGTAGGAAGAACAGCCAGAATTTTCCCCAGAAGCATGTTGGTTCAGTTTTATTCTTGGACTGGTGCTCATTTGGATTTGGTTTGATAAGATTTTAATGCAGTTCTTATTTGCAACAGAAAAAACAATGTCCCAGACCCTCAATCCACACGTATGAGACAGTGTGGCAAAGTGATTACGCCGATTACAGATCTACTCAGACACGCAGAAGGAGAAATAAATTGAATTTCTATCAGATTATCTTTTAAAGTCCCGTGTTGATTGAGACAGAAATAAATGAAAGTGGGCAGTGCTTGAATTGGCCTGGTTGAGCATGGGTTGTTTTGTTTTGGGTTTTTTTTTTTCCATTGTAAAGAAACATGGGAGTTGAAATGTGTTCTTTAGTGTGTGGATTTAGTATGTGGTATGGCTGTGGACCAATTGGGAGAATTTGCAGTCCAGGTACAGCTTACAACTGAATTACCTTGCCTTCTTTTGCTGTATGTTTGCAAATAATTTCATATCAGATGTACACATATGTGTTTGTATGTATAAGAAGGCATCATGGAAGGGGAGGGAGGGAAGGTAGGCAGCTACAGCTATTGTAGTGGCTTTATTAGTCCTCTGCTTAAGGAACAGCTGGGTTTTTAATATGTAAACCCTTTGCAGCAGAGACTTGTCTTCACATATAACTTGACTCAATCACTGCTGCAGCCATAATAGTATTAGTAGGGTCCAGATCCAGCCTGAGGAATATGGTCAGCCTCTTGTGCAAGTGGATTATGTCAATGGAATGCCTGCCTTTGCTGCTTTGCTTTAAATGTGTATGCATGTACAGCAAAGACACAGGGGTAAGGAATGGTGAAAATGGTCTAAAGAGAGCTTGAGATTCTGAATTGACTAAATTTGTACAAGTTGCTTTGCTAAGCACTTGAAAATAAAGACAGACACTGTTTTTCCTGATGGGCGCATTTAAAAGCGGTATGAACTTCCATTTCAGACTTTGTAATGATGTGGTAATAGTTACTTCATACTCAAAACAGTAAGATCTAATCCTGGCATGGAAGGAACATGGCCTTGTACAAAATGACGTCATGAGGGGGAACTCTGGTGTCCAATATCCCAAACCATTGGGTCAGTGCAGGGCTCTGGAACATCTTTGTACTCCCTGAGTGGTGTGACACACATCCTGGAGGCTGTGCCACAGATGGTCAAGGGCACCTTGCTGGTTCCCACTTCCACTGTGCAGTGGTACAAGAGAGCAAATGGTTTCAGGAGGGAAGTCCCCCCAGCTTAGACAAAACACTCATGCAGCATTGCATGGGACTTTGTTATTTTCCTGGTATGACCAGGGCTGGAGATAAAGCACCAAATTAGATCTGCTCTATCACCTTTGTGTGACAGTTATTTCCCTGAAGCTCAGTTGTTCCTGATCCATGCAATATTCTGCAATGGCATTAGTTGGATGGTTAATTTAAGTACATCTGGATATAGACTTAAGTTTGTCAGTAGACAGTATTTATGTGATCCTGTTTTAAGGAATAATAGTCTTAAGGAAGCCCATTTTTAAGGGAAACAGATGTCTTGAAGTAGATGATTAATTCATGCTTAATTTTCAAGCACTCATTTGCCTTACAGGCTTTTAAAAGTGGATTCTTCCTTTTAATTTAGAGCTTCACATCTTAAACATTTATAGCCAAATCTTATTTAAACTCAAGATGTATGAGTCTAAAGTGACACTTTTAAATTGGAGTGTGGAGCGGTTCTTCTGAAAATTAACAGGGCTGAGAAAATAGAATATAGAGAGGTGCAGAGTGTCTGCAACTGATGTTAATTTTATTTTGTTTATTTATTTTCAGCGCTACTAATATTTTTTTCAGTAAAATGAAAACTTAATTGCATCCAAGTGGATCCTCTTTCAGGGCAGCATTCAGCAGAATAAGTGAATACAATCAAGTGCTAAATTTGGGTTCTTTAAGTCAGTGCGGATCCAGGGTATAACAACTGAAGTTGATGGAGTTTTCATAGATATATGGTAGGATGGGAGTCAGTTTCTTGACTACGTACCCCAAGTCAGTCCATTTAAAGGTGTTTGAAAGGCTAACACTGGAGATGGAAGTTTGATTTAAAACATGTTTGCGGCTTCTTTACTTTTCCATATCTGATCTTCAAATTGAGGTGATGCTGAGTAAAGATGATAGTAATTAATACCGTTGTATATATATTGCCTTGGGACTTGGATATTAAATATTTAAAACACATATCTAGCCTTCATAAGGGTGAGGGCACACACGCTGTTTTGAATTAATTTAAATAAATAGTAGCTATCTTGACCTGCACTCCCACTTTTTTCCTATAGCCTGAATGAGAACATAGTTACACCTGGCATTTGCATAAAATGAGGCTTTTGCATTAATCAGCTGCATTCCTAACCCTGGAAGATAATCATTACAATTTTCTGGTTTAATCTGTGTAGTCAGTGGGCAAAGATTCAGCCCACTCGAATGCGTATTGTCCTCTGGAGGAGACTTCGGTCTCAGCTATATGCACAGGGTGCATGAGGTGCCTGTTTTTAATTGGGTACTCATTAGCTTTCTAAAGGTGGAGTGCAGAGCCAGTAGTCACAGTGCTGGCTCTGTTAGTCCTGCACGCACGCACACACACACACACTTAAAGTGCATGGTGCTTGAGGGTATTTATGAAGCATGAACAGAGAACTTGTTGTCATGTTATCTCACCAGATGAAGAAACGTAATGCCACCAGAAAGCATCTGCTGTTCTCCAGAGATCTTGTCCTCAACTAGAAAGCTTGAAGTGAACACAGGGAATCTGCTAATGGAATAAAAAAAACAAATCTGAGAGCAGTTCAAGCATCCAGCATCCTTCAAGGGGTAAAGGAGACAAAGACAAAAATATCTCAGGGCCAAGTAAGTAAAGCCAGGCGATTGGGAGTTAAAACTGTTGTTTTGATTTACCCCATGTTCGAGTTGTGGCAGCACTGCAGCCATGAGACCTTTGTTGCAGTGGAATTCTTCCCCATCCACAATGGTGTGAGAGAAGGTTGCAGAGAAATTCATATTTCTGGATTTCCATGAAGCTAATATGCGCTTTCATGATATAAAAAGATTTACGCATTAATAGTTTTTAATTTGAAAGATAAGTCCTCAGCAGTCTCCTCTGCCTCTGGTCTCCATGCTCAGCCTCTCTGTGCCAAGCACACTACTGAGCCAGCTTTGCAGCAGGAATACTGCTAGACTTGACAGCAGGAGTGAAGGGAAAAGACCTTATGCACACATGTCCAGTAAATTGTCCCTTTTATTTCCTTGCTGAAAAGCACTTCTTTCTTTAGTCAAAAGATGTGAAAGCGTGTGTTTCTTTTGCCAGTAATTCAAGTTCATACGTTATCAGGCCAGTAGGATGCAAGCCCTTCTGTGCTGTAGGTCTTTGCTAGGAGTCGTGCAGAGGGATTTCAGCCCAGTGCCAAATGAAATGGTTTCTATCTCTTCAACGGTTTTGGCAGCACCTTCTGTTGTATTTAATAGAGCTGCTAAATGCTTAGCAGGATGAATAAATACAAGCAGCAGCCAACTTCTACTTCTGAATGCAAAGCTTTAAACAAGGAATAACTTCATGTGTTTTGTTTGAGCTCTATAGCAGTATAAATTAGACTAAAATTTGTAGTTGTTGGTAATACACATAAAATGTATTTTTGTTTGTTTTAAAGAGAAAGAATTGTGGGGAAAGTGCTGATATGACTTGTAGAAAACAATGTTGTAAACATGGCAGTTCTGGGTTTCTGATCTATTAAAGCCTTGCCAGGCTCAACAGTCCGGAGACTGCAGTTGCTGAATGGATATAGGTTCTACAAACACTGACAGTTTCTGCCAAGCAAAACTTTGCTGTCTAATTCCGAGTAGTTCAGTAGCTCAGATGCTGCATGTATGCAAAATCCTTTGTCAAGAGGGTCAGTTTCATATCAGACTGGCAGCCCCAGGCTCCATCAGCCTCCAAGGTTTCTCATGGTATTCTGGATAGGTGTTGGTGAAGTCTCCAACAATTTCTTCCTCCCTTATGACTGTAGAAGGGGGCAGCTGGAGATGTTTGTTCTTGTTAGGTGAATGAAATGAGACTAGTAAAAGGAATGAATGCAATCACCTGTGCAGCAGGAATAAGATCAGGCAAATCCTACCTTTTTGCCTTCCAGGGCCAAGGCACCAAAGCAAGTGCAGTGATATGTGGTTAGCATGTTGGTAATACAAACTAGTGTGATACAAACTGAATGGTATGAATTTCTGTTCCAGGTATTGTTAAAAGAAGAGAGGGAGGATGATGATGCGTGCTTAGTGCTAAACTCCAGTGGGTTTAGGGCTGGTTCTTATCAAAGCAGGCCATGCTGGAAGATAATGCCTGAAGAAGGCATTCCCAAAAAGAAAGGTTATAGGTAATTATCCCTATAAAGTAAAGGAGAAGGATGCAACAGTGGCAAGAAAACTGTTGTTGAGATGCTGCAGGCTGATCACCTCTCTAATGACTTGTAATTAAGCAGCATCTTTGGAAAAGTCTCTGCTTGCTGGGTGATCTCTAGCCACCTTGTATCTAGACACTCAAAAGGTATTTGTTCCCCTGTGCATGCCCCAAAATGCTTGGGATGCAGAGTCAGATTAGTCAAGCAGAAATGATACAAGTACTAGAGAGCCAGGTTAGCCTCTGTGGGCAAAGGAGAAGAAAGAAGGGATTTGATGGGGGGAAGACTTCTTTGTTTCTGATAAGCATGGAGAGCAAGTTTATTAGAAGACATGAATGTCTTTTTCTAGGAGCTGAACCCTAGCAAGGAGGAGGCAGATCCTTCCAGCTCTGCCCTCTAATGCCAGCTTGGCCCTGACTCACTCACATTCCCTGTGAGGTCCCTGAAATGCAGGCCCTATGTTCTGGAATTTTATCATTTCCAGAGATGGAGTAGTGTGGAAAGGCTTGGGAAAGCTCATCTGTATCTTCCTGTACTCTCAGGATGTTGACAGAAGGAAATTTGCTTCTTGCCTATACTTAAGATGCACGTTGGTTTAGAGCAACTGGTTTTTATCATTACAGGAGTACAACAGACTGGTACTTGGATGTAAAAAAAAAAAAAAAAAAAAAAAAGAAAAAAACAAAAATCCTAACAGAAAGCACACTTGATATTTTTATCACATTATACTGAACTAAGCAGGATTACTCAGTGTGTAAGTCCATTAAATCCTTTATGGCTTCCTCTCAAAGTGAACTGAACTTTTAAAGCTAGAACTGAAACTCTAAGGGCAGGAGTTACCTGCTATAGCACTTATGCACAGAGTGCCAACAAACAGGTTACATCCTTATCTTCATTCTTTTGTGACAATGTATTGCCTCAATGTTCTTCTAGTACTCCAATATCTCATTAAATTACAATGAAATTTTCCTGTTTTGCAGCCACAGCTCTACTGCACTCAGATAAGTGACTGAGTTCTTAACACCTGCATTGTGTGTGTATGATGATGACGGCTTGAGTGGTGGGTCGAGAGGAAGGGAGAGGCTGGGATATTCTTAGATATCCCAGATAGATAGGGTAGTAACAGACAAGGGATAGCAACGTTCAGCCTAGACCCAGAATCACTAAAGAATCCAAATGGATTTGTGTTCGCTTATGCCATTCCAGTAAACAAACAGGGAGAACATTCCAAAATGTTTTAAAACTCCTTTTGGACTACCTTGGACACAATTCCTCTGAAGACCAGAGAAAGCGCAAGTCAGGAGGAACAGCTTCAACTGTGGTTTTTATCACACTCCAAGTCCTCTAAATCCCTCTATTTTTGGACTTGGCATTGCTACTCTTTTTTAAATAGAAGTCTGGTCTCCTCTTGAAAACAAACACATACTAAAACAGTTGATACTTTTCTTCAAAAAAAAAAAAAAAAAAAAAAACCAAACACGAACCTAAGCTGTTTTTTCACTTCGAAGAGATTGATTGGTCTTGTGATTTTGCTCTGAATTGCTTCTCTGTATATATTTGATTCCAAATACTGATCAATGACAGTTGAAATATTTAAAAAAAAAAAAAAAAAGCCAGACTACCTCTAGAAAGTCTTATTATTTCTTTTTTTTCTTTATTTCTTTAAGCCTACAAAAAAGCAGCTGCCAATACATTCAGCAACTGGCAAGTAAAGCACTGTCAGTAAGTCTGACTTGCTGTGAAATATTAGTAAACAAGCAGTTATGTTAACAGTAGCCAAGTTTAACAAGATCTCCACTTATTATCCTGTCATTTTTGTGGAAGAATATGCCACTGCTGTCAGATCCATCTGTTCCATTGCACAGCCTGTGCATACAAATCACCTCGTCTCACACATGGGGAAAGATTTTGGAGAAATCTGAAACTGAGAATGAAAGATGAATAGAAGATCTGTTAATAAATAGTTAGATCTCAATTTAGATAATTGACTGGCCGAGAGCAGCCAGATTATGTTATGTTTTGTATAATGATGAAAAATCCGGCTATCTGGCCCAATACAAACACGATTTGTTGTAGTCTGCACAGATCAAATGTTACTGCAGCTTGGTTCATCACAAAATGATGTGGAGAGGAGGCAGAAGAGAGAACATTGCTGGGAAAAGCCATGAAAGAAAGGCATGTAAGAAGGTATCAATTTAAACATCTTTTTTAAAAAATAGACAAATTAACCTGATCCCTTGCCATAAAAATCACTGCTGGTGTAATGTGGGAGTACCTTGCTCAGAAGCACTGGTATAGAAAAATTAACAAATGCTAGAGAAAATTCAAGGGATAAATATATATCCATAAAAATATCCTATTTGTTTATCCTATTCGATCAAGGAGGTTGAAGAAAAGTGGCTGGGCAAGAGAACAGTTGATTGAATGGTCTCTTCAACAAAACCAAAAGGTCTCCATCAGATGCTGCTGGGGTGTGTGAAAACTGAGAGCTGGTAAGAAGTTGTGTTCCTGTTCCTCCTGCAGAGGAGAGACCTTCTCTGGAAAAATAATTTGGAAATCCAAACTGGTTGTTATATTTTGGTCATCATCAATAAATAAATAAATAATGATTTGGCAAATTCTAAAACCAATTCAGTAAAAAATGAATCCTGTTGCTGCTCTCTTCCATAGTGGCGAAGCCATCTCCCATCGGGGTCAAATCCATTTGCATGCTTCTTGGACACAAATGAGCTTAACAGGTATTCAAAGGCCCTGCTGAAAGGACCGGCAGTGGAATGGGATGAAGTGACACAAGCATGGTAGGATGTGGGCAGAAATTGTTTGGAGTTCTAACCTGGCTCCCTGAGCAGCACTAACACCTTTATGGAACTGGGCAGAATAACTAAATAGCTGCAGCTGCCAAACATACATTCATTAAAGTTTAATAAGTTGTTTGCTCACACATTAAGGATAGATCCAGCTTTGTGACTTTTGTGCAGCAAATTTAAGTTATGTCAATTTCAAATTTCTTTGCTGCAGGTGCTGGCGGGGACTCTCACATGCTTGCTGAACAGATATCTGTCAGCAACTACATTGTCGTTCTTGTGCCTTTTTACTTGCCTGTCAGTGCAAGCCTGAATAATAATCTCAGCTACTCTAAACTGAAATGGATCTTTTCATCGATAGGACTGGTTCAAACCTCACCATATTTAATAGATCTATTTGGAGATACTTACGGGTGTCAGGTTTGGAAGATTTAGCAAAGTCGCATATTCTCTAGTATCAAAATTTGTTCAGAATTTCTCCTCCATTGTCTGTTGTGCATAGTTCCTCTTCTTTTTGCTGTTGTACACTATAGACAAGTAGTTGTAGAAAGTGTTTTGTAATATTTTTGTTGTGAAACAGGCTACTGAGCTGAAAAAAACCCAAGAAAAACAACAAAAAGACCCAGTTATTGAACAACTTCTATTTGATTTTTAGAAAAATAATACAGCAAGCTGTTTTCCAGTCAAGTTTCCCATTCAGCCAGCAAACATCCTGCTGGCAACATCTGAGGACTCTTTTTTTTTTTTTTTTTTTTTTTTTTTTTTTTTTTTTTTTTT
Source organism: Rissa tridactyla (assembly GCF_028500815.1). NCBI lineage: Eukaryota > Metazoa > Chordata > Aves > Charadriiformes > Laridae > Rissa > Rissa tridactyla. The sequence continues at coordinate 10,221,525 of NC_071471.1, forward strand.
TGACACTGGCCTATCCATATGGTCTCTCCATGTGGCAGCCCTGGCGTATGTCACTTTGCACTGGTGAATTTATTATGTTGTCAAAACTTAATACACCTGTTCATCAGCAAGTTGTGTTGCTAGTAGGAAAACAAAAATGATCCACTAAGGCATTCAGCTAGCAGCTTTTAAGAGCGAGAGACCAAATGTGTGCTCTGCTTGGTGGTACATGTGAAGCTACTGGCTTCTGGCAGGAGAATTCTGGTGACAATCCTCCCTCCACTCTGGGTGAAGCACATCTCTCCTGCTTGTCTTCACACCCTAGGGTGCAGGCAGAAAGAGCCAAAGAGGGTTTGAACACTTGATAGTACAGATGAGCCGTGTGTCAAACCAGGAATGCGTGGTCAGCCCTTGCTGCGGTGATTGTCTCTTCTCTGGTCTTCATCCCTGCTTCCACTGCTCCAGGACAGCTGGGAGAGCAAGCATGGTTGTGGGGCACAACTGCTGCCTCTGAAATGTTTTTGGATTTGGGGCTTGTTGTTGTTTTGTGTGGGGTTTTTTGGTGGTTTTGGTTTGGTTTGTGTGGTTAGTGTGTTGTTTTGTTGGGTTTTTTTATTAGTCTGACTCAGAGACTTTGTTCTTTGCCCTTTTATAAATGAAAACAAAACCTCATCTGTTTTGGAGCAAGCTGTAGGGTGGCTTTAGCTTTTCATGGCATGTATTTTTACCTTCTCTTTGATTAGCCTAATAACAGATTACAGCCTCCAGTTCTGGTTTTGTCAGAAGGCTTTATTGGAGCTTTGAAACTGGTCCGTTAGCTTATGTCACTTTTTGCCGCTCAGAGAGGTGTGAATTGTCTGAGCTTTTTATTCCACTGGAGCACAGAAGGAGTGTGCAGGCTGCCCCGGGTTTGGGGTTGCATGGGGTGGTGTTGGTGGCTGCCGCAGGTTGTTGATTTGAGCAAGGAGAGCAGGGAGTGCAGATGCCTGGGCAGGATTCCTGCATGCCCATTGCTAGCAAAAGCTGCTAGGGTAGGTGTGAAGTCAAAGCTGCCAGCTGCGTGCTTTGAGGCAGACAAAGGAAGCAAACAATGTCTATGAAATCCTAATAAGATCAGTGCATGCATGGGAGTGTGATCTGCATCCTGGGCTGCAACAGAGATGTGTCGATTCCTGGCTCTACCCAGAGCAAGGTGGGGAGTGTCCAGCATCACCTAATCCAGAGAGGAATGGACTCAGCCTGCAGGAGCAGAAAGAAGCGTAGTCACGCTCCAGCGGGCTGTCAGACCGGGAGTTTCTGAGCAATTTTACTTTTTCATTCTGGATGGGAGCATTTAAGGTAACACTTGATCGTTATTTTTCAACTTTTGTGTAACTATGGAGACCAGGAGCTTTGTAAAGCAAAGCAGAAGCTCTCTAGGTGCAGTTGGGACTTGCTCAGGCATTTCTGTCTCTTTTGGCCCCTTGTCAAATCTTTTAACTTTCTAGAAACTGGAAAAAAAGAATCAGAGTGGCGTATGCAGAATATTACACTTTAGATTAAAATTCAGTGGAATAAACATGAATGAATCTGCATTTGAAAACAAAGGCTAACTCTAAAAAGCCCCTTTCCAACAACCGCTGCTCTGAATGTGAAAGGTATGTGCCAATAAAAGCAGCAGGTATGGCAGCTCTTTTGTCAGACAGGCACCTGCTTCTTTTTAAAACAAAAGCAGGAGGACCTGTACCTGGAAATGATAGTAACTGAGGAGGTGGAAAAAGATGGTGGAAAATGTCTTGTTTGTCATATATACATTTGAATCAATGAATTGTTGGACAGGGATAGAAAAGTCTGTATCGTCTACCTTCCCATGATTAAATACTACTATTGTGATAGGATTGCAGTGTGCCGAGCCCCATTTGAAGGCAACAGCTTTGATGGATAAATGCAGTGAAGCCTCACTTTGTTAAGCATTCGTGTGTCTCAAGCTAAGAATTTTGCCAAACATACCATGTACAGTCCTGCTTTAGTTTTGTTAGGTGATCAGCAACTTTGTTACAGTCCTTGATTCCCTACCTACACGTTCAAGTACTACTGAATCAGAGAGGATAATTTATTTCCTCAGCATTTGCTTTAGGGGGTTTTAATGTGTTTAATCTTGAGATATGGCAGCAGAGAAAAATGTTTGGTGGTTTTTGTTATTTTTCCTAATTTAAACTAAAAGCTCAGTTTCAATTCTGTCCTTGTGAAACAGGCAAGGCAGTCGCTGGTGAGTCCTCTCAAGAGCTGGGAATCTGTGCAGTCAGTAATTTTAGTCTCCAGGGTAAGTCTTTGAGGGAGCGGAGCTGCTCTGACTGGAGGTCCCAGCAGGAGTGCTCATCTCGGGCTGTCCTGGCCTTCCCTTTCTGGGGGAAAGGTGCGGCAGGAGCCTGGCAGGTAGCTGAGGTGGCTGTGGGAAAAGCAGAGTGAAGAGAAAATATTTCCTGGATGTGGAGCAAATAGTCTCTTTGAAACAGCAGTGGGATCTGTCCTGTAAGGATAGCCCACAGGAGGATTCCTGCTCCTAGTCCTTAGTTTGATTTGTCCAGCAACTGGCTCACTCCTTCCTGTGCTTCATTAGAAATGCAGCAGCACCTTTCCCCTGTGCCAGCCAGGAAATGAGAGATTATGCAGCAAAGCATGTTTTACTGACTTTGTATATTAAATCCATTTTCCCTTGAGAAGGTGATTTGATGGTGCATAAAAAACAGAGAATGTACAAGTCTGACTTGTGTGTAGAAAGACTGTGTACAACACCTTAATGGTGGCAACAGTCCTTAACTAGCTGGGAGGGATAAGAAATCAATTCCTTGCTGTAGCGATGTATGCAAAAATGCTCCAGGCATACTTGTGCTGGGGGAAATGTGGTTTTGGCAATAAAAATCCACTAAGTTGTGATGCAATGAGTTTTCACTTATCAGGAGACACAAATACTGAATGTGATGCATATGGGTGAATTTGAATAGGATTTTTAAAGTTCTTTGGAAACTATCATCAATGCTGCTGCAGTGCTACAGTTCTGTATGATTTCAGCCTACACAATCATCATCTAGTTCTGAAAATTGTTAGATATCAAGTTTTAGTAGGTATGGGAGAATTGTTCTGTTTTTCTCTGTATTATACAGAATACTGAATTTTGTGACAGCGTGTTAGGAATAAATGACTAATTCATTGTAGCAGTAGTGCTATTGCCATAAAACATAAGTTAATAGATAACAACTGTTTAGACAGACTTGAGCCACACTTACTCTACAAGCATTTTAATTGCAGAGGGTATGGTTTTATGAATGCTTTTTTTTTTATAAAGCCAAGGAACCACTGGCAGTACTTGAAAATAAGTCAGGATACTGCACTGGAAGTAGCCTGATTATACAGTTTCAAGTATAGTTCATTACAACTGAACAAAGACGTGAAGTGCTACCACCACTTCTCTTCTCTGTAGTGACCTACCTGCTTCACTTCAGCAGTCTTGTCCCAGGTCAGCTCTTACTGTTTAAGGTATTTTTGGTAGAGCTACTAAACCCTTTCTTTTGCTACCTTGAGGTATTTTGCACTTTCTTGTGCCTGACATAACCTCGGTGTGGGAGTTGAGCACCCTACCATTGCTGAGAAGACACAAACTGTGTGGAAGAACTATTCTTGCTCTGTCCTGCAAAGTGGCCAGGTGTTGGTTGGTGCTGTTTCACTCCTGCTTGGGACAGTGATATCTCTTTTCTGAGCTGGGTAACTAGCCAAAACTGGGGGAAGCAGGTTTAGCAGTCTATTCCCCTAAAAAATAAAAATCAGTGATGGTATCAGGTTATGTTGATGCATCTTTTGTGCAGCGCCATTTCTCTGTTAACCAGAATGCACAAAGTAAGTGGCAAACAATTCTTAACTCATCACTCTTTCATCCAGCCCTTCTCCTGCAGAGTCTTCTCCCGCCAGGCCAAGCACGGCTGCTCCTCTGGCTGCTTCTTGTCTCTGCATCTGCCTCTGTTCCCTGCTGAGCTTTGTCTTTCTTCCTTCCCACAGAACTCAGCCCAAAACAGTATGTACCCAGAACCCCTTTGATTCTGAACAGCCTTGTCTTTCCTTCTGTTTTGGATAGAAATGTACTTTCAGGTGGTTTCTTTAGCAGAGCAGCTCAGTCTCTGCGTTCCCCTAAAATGTGACACAGCAGTAACTTCCCTTTCCTGCCCCTGACACCAGGGCCCAGGGCTCACCCACTGGACCTTTTGAGAGAAGACATGAAAATTAGCTGCAGCGAAGCTGTCAGCTTTCATAAAACAGGGTATATGGTGTTTGGCATCTTCTTACCTCATTAGATAATATGAGATAATGTGGTACTTCTTGTAATACATTCCACTGCCTACTGGGACCAGGAATGACAGCATTCCAGATTTTACATGCTTTCATTATTTATTTTTTTTTACATTAGGTGATCAGTCTTGCAGTGTACTGAAAAAAAAATGTCCTGTTTTTGTCCTTAAAAAAGCAATACTACAAATGCTGTGGGGAAGCATTCACAAGTGCAGGATGTATCAAAATGTGTAGAGGAATCATTCAAAAATAGGCTATTAAGAATAATTCAGAAGACAAGTTGGGAAAGAGATTTAATAAGGAAGGAAATGATCTGGTTTTGGTTTGGGTTTTTGTTGGTGGGTTATTTTTTCTTCCCCCTGGAGCAGCTACTGTTTATGAAATCAATATGCATAACAGTATATAATAACACAAAGGTAAAATGATATTGTAAGGGATAGTTCAGAAACACTAGTTGTTTATATTCTGTGGAACTACTTATGCTGTCACATACTATTATTTGTATTTAAGATACTGTTTGTGTGAAGGAGTATGAATCAGACATATAAAAGACTTTCATTTTGTAAGTGGTCCATCTGGATTTCTCTTTCCTTTGCAGTTTGATCTGTGAACATAGAATCATAGAATGGTTAGAGTTGGAAGGGACTCTAAACGTGACCTTACAGATTTTATCTGTGTGCTATCAGATGCTGTATTTTGTCCAAGGAGCCTGGCATGCGAAAACTGACTTGTGCCAAGTGTGTTCAGCCCCGTAGCATAATGCAGTGGAGTACGAAGAACCACCCCAGGGAACTGATCCTGTGTCTAGCTGTTTACAGCACTAATTGTTTTTAAGTGGCTCCTAAAGTAGCAAAACTAATGGATATTGCATATGAGAACATAAATGTCAGCTACCATATATAGTTTGGGGACATATTGTTTGGTGAAAGACAGTCATGTAATTTAAGATCTGTATATAGTTTAAGATCTATGTAATTATGATGGTATTTTCTCCAAAAGAGAAAAAAATTAGAGAACCACCAATATGCTGATTGATTTCAATGACTAACATGGCTTATTAGATGTTCTTTGATATATGTTAAAATTGGCAGTGGAGAATCAAAGAGACTCTTTGTGGTTCTGATTTCTCCTTCAATGAACTTGGAAACAACTGTTAACAACAAATTAGTTAACAGCATTAATTAAACTAGAAAAATAATAGAGAGGATTATTATAGGCCAGGAAGTAGCTGAGCAGTGTAATAGCATCAGACAAACTAAATCTGTCCAAACAAACAGCCCACTAATACAGTTCATAGGCGGCACTGGCACCATGCGTTGAGAGAAGGATGAGACTGGAAATTAATGGATTTAATGGGTTTCTTGGGGACTGGCCCTGAGTTGGCAGGGGAAATTAGCAGTCTGACTTTCTGCATGCTTTGTGGTTCAAAGGAGATGTTGATAGAGAATGAAAAGGCAACTATGTTCCTCAGATTGCTGGAAGGAAGCCTGTTTTGCTCCAGAGATCTCTTTTCTTTTTTTAATGAACTTTGAGAACCGTACATCCGCCTGACAGTCAGACTTCAATGTCCTGCCAAGAGACGAGGTCAGTACCAGCAAACCTTCAAACCCGTTGCATGTAAGATCTTGCTCTGCAGCCGCCCTTTGCCTTTCTGCTCCTCCTTCACCTGAAACTGTCATTACACTGTGTGATCTGAGCTGAAGCTCTTCTGCTTGGTGGGGAGAGCTGGAGCTGCCGGGCTGCTGGTGTCCTCATCTTTTATCTGTACAATCCCTGACCTGGTTTGTCCTACGGTTTGTCATAACAAACTGCACACACGGATGTTGAAAAGTAGCAAAAGAACTGACATAATATTCACCCAATATAAATTCATGAGCAAGGTAATGCAATAGGATCATTTCAATACAAGGGTTATTTTCTACTTGCCTTTTTAATTTGAAATATTCAGAACAGTTTGAGAGTTTTGACATGTAATAAAATCCTGACCTGTTTTCCACCAAATTGCAATTGTACAGCCTTGGCTTAATAATATATTGCCATCTGGAATCGGGTCAAAGCAAATCCACATACGTTATATAACTTGAATAGGTTTATACAAGGGGAAGGGGATATAATATCTTAAGCCTTTTAAATAAGGGATAAGCGCAATACTGGGAATTTGTTAATATTATCTCATGCTAAATTTTAACATGCATTTCCAGGTGCAGTATTTAAAGATGAGGCTGTTTATTTGATGGGATCGTTTGCTTTCATGCATCTGAGAGATGTAATTGGTAGGGATGCCAATAGACTGTTATCCTGTGGTTGGATATTACTGTGGTCAGCTGCTGTTGTGACGAGCTTGGCTAGATACACCCGGATGAACAGGGGGAGAGCTCTTCCTCCCAGCCAGAGAAGGAAGCAAATATGTGATTTGCCAGAGCGAACAGAAATAGCTGTTGTTTAAAGGCTAGGCTCTCCTATACTGTTCATGAACATTAGTCAAGAACTCCAAAAATAGCTCCTTCTATCAGTATGATTTACTACCCCAGAGCTAATTGTCCAAGCTTTTTTTATTTTAACAGGAGAAAGTTCCCTCTAGCCTCCCCAAAGTAGTTGATATACTTCAAAATGTCAATAAATGAACCACGTAGGTTATCAGTGCAGTGCTAGGGCTCATGTTTCTTGGGTGTACTCCAGAGAGTTGCCATTCAGCTCAGAGATGATCTCACACTTTATTCTGTGATCTCAGTGCAATGTAAGCCTCAGTTGCCACCTCCCAAGGTTTTTTTCACCCCCTATGGAATGAGGCTGGGATGTCTTACAAATGTACAAGTACGTAAATCATATCTTCCATTGACATTTCAACAGCGCTTTGGGAAGAGGAACTGGGCATTCCTGGAGCCCTGTGGAGCTGCTCACATGTGGCGGTGTCATGCAGCGCTGTCATGGGACGGACAGGAATACAGATGTGCCGTGCCATCACAGCTCGCATTGCAAGCCCTCCAGCTACCAAGCTGGTAGGCTGCCAGTGCAGCCAGCGTGACATTTTCTGGGATAGCATTTTGGATAATATTTTTAGGTGTCTCAGTTGTGAAGGTTTTCTTATGTCACTACTCCAATTTTAGAGCCCAGGGCATAGCATAAAGAGACCAAATCTCTGATCTTAGTGATTTATGTGTATATATGTAACTTTATGCTTTTGGAGTAGTACCACTGAAGTGGCCATGGTGCAAGGTGCCAGTACTGCAGTAGGGAATGAAATTCAGGGATTTTGCAGCAGTAAGTGCAATATAGAAGTTAGATAAAAACAGGTCAACTAAAAATATACTGCACATCAACGACTTGTGTACGAGCCTGAAACATGACACATTGTCAGTCATTAGCCCTCAAAATCACCCAAGAGGCATCATGCCACAGTGGCCCTGACAATGAGTAAAAGGAATAGCACTTCCCACCTGTTGCTGCCATAAATGCGGTCCAGGCAAATAGTGACTGGAAATTGTTTCCACATGATGACACGTGGCCAGTTTGATATGAACTCGTGTCATAAAAGCCCCCTCTCTCTATAGTTGGTATCTGGACAGTTGTCAGGCACGGGACAAAGGCCAAAGAATGGGTTTTAAGACCACTTTATTTTACGTAGGTCTTTTATGCTGTCATCGCCATATGCATTGCCACATTTGAGGTCATGACATGATTTGGCTGAAATCTGAATGTTGCAGTTTGTGCTGCCCTTCTTTCCCTAAGGAGACAATTGCATCTGCAGTGTATGGGCTTTTTGGACACAATTGTTCTTTCTCGGGTACTGCTGCTGCAGAATTGTGTTAGCAAGGACAAGAGGGTGGCATGGTTTGTGATAGTTCTCAGATCCTGGAGTTGCAGAACTGATCAACCAAAGATTAATTTCAGCTGCGTGTGAAGGACACTGTTTTAGTGGGAAGTCTTTGGCATCATATTTAATTCACCTGAGCTTATTTTAAATGTATATAGAGCCATATTAACAAATCCTACACTGATGTGCAAACTTTTCCTACCCAATTTATTGGTGTATGATGCAATGCTATGGGATGTGGCCACCAGTCTTCATTAGATGCAGGAGGACCTGGCCCTATGAGGTTCACAGACAGAAGCTCAGGGACAAAGGAACAACAGGAAGAGCAAGCAAGGAAATGATCAGTACATTATAGATCCTTAATGTAATAACTTTACACCATTAAGAAATATATGTTAATATATCAATACAGAAAGAAAAGGTATAAGACATGACGCTGAATATAAGTTGTGGCTATGATATATCATTGAGACAGTGGAAGAGGAACTGTTCCTCAAGTGTTTAAGAAACAAAACCTTGCTAAAAGTGTAATCTGTGTGTATAGGTGGGTGACAGAGAAAGGGAGAACTGGCTTTTTATTTTCCTTTTGTAGGTTCTGTATCCTAAAAGGAGAGGTTTGTGTCCAAAAATCCAAGACAAAATAATATTTCTCCTATGTAAATAATATGTAATATAATTCATTATAGAAACACTTAATTATATATTTTTTTATCATTCAGATTTTTTTTTTTTTCCAAACACTGTACGGCTGAGACACGGCTGGCCTGGCTGCCTGGACTGCAGGAAGGGGTTGCCATCTGCTGGCAGCCACCCACCCCAGCCTGGAGCCGGAGTGCACAGGCTGATGCAGCCGTCCCAAGGTGACTTGGGCAGGAGGGAAGATTTTGGGTAGTGAGACCTGACTCCTGAAGTCCTAGAGAAGTTTGATGACTTACTGTGATCACAAAAGTTCAGTCTAATATTTGAAGTAACGAATTTCATGTACCATGGATAAAGTAAAGTGAGATGATGTAGGCTGGTGTGTGGCTTCTGCTTAGGAAACTGTTGCAGTGGCCAGATTTAAGTAGTGCATATGATCTGTGGCTGCTCTGGAAAAGAGGGGGCTAATTAGACAGTGTTGACCCCTGGTTTTGTGGTTCAATAACAGAACTGGCTTCTGAAAGCAAAAATCAGCAAATTCTGGGAGCTCAGTCTGGCGCAAAATAACCCACAGAAATGAGAAAGGCGAAGGAGGATTAAAGTCAAACAAACACCAAAATCTGTGTTTCTATCTGTGGATATCGCTCCCAGTTACTCAAGTGATCTGAACAGTAGCCTAAATACCAGTGCTCACTCATTTTTGAGCATCCTTGGCCTGCGCATGCAGGTACCCCAGGCTGAGGACTGTGAGGTTCAGGTGCCCTGCCCTTGTTTCCTATAACCGTAGTAGGATTTATTTGAACAGGGGCAAAGACACCCCAGAGTGAGGAAACACTCGGCTCTTTCAAAGCCCTCAAATGCTAAATGTTATCTTTTCTGAGAAAAGTTTAAAGTACAGCATATTTACTCTCTTAAAAAAAACCACACTTTTTTTGTGCTTATAGCTCCAGTGCCTCAGTTGAGTGATGCATCCTCTGCGTTCCCTCTAAATCTGAAGTTGCCCCGTCTGTTGCAAGAGGGTACTGCAGCACAAGTGTAGGAGCTGCTCTTCACACTATCTGTTCTTTAACGACTTGGTGTTTACAGCACATATCTAACTAGTAAAGCTGGATATGTTCTTACAAATAAGATACTTTTTGAAAAATCTTTGCATAGAAGTGTCAATTTTTGGATGTTTTTCAGAACTTTATTTCTGTTTTGGTAAAACTTGGTAACATTTTAATGGCTTTTCAAGGCTTGCAAAGCTTTTTTGAAGTATGTGATTTGTTTTGTTAATTTTTAAAATGCATATTTTCCTCAGCACAGAGGATTACTTTAAAAAGGAAAATATAAACTACAGAAAAGGAAAGGAACAAAGATCTATCTCATCTTCTCCCACAAGTAGACAGACTGCAAAAGGGGAGGGGTCATCTCCACAGAGATAGAACCAGGCAAACTTCTGCCAGAGTCACCTGGAAAAGGAGGAAGAAAATGACTTGACTAGTTTTCTACAAAATGCAGTGGAACGTGGAACCAGTCCCACCAGGAGGACAGTGCCAAATCTTGCATCGAGATCATGCGGATTCAGCTCGCGTTCAAAGTGGTGAGTTTGCAATGTGCAGAGCTCTCTGCCACTCATACAAATGCTGAGTCTCAGCTGGTACAGTTTGGTGTATCTCTGCTGACCTTAATACGTTTTTGCTTTATCACAAGTTGTCATGTTCTGTTCTTGAATTTTGTCCCCTTTCATTAACTGCCAACCTTATTTGGGCTTGCTTTCTCCAGTTTTTAAGAAAAGGGAGTCCTCGTAGGTACAGATAAGAGTGCAATATCTGTGGGTATTTCTGCTAGGGAAGGTGCAGTTTTGGATAGGTGACTGTAGGGCACAAATTCCTGGGCTGGCTTATGCTCATTTGTGGTGTAGTTTTCTAATACATGGGAAAATGTAGAATAAAAGATTCTGAAGAAATCCTTCATTTTGCTCTAATGAGCACATATTGAAATCATCTTGCTCAATTTTATCCAGTTTTTATGGTTAACTGGAATAATTAGATCAAGAAATAAATTACTTAAACCTTAGATAAACAAAGCATTTTAGAAAGTCTTTCACAATTTATGTTAATGAATATATCATTTTTTCTTTAGCCAGTTTGTGTTTTGCCATTGTATTCCTTGCTGGCATGATCTAATGTTCTTTCAGAGGACACAGTGAGATCAAATAAAAATGTTTTCAGCCTGTGTATGACTTTGCTCAGCACATGAGCTGAAATCATACAAGCCAGCGTTTGTTTTTGAATGCAGTATCTTCAGCCTAGTAAGTTGATTCAGCCCCGAATTTCCTGGTCGAAAACAAGAACTGGAACACACAACCCAGCTGAGCAGTTCCATTATTTGTTTTTCAGGAGTTAGAACAAGGGAAAAATTGAAAGTGTAATTTAATATCCAGCTGTTTCCATCTTTTTGTCTGGGTACAGCCAGGGCATCATTGTAGAACCCGAGTGCATGAGAATAACGATCCCCTTAGGTACCCCTTGTTGGAGTGTCCCAACTTGCTCCTGGCCTCCTTTCACTGCTGCTACTGCACCTCATCCTGGGCAAAAGGAGAAAAATCAGTTGGGAAGCAGCTCAGGCAGTCGTTCATCCCATTCACTTTCCTCTGCCACTGCCCTTGTGCCACAGTGAATGCTGGAAAAAGGGGTAGCTCTTGAGTGTGCCCTGTTTCGCTGGCCTGAGCAGCGAGAGCACTGTGCGTTCAGGTTTCTCCAAGCAGGTCAGACACGGAGTTCCTCGTTTCTGCTCTGTTCTTGCAACCATCAATTTGTTGCTCATCTTTAGGATAAGAACTGCAAAGAATTTTCCAAAAATAGTGCTAATGGCATTGTATGCCTTGTTTTGTTTTTGCCTGGTACCCTTCTCCAGCATATCTGGAGCCAGAGGAAGCTTTTCAGGTCAGTGTCAGTGGAAGGCTGGAAGGTGTAGGGTTTTGAACACAGATAGAACCACAGAATGGTTAGAGTTTTAAGGGACCTTAAAGACCATTTAGTTCCAACCCCCCTGCCCTGGGCAGGGACACCTCCCACTAGACCAAGTTTCTCAAAGCCCCATCCAAGCTGACCTTGAACACCTCCAGGGATGGGGCAGCCACAGCTTCTCTGGGCAGCCTGGGCCAGTGTCTCACCACCCTCACAGTCAAGCATTCCTTCCTAATGTCTAATCTAAATCTCCCCTCTTTCAGTTTAAAACCTTTCCCCCTTGTCCTATCACTCCCCTCCCTGATCCAGAGTCCCTTGCCATCTCTCCTGTAGCCCCTTTAGGGACTGGAAGGGGCTCTAAGGTCTCCCTGGAGCCTTCTCTTCTCCAGGCTGAACCACCCCAACTCTCTCGGCCTGTCCTCACAGCAGAGGGGCTCCAGCCTCTGATCATCTTTGTGGCCTCCTCTGGACCCGCTCCAACAGGTCCATGCCCTTCTTATGTTGGGGGCCCCAAGAGCTGGAGGCAGCACTGCAGGGGGGTCTCCCCAGAGCGGAGCAGAGGGGCAGAATCCCCGCCTCACCCTGCTGGCCACGCTGCTGGGGATGCAGCCCTGGATGCAGTTGGCTTTCTGGGCTGTGAGTGCACACTGCTGGCTCATGTTGAGCTTCTCATCCACCAACACCCCAAAGTCCTTCTCCTCAGGGCTGCTCTCCATCCATTCTCTGCCCAGCCTGTGATTGTGCTTGGGATTGCCCTGACCCATGTGCAGGACCTTGCACTTGGCCTTGTTGAACTTCATGAGGTTCACACAGGCCACCTCTCAAGCCTGCTCAGGTCCCGCTGGGTTGGCATCCCTTCCCTCCAGCATGTTGATCATGCCATAGAGCTTAATGTTGTTGGCAAACTTGCTGAGGGTGCACTCAATCCCACTGTCTATGCCGCCAACAAAGATGTTAAACAGCACCAGTCCCAGTACCGACCCCTGAGGAACACCACTTGTCACTGGTCATCACCACCCGGACATCGAGCTGTTGACCACAGCTCTTTGAGTGTGACCATCCAGCCACTTCCTTATCCACTGAGTGGTCCATCCATCAAATCCATGTGTCTCCAATTTGGAGACAAGGATGTCATGCAGGACAATGTCAAAAGTTGGCTGTTTGAAGACAGGTCATGGCCACAACTGCAAAACAGTACAGGGTCTGTCCTTGTACTGGGGGTGGCTTGGGGCTGCTCTCAGCTTTTTGCCAGCAGAATGGAGCAGTGTCAGAGGTTATGACTCTGGCACCTGGCCACTGCCAAACATGCCTCCCCAGGCCTTCACCAAGGCCTCTTCCTTAAACTTTTTACTGCATACAGGGTATGCTACAGATTGCAGTTTCTTATCCAAAGAAATAGAATGGAATAATTATTAACTTCATGTTTTTGTGATAGCAGAAAAATCATGTGGAAAAGGTAGCATGATAAAGTTAGAATTTAACTTGGGCTTAGCAGCTTGGTCAAGAAGTTAAGATTCAGTGCAAATCCAAGCAACACATTAAATGCCTTTAAATTATGAGGAAAATGCCAATTTTTCTTCAGCTGTCACAGTAAAATCCACACCAACAGGTTACACTAATGTATAAATCATAAAATGTATCTTCCAGAGAGCTGACATTTCCCAAGACATAAATCCCATGGTGATTTATGGTGTACGATGGGGTTGGGTTTCCTTCCTGAATAATAATCACTGAAGAGGGAGAAATTCAGTGAAGTTTTTACATGAAACATCTGAAACTTGTCCTATCGCTGACCCTCAGCTGGGCAGCTTTGGTCACTGAGCTATTCCTGGGAGGTGTTTAGTATCCTGCATGCCCTTCAGTTCAGCAGCAGGTGAAGGTGTGGGACTCTTGGTCAGAGAAGGCTCCAGAGCTGCTTTATTTCTCCAAATATCTGCAGTGAATTAGTTTGGCTCCTTGTTCACGTGCTGCCATCCCTGTGGGGTGGGCAGTTGCCTGTGCTCTCAGCAAGATGAAAAGAACAGTCTGGAAGCCCTGGTCAGGCTACGGTGCTCATCGGGACTTTGGTCACTGAAGTGGCAGCTTTGAAATCTGGCATTGCCTTGCATGCCACGGTTTTGTCATGCAGCTCATCTTCCAGTCATCTAAAGCTCAGTACTAAGAAATCCAGCTGAGATTGTTTCTCATAAATTACGTGTCAGGCAGATTTATTCACAGCAATTATCGCTGTGCCAGCTAGAAAGGTATTTACCAATCACTCAGCAGCTATTGAAATGAAGCTATACAAAGACAAAACCCACATCATTATCGACATTATTTTTAGATACCAGTGGGGAACTAATTCAGAAATGACATTGTACATGTAGATGTCTACACTGAACTGCCGTTTCTCCATTATATTTACAGCTTTTTTTATCAGATATCTCAGCATTCAGCTGGCTCTGCCAAGAGAAATGACATGTATACCCCAAGCCCTAGGAAACAGTGTGTGGAATTAAATATTTAGTAGCTTAATAAATGGATTTTTTCAGGTCTTCAGTTGCATAGTTATCAAATAAATCAACAATCAGTCTATATTTTCATGATGTAAATGTGAGTGGAAGTAATCTGTAGCAATTTTTAATGGAGCTTTCAAATGCTGAGATTGATGTGACTAATAAAATGCATCTCATTAGACAAATTTTCCACACATACATATTTTGTAAATGCAATAATCTGATACGTTCTCACATGTTAGTCTGCAGGTCACAAGAAGAGTATGGCAAAGTAATGGCTTTTGATTTGCTAGTAAATCAGAGGTTTTTTTCAAAGGAAAAAGCTCAACTGAAAGAAAGAAATGTAATTTTAAAAAAATTAGTGTCAGTATTACAAAACTATCATTACTTGGAGTATTCCTTTTGTGAAGATGAGTTGATATGTCCCTCTAATCTAATTTAAAACAGTGTAGCCTACAGTTATTTATACAAATCTTATAGGATTTGTAAAACTGAAAGCATTTCTTTGCCAGTCTACTGAATGCTGCATGTAGACTTACAGATGTTAGAAGTATGGCTAACAAAAATATAAATTTGACATTATAATATTTGATATCTAGGTACTGGTGAAATTATGAAGATTAGAATGTACTCTAAACATATTAGCTATTTAAACATAAACATTGTCAATTTTCTTTGCAAAATGGGTGATATTTTAATGAGGTGTTCTGACAGTTGCTTCCCAAACATCAGACACTAAATCACTCGAATTCAGCAGAAGTAGCACAGCAAATGCTTCCATGTTGTTGTTACCCAGCAGATGATATTTGCTTTCTCTATTGTATTCCAAGCATTCCTCAGAGGGGACTGTGTTATGAAGAAATCCTGTCTCTGGTACAAAAGGGGAAGAGTTTGCCTCTTACTGAGGTGATTCATGATTGTTTATAGCTAAATCTTTCCCTAACATATTGTCTAAGAAAGCAGCACCAACTCAGGGAGAGGAAACCCAAAGGTCACAAAGCTGAGAGTCTATGGCTCCAATCTCTGAACAAGCACAGCTTGTATTTCTGCTCACTGTGATAGCCCCTGTGTACAAACGCAGGACAGCGGGTGGGTTGAGGGATGTAGAGATGCTGCAGTTTCTGACATTAGATCTATGCTCATTATTGTTACAGGAAAACAAATTACCAACACCATGTTGTGGCAATATCTGTCAGCCTTGTTGCCCTGGTGTTAGGTTAGCCACTTGTTAGTTAGCTAGCTCCTGTATAACCAGCCTACCTGTTAAAGAGCTGTACAAATATGTTTCCACTAGTGTTGGCTTGATTTTTCTTGTTTTCTTTAGGATTGGACTCTGGCTTTCATTGTCCCCTTTCCATGAGCACTCAGCTGTCAGTTCCCTCCATGCTTGAGGGCAGATGCTGGGGGTCTTGTGTTTCATGTGGCAAAGGTGCCCACAGATGCAGCAGCACTGACATCTCCCCAGGTCTTCCCTGGCAATTTTAGTGCAGAAGCAGTTAAATGGCTTGGACAAGGATAGCATCAGGTCTTTCAAACCATGGCAGGCTCCTTTGTATGATTAAAGGAATAGCCAAAAGATAACCACCAGTGGAATAATGCACTTTGGAATATGAGGTGGGATACTTTTGAACACAGCTAGAGACATTGTTCTTTCCAACCCTTCACCAAAGTTTTGGCACCAAAACAATCTAGCAGCCTATGGAGGGTTCTCGCCGCTCCCCGCAGCCAGCAGCATGTGCGGCCACGCTGGGGAACAGCAGGAGTTGGTGAAAGGCAGCATTCATAACTGCCAGCCAGCCAGTGAATACAACAGCAGCCACTGCTCTTTTTTTTGGTTTGTTTTTTTGTTTGTTTTTTTTTTTTTTTTTTGGCAAGGTCCACGTGGATCTGAAGAAGAGAATTTAATATTTTCTAAAGCATCAGTACTTTTCTTCCCCACTTAAAATTGCTTTCTCTTCCAGAAAGACTTGCAGCCCTGCTGGCTTACTCAGTTCCTCCTCCTAATTTTGGCCCTAATTCACTTAAAGTCCTGAAAGGCATTTAAAGTGCATTCCTAGCTTTGAGCAGTTAAGGGGACTGAAGTCAAGGAGCCTTCTCAAAAGACTGCTTTAAGTGAGACAAATCTATCTGAGTACCTCAGTGAACTGAAGGCTAAAAAAGATCTCATTTCAGACCACAACTAACCATCCAAGTCTAACTCTGGATATTGAGTATTTCATCATCCCAGCACAAACACAGAGGAAAAAACATACACAAATTATAATTTAATTTGAAACACAAATAAAAATGAGGGAATTGTTTTTCTTGTATATTGTTCTTCAGCAGGAAAACAATAGATGTTTTCTGCCATGAATCATTCTCTTGAGTTTTTTCTTAAGCATTGTGTACTCACCCTGTTTTTTATATTTTGAAACTGTCCTCCTGCTTTTATTTTCGGCTGTTGGACTGAGACCTGTTGTAGATTTATGTCTGCAGTTCATTCCTCTGTTCCAAACAGAAGATGTGTCGTCTAAAATAATGTCTATATTGTTACCCTATTCTTTGATGCAGTTACAACTTTTATATCCTTAACCTCACGCTTTAGACTTGCAGAACAGTACTTACTATGCAGCTAAACTAGGGCAGTAGTTAGCAAAACTGTTGTGAGCAGCAATGACTCTCTGTCCTTGCTTAAGGCAACTAGGCCTGGAAAGTTCCCAATCTGTGAAGGTCAGATTGTCTTGTTAGGAATACATGGTTCCTGGTAGAAATTATTTCCATTAGATCAGATGTGTATATATATAATTAGCAGAACCAAAACAGATAGGATTATTACAGGAATAGCTATGCAGCCAATGAAGTTATTGTATCGGAGAGGTGTGTTTTTTCAATAAATCTATTACACAGAGAACAGAATCATATTTCTTTTTACAACAAATTGGATCCTATCCCAAAAAGTCTGCTCTATAGCAAAGCTAGACAAAGAATGTAAAGCTTGCATTTTATTCTTGTGTCTGAAAATGACATGATGCACTGAATTGTAGATGGTATGATAAAATGTTATATAGCCCTGAGTTTTATTTTACAAGTACACCCATTTTGGATAAGCAGTAATGAAATCACTTTCCTTACGTGGTGCTTGGGGAAAGGCAAGCATTTTTTAAGGAGAACCGTCTTGCTCAAGAATGTAGAGACTGGCAAAAGCCATCAGTGGAGACACAGCAGGCATATCCAGCACCAGAGAAGTTCAGTACTCAGAGAGCTTGCTGTTTCAGTTGTTATATTAGCATGCCCATTTGGTCAAAGTGATCTCTAAAAACCAGTGAATGTCCTTTGACTAGTTTCCCTGGGCAGATGAACATGATCCTTTAAGGAGACTCCTTGAGCCTTTATTGTGAAGCCCGTGCAGGTCTGGAGGTGCTGCAAATGCTGTCACAGCTGCTGGGAAGCAGCCAGTGGGAAATTCTAGAAAGTAGCAGGTCCCAGAAATTCTGCTGGTTTTAAGATGATGTTAAAATTTATGAAAAGAAGTTATCACATGATTGCTGTTAATTGGTAGACAGGAGTTTCAGGTTCCAAAAAAATCTTTTAAGTCTTGTGCTCCTACTAGAGGAAGCATGAGTCTGATCCTTCAGCCAGCAGAGACTTATTGGTACGGACCCCGGTGTTAGGGGGCAGACAATAAAGCTTGATGTTTCTGATGCATCTCCAGAAGTGGAAATAATGTCTCAAAGTACCTGCTCTGAAGTATCTCATTGTACAAACAGAAGCACAAGAACCTAAGAGACAGTGAGCACAAACTGACTGAGGAACAAGTTGGTCAAGATATTGATTGCAGAAATGGATGAAAACTTCCTTAGGTGACATGACCTGGCTTCAGTTATTTTCCTGTAATCATCATCTTAGAATTCATGCCAAACTCAAAAGACAAAAAAAATGGGGACTGTTTATAATATGTAATGAAACCGATCTATACAAAGCTAAATACATCACTGATGTAAAACAACTGTCTTCAGTAAAGTTTTGCCAGCAGTGAATGCTGTTCAATCACAAATTTTGTATGTTAGTGTGGTTTCTAAGATACTGATCACACCAATACAAATAATTGTATTTAGAATATTCTACAGATTTTTTTTTTTGTTGTTGTTGTTCATTCTAGATGAAAGTGCTCTGCAGATGGACACAAGTCATGTAGCCCGGGGCCCATAGTTTCCATTCTTGCATCTAGGACAACAAATATTATTCCTGTAAAGATAACCAGACATATGATTGCATTTCCTATGGGTATTTTGAAGGCTGTCTCTCCCAACTGTTTTGTAGATGTAGCATTGGATAGGTACCTGCACCCTTCTGCTCTGCCCCTGCAGTCACAGGGCTCTGGGATCAGGCAGGGAACTGAGAAGGGATCCCTGGAAAGCAGCTCTTGTGCTCAGCGTCAGACCCTTCCTTGGGATGGACTGGGATTGCATTTTCATTATAACCACTTCTAGTCCTTTCAAAATTAAATACTTGAGTTATGAACCTGCTTTGGAACAAGTTATATCAACCAACAAGTGTTGGTATGAAAAGCCAGTATGTTTTCTGCCTGGTGCTCTAGAATCTAACTTTAGCTTAATTCCTCTCCTTCAGGCTGTCTGATATGATAGCTCCAAGGATGATGTGATCTCCACAGTCACTGGAAGAGAGGAAGCAATTCTGAAGAAAGGTGATAACTGAAATTCATTTTTGTATGTGAAGCATTTAATCTTTAATCAATGAGCACATAAAAAAGGGATAATCTCTTTCAGAAGATCTGTATAATGTGTTTCTGAGCACTGTCTTGTCTTCTGGGAGCCCACGATGAATTCCTCTGAACTATACAAACATCCGGATTAGATCACTTCAAAACAGCCTGTGCACCTGCTATGTGAAATGGCTTTTGAACAGCAATTTGTGTCCTTTTCCATTCAAGAAACACACAGGAAGAATCCCTGTTTCATTTAGCATCTGAAATGGGATTATGTATAAGCTTGCTGAATGTTAGATAAAATGTCCTCCCATGCCTGAAAAAAAGCATTTGGTTAGGGGCTTTTTGCACCTGTGTGTTCCTCTGAATGTTCTGTATAGAACTTAATTTCCCTAATAAACTTTGAGTGGGTTTCTTATGCTTATTGGCCAAAAACTCTGGCCAGGGTCACTCCAAGAGATCTTTATATGGAGCTCCCCTTTTACGTGATACAAGCTAGTGGGCAGTTTGTCCTTTTGTCTCAGATTTGGCACTCATCTCCATGTTTTTTCTCTTCTGAATTTGTCCTATTCGGGACAAAATAATTCTCAGGTTAATTTAGGATCCCCCTTTAGGTTTCTCCCTTGAATTTTGTTACCCACTACCCACCAGGAGTAATGAAAACCTGCAACTGTACATGGTAACCTTTCAGAGGGAAGACGTTAAACATACCCCTGTGCCTTTGTGTAGTACAAGATACTTGGTGATGCTTAGCAAGTAACTAATCACTACAGAAATACATATACAAGTATTACTGAACAGAACTTGGTTTGGTTTTTTTGATAGGAGAGGGATGAGAGAAGATGTGGGAGATAAAGAATGAACTGGATCCCCGTCATGCTCTAAATATGTGGATGCACATAAACGAGCTTATCGTGTGGTGTTTCATGGCTGTAAAGAGACCATAAAGCAGTTTTTGCCCTTGTTTCTCTCCCTCTTCAAAAAACAACCTCTCTTTATTCAGTTTTCTCTGAAACAGATATGCAGTTGCAAGAAAAGGTAACCTTGAATCCCTTGAACTCCTGCCTTTTTAGACAATTGAATGCATATAGCCAAAAACTGGCATCAGTGAGCAAGGCAGCTGCAGCACATTCCAAATATTGCTCTATTTAAAGCATCCCGAGGCTCGCAAGAACAACTGCAGAGGCAAACCTTAAAACTTGCCAATAAAACCAGCAGAGGGAGGAATGGCAGAACCAGGTAAGATACACAGTTAAATGTGAATGTAACATGTATTTTTAAAACTCATACATCTGAGCAATGTTATGTGAAAATACTCATCTCTCTGTGTTCTTATATGGCACACTATGTATTTTACTTTTCATTAAGAAAGCTAATTCTATTAACAGCAATGAGGTGAAAGTAGCTTGGGTTCCTCCCGTATTTCTGAATCGTACCAGTTTTGTTTTCTTTAGGGGTTTTTTTGTAGTTGTGATTTTAAGTTGACCAACATAACTCATTTTACATGGTTCCTTTTAATTATGCTTGATAGTGTTTTAAATATACTGTCTGTGTAGCTGAAATCTGTGTAGTGCTAGGTGAACATATAAGAATATAGATTTAACTGAGCAAAATGAAATTTTAATAACAAACTTTTCATTATAAGCACATTTCTACTTTTTCCAATGAGAAAAGGCATTTTATAAGTATGCATTTTATATTCATTCTCGCTTTCTATTTACTGTAAGAGGTTTGGATGGTGAAACAACTATAAATTTAAATATGGTGTTAGCTGTGTACACAGTTATTCAGGTAGTACTTTTCCTTGTAAAAATAACTTCTTTATACATCTTCATAGCTTTATTAAAAGTTTTTAAGGACTTTTATCTCCGTTTTCTTGCAACATTACCACTGGTATCTAAGAAGGATTCTGAATGCTGTTTCCTTAATTTTAGTTTTCATTGATATCCACAGAAATTATACTGATACTGGTATTCCAGTAGGAATTCGTACTTAACCATATTTTGCATCGGTAGTATGTGTATTGTTATTTGTGTTTAAAATCTGGGTTGTTTTGGTTTTGTTTATTTTTTTTTTAAAAAAAAAAAAGCAATGTGGCTGTAATCACTCAGACAGACCTGGGCAGCGGCAGGAGTCAAAACGCTGGGCTTGACTGCCTCTCGTCTGCACATGCCTCCAGCCCAACCCCGGATTAGAAATGATTGGGCAACTTTGCCAAAATGAGTAACTGCAGGGCTCGCAGGATTTTTAAATATAAAGTTGGCAAACGCCATCAATGCCAATGCCTGTCCACATCAGTTCTGTGGTTAAATCAGATTTTGGAGCACTGCGGCTTTAATTAGCTGCACATAAGGAACGTGGAAAAACTTGTCTGTTGGGGCTGGCAGCTGGAGACATGCAGGAGACATGGTCCTCTGCCTATGCCTGTGCGTTCCCTCCTAGCCTGCTGACCAGTGTGGTGTTCAAACCGCCATCCTGGTGACAGGTTAGTGGTTTGGTTGTGTGTGTGCATGTGTAGCCTATATGAGATAGAACACAAAAAAACTTACATGAAATTCTGGGGTATTTTGGAGTAGGGAATATAAGACTGCGAGTTCAAGCTTGACAGGCTCGGGCAGGGAAACATTCCCTTCTTTACCTGCCAAGCCTCTGCCTGTTTTAAGTCAGTGGAAGTTTTTCTGCCTGGTATCTTGGGGCGCCTTCGTCAGTGTTGTACTTAGATATTTCAGGTGTGAAGGCAGCTCAGTAAGAGCAAAGGCATCATTTTTCTCATGGTAACTGGTAGCAGTTTTGACCAACTACAGACAGCAAAACCAAGTCAACTTATGGTTCTGGATAAAAGCTAAAGCCCTGAAAAATGGAAGACAGAGATCAGATTAAGTTTATCAGTATTTTAGCTTGGAAGCCTGTCCTGCTGTATCCCATAGTTGAGGGATCCTTGGCTTCACCGTGGTACTTGGGCATCCCATGGTGGGCAGTTCCCAGAGCTTCCGACCTGCAGAAGCGCAGAGCTCAGGAGTCTGTTTATCACACGTGGAGGAACCTTGCTGTAGCACAGCAGAAGTGTTTGCTGCTTTGACCAGCCTCTTTCTGTTTATTTTGAGAATAAATTCATGTTTGAAGTAGAGAAAAATCACTATAATGGGGGGAAAAAGAAAGGAATTTGTAGCTAGAACACCAGTTTACATACACAGGTCACAGTAAGACTCCTTTCTTTATTCTTGCTGCCATCCAGAATTGGCCTTTTTATTTCAGCAGGCTCTGGCTCAAACCCCAGAAGCCAGGCTTTGTTTCCTTGGTCTGTTTGAAAGCAGTACTTGTGACTGCAATAACCCACATTTCCCTCAGTATTCTGCTTTCATGTGCGCTCATTTAAATGGTGATTATAGTGAAACCTCATGTTTTAGGGTTTGAGCTGGTTACCTGCAGGGGCCAGTAAAGAGTTTTCTTTCCAAAATACAGTTGCTTAAAAGTACTTTGTTCCTCCGCTGCTAGTCCCTCCTCACCGCTTCTCCACCTCGGGCTGCAAAGCAGACAGTGCAGATGCTCTTTCAGGCTCTTGGTGTGCACAGCCTTGCTCCATGGCGAGGGTAATAACAGTTCTCAGATTTAGACTCAGGATAGTTTTCCTTGGACCAAATGTTGGGACCTTGGAGTTTGTCACCTTCTTCTGAGGCCTTGCGAAGGGGTTACCTGCTCAAACATCACACCCGGCCTAGCCCAAGCCTTGTGCACGTCTCGCACTTCTGTCTCTCCTGCTCGTCACATAAAATATAATCTTCCAAGTTGTTGCTTTACTCTAACCCAAGTCTTGGGGTATCTGTCCTGTGACATAGGAGATCAGAGTGAATGATCTCATGGTCATTTCTGTTCTTAAACTATGAAACACAAATACACCCAATGGCTCCCATGGAACTCTATCCCTCGGAGCCAGCTGTGTGCTGCCTCATGACAAATGCTGGGCACAGCATTCCTGCTGACCCGTCAGGACTTGCTCGCCTCTCTTATCATACTGCATTTAAACTGTATCTCATGTAACCTCTGTATGCCAGCGATGCCCAGCCAGGCCCCGAGCAAGAGCAGCCCCCGCCACCCTTGGCCCCCCCAGCTCCTTGCAGTTTCATTGGTGAGCACGGTGTGGTAGGGTGTGGGATATCCCTTTGGGCGGTTGGCATCACATGTCCCTGCTCTGTCCCCTCCCAGCCTCTTGGGCACCCCCAGCACACTCGCTGGCTTGCAGTCTGAGAAGCAGAAAAGCCCTTGGTGCCACGCAGGCACTGCAAGAACTAGCGCACCCTGGGGCTCTCCGGGCTCTTTTCAGCACAGCTGCAAAACAGAGCCCCACACGAGCTGCTGGGAAGAATTCTCATGATTCAGCTCATGAGACGCTCAAGGTTCAGGACTTGTTTGGCACCCTTTTAGAACCCTCCTGGCCTTCACTCGCCTATGGCAGTGCTTGAGGCTGCTCTAGGTTCTGCCAGTCCCCCTGGGCCGTGAGGGACCCAGCCAGACCAGGCTCCAGACATGCCAGGCTCCGCAGACCTGGGCACAAGGCCAGAGCAGAGAAGAACTTCCCTTGGGGCGAGAGGATCTGATGGGCTCAGCTGGCAGAGGAGGAGCTCAGGCAACACTTCAGCAAAGTGCAGATGCCCAAGTCCCTGCCGGGCCCTGCTGGGCTGAACCCTCAAGTGCCCGGGGAGCTGGCAGATGGGCAAGGGAGGCCACTCCAACAGGGAGCTGTGCCTCAGGACTGCACGCAAGCAACCACCAGCCCTGGGCTGGGGCGCAGCAGAGCCAGCTCTCTGCTCAGGGAGAGCCTCTTGCCCTCACTGCCTGCTGTGGCCAGCAGGGGCAGTGACCGGCGTGTTTTCCCTGGGCAGGGCTGGCAGCTGTGGGAAGGCCTGGGCAACCTGGCGAGGGACGGCTGTGGGCAACGGCTGCTTCAGGACCACGAGTGGTGTTCCCCTTCCTGCAGGGTGGCCCACAAGTTGCCGGCGGCCAATCTTGTCCTGCTGAAGTGGCTGCTGTGCCTCCTGCGGCACATCGGGCACAACGCAGCCACCAGCAGGATGAGCTGCAGCAATCTGGCCATCTGCGTCGGGCCCAACCTGCTGAGCCCTCCCGATGAGGACCTGCTCCCGCTGGAGGTGACGGAGAAGGTAGGCTGTAGCCTTCCCAGCCCAGGAGAGCCGGGCTGCTCTGATAGAGGTCCCTGTCTGCCTCCTCTCTGCAGCAAGTGCTGGGGGGGTGACAGCCCCGCAGCCATGGCTGCCTTCTGCGCAAAGGCGAGGGTGCGCAGTGGAAGAGGCTGCTTGGTCCCTTTCCAGGCAGCAGACTTGAGAGCGTGGCTTTGATGTGTGCAGGTGAAGGCGCTAGTGGAGTTTGTGATGGAGAGTGCTGGGAGATCTTTGGGGAGGAGGTGGCCATCCTTTCCCCTGCAGCAGCCCAGGAGTCCCCAGTCCCCCCGCAGAGAGGCACAGGTAAGAGGAGGGACTGAGGCTCTTGGCGGGCTGGGGCTGGGGCTGCCAGCAACCGCAGCATCCTTTCTGGTGGGGCTGGGCACCAAGCCTTCTCCTTTCTGCCTGGCCCCTGCTCGGCCCCTGCCTCTGGGAGCATGAAGGCTTTGCTCTGCCAGATGAGCTGAAGCCTGCAGACAGGGCACCGGGGGGGGGGGCCTGAAAACACAAGTGGGGCAGGGCTTGGGGTAGCTTTGGATCGAGCGGCTTCTTACTTCCAAGAAGTCACTGTGCTGCCCGTGCTTTTTCTTCCCTACTCTGCCTTTGGAAGAGCAAAGCGTCCCTGCAGCGGCAGCAGAAGCCGAGGGAGACGCGGTGCTGGAGTCTGAAATGGGAGAGGTATGTCAGGTCCCCAAAGACAGGGAGAGTGCATCTGGTGGAGGAGGGCAGTTGCTGATGAGGCCAAGTCACTGCTGTGCCTCTGCCTGCCAGGAGAGCTGGTATGTGTTTGGGCTATGCCCCCACCCCCGGGGATACCTAGGAGGGCAAACTGGCAAGGTTCTTCCTCCAACGCACTAGGCACGGGCTTCATCCAACACGATGCCTACAAAAGGCCTAGAAAAATACAGAGGGGAGGAGCTGTCAGCTTCCAAGGGCTTTGCCTTGGCTCCTGCTTTGCTCAGAGCTTCATCCAGTCTCTCTCTTGGGGGGCGGGGGAAGTGTGTGCAACGTGGCAGAGCCAAACCAGCCAAAGGCATCTCCTCTGGAGAGCTAAGGTAGCCATTTGGCAAACAGTCGCTCACCACTGCAGGCCATCTGTGGCTGTGGAATTTGGATAATGAGATGAAGTCTCTGTGCTCAAAGAGCAATTAAGACTGGCTTTGCTATCTCTTGTGCAACCCAGGGGAACGAAGGCTTGTCTGGCTATCACAGGATAAGGGGCAATGGGCACAAGCTAGAACATAGGAAGTTCCGTTCAAATACACGGAAAAACTTCTTTACAGTGAGGGTGACAGAGCACTGGAACAGGCTGCCCAGGGAGGTTGTGGAGTCCCCTTCTCTGGAGATTTTCAAGACCCGCCTGGATGCAGCCCTGAGGGATGTGCTTTAGGCAATCCTGCTCTAGCAGGGGAGTTGGACTAGACGATCTCTAGAAGTCCCTTCCAACTCTGAAGATTCCGTGATTCCATGATACATAAATAACGGGGTAGTCTTGGGGAGCCAGGACAGCCCTGCTTTTCGTCAGCAGAGACAGTAAAATCAAGACAACAGAGACTTTGTGCAGCTGTTTGTTTCCTTGAGAGGCTACCATGCCCGGTAATTGACCTTTGCCTCATTACCTGTGAAATGCATATTAAAGTTGACACCCCTGTATATGCTAATGAAGATTTTCGAGATCATGCTAAACATACATGACTATATACACTCGTCTCTCCACCCAAATCACACTACATGTCAGCTAGGGGAGGGAAACCTCATAATTCTGGGGATAAAAGGATGGAGAAAATGACTGTTAAATTAGGAGAGAAGAAACTTGATATCTGACAGACCAGTTGACGGGCCGCGTTCTCTTCCTCCACCCCAGGCAGGGACGCCTTTCTGGGTAAGCACTGCGCCTTTCACCCTTTGGTGAATGTTACCCTGGGTTGTTGTACTATCGCTATTTTTGCTAGCAATATTAAACCTGAAGTAATTAACGCTATTGTAGTCAGTCAATTTATCAACGGCAATCTCGAATCTGTGACTGTCGCTCTCAATAAAGTAACTAATTTCGATTATTTGTGTGGGACTCTGACAGACAAATATCGAAACTACAGTCCTTTTAACGTGACACTGGCTACCAGCCAACTCTAACTTTTCTTTTGTAGGCACCTCCAGCTTTGCCTCCAACCACCCGCGAGAGCGCGGCAGGCTCCCCGGGGCGCCCAGAAGAAGTGGGGAGGCTTTCCCAAGAAAGAAGGTAAAACGAGCTGCCGCTGCTTAAAATCAGAACTGACTGGGGGGTGGTGGCTTTCCCAACTAACACCGCTGTGGCATGGAAAGGTTTGCAGGCTCTCCGCAGGATGAGGGAAAAAGAAGAAGAGGCAAGAGAAAACAGAGCTGGGCAGAGGAGAGTGAAAGCCACCTGGAAAAGAAGAGGAGGAAGAGAGGAAAAGCCTTTGCGCACAGAGCCAGGAGAAGATGCAGGAAGATGCGGCAGGTCAAGAAGGCCAGGTGCGTACCAGGCTCTGCTGCCCATCTTTCCCAATGGGGAGCACTGCTCTCAGTCGCTCCAGCTGGCTGTCAGGGGGCGGAGAGGGATGGTGCCGCACAGGCTTTGGGAAGAACTCCACGGCAGCTCCCCGGGGGCTCCCGATGGAGCCCTGCCGCGTGGCGCAGGGGCACTGAGCATCTCTGCACACGCAGGGGCCTCTAAGGGCATCACCCATGGGGAGAAGGCGTGAGAGCCATCCCGCAACCAACGCCAGCAGCAGTTCTCTCTTCTGGGCCATAAACAATGCCTCCTCAGCGCGGTTCCCCAAAGAGAGGGGAACCAAACCCTGCCTCCTCCTGCCTCTAGGCATTTAGCAGAGCTTTCGGACTCTGCCGTTGGAGGTGCTGATGGGTTCTCACCCGATGAAGCGCTGGGACTCCTGGGCCCTCCCGAGTCGACGTCCAGAATAAAATGAGCTGTTCTCCCTTCCAACTGAGTCCGTGTCCTGGTTTGAGCGACAGTTCTCTCTCACCTTGATGGCGCACACCCGGAGAACTTCTTGCCCGGGTGCTGGACCCCTGCGCCCTTCCCTTCTTGCCGAAGCCGTAGCGCTCGCGGTGTCTGACACTTGCTGTCCCCCGCTGGCAGTGCACAGCCTCCTGCTGAGAGAAGGGGCTGAGTGGAATCCTTGTCGACTTGCTGTTGGGATGGGGATCAGGACTGGGTCTTTAGTGTTCTTCATGGGAATTACTTTTTCTATTAAATCTGTTTCTCTTTCAGCCCTCGCGTTTCCGTGGATTTTTGCCCATTCCCTTTCCCAGCTGGGGTGGGGACATCGGGTGATGGACTCCTTGTCTAAACGACAAGAAACTGGGGGATGTGCGGAGGTGGCCTGCTCCAACATCTCCTCCAGCAGGCTCGCCTAGAGCAGGTTGCCCAGGACCACGTCCTGCTGAGGCTTGGCTGTCTCCTAGGAGCCGCGCCATGCGCTCAGAGCCAGGGCAAGACGTAGGCAGGGCTCGGTGGCCAGCAAGGGCTAAAGGTCCTTGTGCAGCCACTGTCCCTGTGGCAATTAGTCACAGACTCCGTTTGTGATAAGCACAAAATCTTTTATTGCTTCTCAAGCCTCGGCTGTTATACCCGAGCTCTAAAACTTTCCATGCACCTGCTAGGCAATTAAACACATATTTCAGATCACTAACCCAGTCGCCTTATTCAGTTGCCACCAAGATAAGCAGGCGAAGCTGTTTTCTTGTTCCATCCACATCGATATCTTCGTTCCTGTTTCTGTGTGCTCTGCTCACTATGTCCTTGGCCGTACACAGGCTCATAGATCTGCCACAAGGACCATCCAGAAACTTCCGAGATGCAAGACCGATCCATGCTTTAAGCTTATAATGCAAGAAAAGAAGCACCCAAGTGGGGCAATGTCAATGAGTACAGGCATTCAAGACTCTAGGGATGGTGCCTGAAGTAAAGAGGACATCGAGACCCAAGGAAGGTTTAAGACATAGAAGACAGACCACACAAACAACACAACAGACAGGCTGGAACCGCTCCGCCCAGCTCATGCTAGCATTGTGCTGAAGACTAACCCGCTCCCTTTACCTGTCCAAAGGGGACTGCTCCAGGACAGCCCTCTGCCCTTTTCTAACTTTAAGATGCCTTCCTGCAACTCCCAAACTTCTCCCCTCCTCCCAAACCCTCCCCAGCCCTGACCACTCAGCTTAGCTTTCAGAGGACTGGAGGTCTTAAATCCCATGTCAACGAAAAAAAAAACCAGCACATCAGCTGTTTGGGACATTCCTATAGTCACCAGGTTCCTTTTCATCATCTGCAATTAAAGAAAATCAAACAGTGACAGCAAGAAGTTTCAGCGAGGTCAGTGCCAACCTCTTCCACAATTTCCCCTTCCTCAAAAGCACGATGGGATTCCACTCACCTGCTCATTCCAGAGTCAGACGCTGCGGCCATCATTGCTTGAGATACCAAGAAACAAAATTACTGTTGCACATGTGAGAAGTCACCAGCCCCAAGCTCCTCCTTGCTACTGCCTCGACTTAACCAAGTTGCCGTATAATACTTCACTATTAGATACCAATGCAGCCCACAACTGCCTCACCTTCTCAGCCCGCTCATCAGCATGTGTCTTAGCCCTTCTGGTCCTGCACCTGAAAAAAAAAAGTCAACCAAAAGGCATATGCTAAGATACTGCCTGAAACCTCAGCCTGCCCACAGCCATTCCTGTCTCCTACTCCTTTACCCTGGCCTCTCGCCCACCTGCCCTCCATGGTTTTGGGCTGCCACTTTGAGGCTTACAGACCACCTGTAAAACAGATCCAAAGGACACATATCTTCACCGACAATATAACATCTGAGAAGAATTGCTGCTTCAGCCCACTAGACATTGCTCACCTTGCCCGAGTCATGTCCAGTGCCAATATCCTGCTTTATTCATCACTTCACACCTTCAAAATTAAAAAAACCCACAAAACCAAAAACACCACCAAGCCATAATATAATCACATAGCCACCAGTCACAGCTTCCCTCCAGTACCATGCACTGACCCACCTTCTTATGGGGTCCTGCTTGCCTCCTCCATCACTCTGTGGTGCACATCTTGTCCTGCTACAGCTGAAAAAATTAGTAAACAAGTCACCCAGATGCTGATCAGTAGCTGAACAATTCCAGGGGTCTTGTTTCCGTTTAGGAATACCATCTAGGCTTCAACTACAGCCTGCCATTAAAAAAAAATTGGACCCAACATTAACCCCCACACATACAAGCCTTAACACCTTCAATTTGCTCCGCTACTGCCACACAGGCCCTCCCAGAAGGCTCAAATCATCTCCATAAAACACCACGGAAATGACTGTCCCTGCCAATGGCTGCTTGATCCCAGATGACCGTACAACCTTTGGCTAAACATTCTTGGCAGATCAACATATTACCCATAGACTCTTATTGCTGGTCCACCTACCCCTGACTCTACACCCCCAGGCAGGGCAGCTCCACACCAAACACACCCACGTGCAGCCCAACACCACACAGCACTTCTAGATAATGTGACTCCAAGATGAGAGAAAACTCTCCACAAGAAGACTGACTTTCGGACAAGAGACTCTGTCGGGCAAGAAGACCTACAGGGCTGCAGCGTTGACGTGAGGAGGGTCTATGGCAAAGCCATAACAGAGTCAAATTTAATGGCCCATTACAAGAAGTTCCTGTCAAAACTGAGATGACATATGTGCAGGAAGCCTGGCTTCAAGACCTGAGAACGTAAGGATGCAGGGAAGAAATCCCAGTCCGTAAAAGTAGATGGCTAGAGCTCAGAGAACAGAGCTGCTCATGCAGCCAGGAATGACACTGCAGAAGAGGATCGTCCAGAAACTTCTGAGAGGCAAGTCCGATCTGCGCTTTAAAATTGTTCTGCAAGAAAAGAAGTGCCCATTGGGCGCTATGCCAATTAGCACAGGCATTTGAGACCCTACAGGTGGTGCCCGAGGCACATGCTGAGCCCCTTGAGTGCGAAGAGAAACGAGGACATCAAAACCTAAGGAAAGTCCAAGACACAGAAGACAGAGCACACAAACCACACAACAGCAGACACAGGCCAGAACTGCCCTGCCCAGCACACACTAGCTTTGTGCTGAAGAGTAACCCGCTCCCATTACCTACTCAGAGGACGCTGCTCCTGGATAGCCCCCTGCTCTACCCTGGCTTTAAAACTCCTCCCTGAAACTATTAACCTTGGCCCTCCACCTCCAGCGCCCGTCCCTCTACTTAGCTTTCAGACAGCCACGAATCTGAATTCATCCTTGACAAAAAAAACCACAACAAGCAGCTAACTGCTGTGTTTCTGCAGTCACCAGGTTCCTCTTCATCTGCGAAACAAAAAGAAACCACAGCTCCAGCAGGGACCACCATGACAGTAGATGCCAACCTCTTCCACAACACCCTCATCCTCAGAGGTGCCATGGCAATCCGCTCACCTGCTTCACAGTGATTCCAGAGTCAGAGGCTGCACAACAATTATTTATGACACCTAAGATACCAACAAAGACAAAATTGCATTTCTGTGAAATCACCAGTCCCGTGCTCCTCCTCAATACTATCCAGCTCACCTCAAATGAGCAAGCAAGAGACTAGAACAGACCAGACCCTGTCGACACCCAAATCCAAATGCAAAACCGACAGGACAAAGACTGATGAACCTGCCTCCCTTTCCTAGCCAACCCCCAGTGCCAAAACTTAAGAAACCCCTTCTCTTCTCAGCTGTCAGGGAAGGAGCCCCACTTCTTCCTGACAGCTCCCGTCCTGTATTTGCAACCCTGAACCCCCGGCATCAACCACTCCTCAGGAGCTGCTCTTCTGAGCCATGTCCTGCGTTCGGGAGGCACCTCCTATCTTCTGTCTTCTCACAGACTCTGGGCTCTGCTACAGATCCACAAAATAAGTAATGCCCTGTCACAATCTACAAGGGGACTGGGGCAAGCTGCAAAAACTCCAGGGACACCGTGGCACTCTTTGGGCAATGGGGAAAGGTGATGAGCCATGCCACAGCCTGAATGACACTATGCCTTACATCCCTGCTGCTTTCTTGGGAAATGATAAAATGCCATATGCAGATGCATACAAAATGCTCACCCTAACCCCTACAACATAATCTTATCATCAACCCAATTAAGAGAAACAATATCAGCAACTTGCACAGCCAACTGTATGCGGTTTAATAAGGCCAAATGCCAGGTCCTGCATTTTGGTTACAACAAGCCCAAGCAACACTACAGGCTTGGGGAAGAGTGGATAGAAAGCTGCCCAGCAGAAAAGGACCTGGGGGTGCTGGTGGACGGCCAGCTTAACATGAGCCAGCAGTGTGCACAGGCGGCCAACAACATTCTGGCTTGTATCAGGAATAGCGTGGCCAGCAGGAGCAGGGAAGTAATCGTGCCTCTGTACTCGGCACTGGTGAGGCCTCACCTCGAGTATTGTGTTCATTTCTGGGCCCCTCTGTACAAGAGGGACATTGAGGTGCTGGAGCGTGTCCAGAGGAGAGCTACCAGGCTGGTGAGGGGTGTGGAGACCAGGTCATATGAGGAGAGGCTGAGGGAGCTGGGCATGTTTAGTTTGGAGAAGAGGAGGCTGAGGGGAGACCTCATTGCCCTCTACAACTACCTGAAAGGAGGTTGTAGAGAGGAGGACGTTGGCGTCTTCTCCCAGGTGAATAATGACAGGACCAGAGGAAATGGTCTGAAGTTGCAGCAGGGGAGGTTTAGATTAGATATTAGGAAGAATTACTTTACTGAAAGAGTGGTCAGGCACTGGAACTGCCTGCCCAGGGAGGTGGTTGAGTCACCATCCCTAGAGGTGTTTAAGAAACGTCTAGATGTGGCACTTCAGGGCATGCTCTAGTGGCAGAGATTGTAGGTTGTTGTGGGTTTTTGGTGGTTTTTTTTTTGTGTGTGTATATGGTTGGACTCTGTGATCTCAAAGGTCCTTTCCAACCATGAAGATTCTATGATAAGACTGGTGGAAAAAACCACAGTTCCATCTTCAATAAAGTCAGGAATTCTAGGAAAACGCAGCACTCCTGCAATAAAGAGAAGCATACCATTAAACCATCTAACCCTAAACGCTCATTACAAAGTTACCGACCTGAAAAAAAGGAAACAGAAAAGCAGCATACAAGCCACATGTCTACTATCCAGGCGGATGGATGTTTACTGCTCCTGAAGGTCTTAGCTCAGCCTTCTCACCTCTGCCTCGCTAAATGCCAAACCACACCTGCGCAAACAGATGAGCCTGCCCCAAAGCTGCCGCCAACTGAAGGCCCAGCAGAGCGCTGCCCACCGAGGGGCCCAGCAGCAGAAGGAGCTGCTGTGCCCAGGCTTCGGCTCGTGTACCCTGGGCCCCACCCACCGCCCTTGCCACAATCCCCTGGGAAAGGGGTAGGGCCAACCCCGCCAGAAGACATAAAGGCGGCCACAGGAGCAGCAGCTCCTTTTCTCCTGCCTTCAGTTCCCAGTGGGCAAAGCACTGCCCTGTTTTATTTCCATTGGGAACTCAACTCTGGTGATTCTTTTACCACTTTTGTTTCGGTTCTGTCCAGCTGTTGCTGTGGAGAAGAGCGTTCCTCAGGGGTCGCTTTATTTTTGCAGTCTTCAGATATTTTTGTGGTTAACTGTTAATCGTGTTTTATGGTTTTGGAAGAGACCTGGAAGCACGTGATTTCCAGAAGACTGATGAGCATTTCCAGGGTCCTGGAGGAGTGAAGTGCCATTGAGACGCAAGTTGGAGGACTGAGGGGGCATTTCCAGGGTCTTGGAGGACTAAAGTGCCATAGAGATGCGCGTCGGAGGACTGAGGGGGCTCCTGAAGGACCAAAAACTACCCGTTCTCTCATGTCGGAGGACCCGTTTGAAAAATCGGCATCTATCCGGCAAGATATTTTTAGGGCAGCTCCTGTGGGAGTGATAGCACAGAGGTAGCTGGTGCAATCGGATACAGTTTGCGGAGACAGTGAGGAGAAGCCCCACTTTTCCCTCCTGTCTCTTTCTATGTGGGAGGAACCTCCAATGTTTCCTGCTTTGCAGTGCAGCTCTCACGTGAGTGTTAGCAAAGAGATAACTGGGGCAGCGAGAGCAGTTCCTAGAGACAGTGAGAACAAGCCCCACTTTTCCCTCCCGGCACTTTTTGTGTGGCAGCAATCTCCACACGCTTCCTGGTTTTCAGCACAGCTCCGAAGAGAGTGTGAGCACACAAGTTCCTCGGCCACTGAAAGCAGTTCCTAGAGACACTGAGAACAAGCCTTACTTTTCCCTCCCGGGGCTTACCATGTGGCAGATATGGCCAGATGTTTGTTTGTTTGGTTGTTTGTTTTGAGGAAGGCTCTCTGGGGAGGGTTAGCCCAGAACTGCCTGAACCAGTGAGGGCAGTTCCTAGAGACTGTGAGAAGAAGCCCTACATTTCCCTCCAGGCACTTTCCATATGGGAGCACTTTCCTTGTTTTGCTGCCTTTGTGTGCAGCTCTTTGGAGAGCGTAACAACTGCGGTTACCGGGACGGTGCAAGCCCTTCCTAGAGACAGTGGGAAGAAGCCCTACAAGTCCCTCTTGGCACTTTCCATGTGGGATATGTAGCAAGCTGGTTGTTGGTTTTGCGCCTAGCTCCCAGGAGAGTGTTAGCAAAGTGGTAAGTGGAGGTAGTTTCTAGGGACAGTGAGAAGGAGATCCACTTTTCCCTCTTGGCACTTTCTCGAGGAGCCAGGAGGAAAAAGTGTGACTTGTTCTAAAGCTCTATAGGAGCGGCTTGCATGGCCCCACAGAAATCGGGGCTGCGGGTTTTCCTGCCACCTCCAACCTCAAAACTACCCGTTCTCTCGTGTCGAAGGACCCGTTCGAAAAATGAGCATCTAGACATATGGAAATTTTGGAGACCCTCCCAGGAGCCAATTGGAAAAGGGTGGTTTTGAAGCTGAAGGCGGCAGGAAAGCCAGCAGCCCCAAGGTTTGTGGGGCCATGCAAGCGGTTCCCAAAGACCTTTAGAACAAGCCACAGTTTTCCCTCCTGGCTCTTTGGGCATGGCAGGAGTCTCCAGACTTATGGAAATTTGGGAGACTGTCCCTGGCGCCAAGTGGGAAAGGGTGGTTTTGAGGCTGAAGGCGCCAGGAAAGCCCAGAGACCTAAGGTCCATGGGGCCACGCAAGCGGTTCCCAAAGAGCTTTAGAACAAGCCACAGTTTTCCCTCCTGGCTCTTTGGGCATGGCAGCAGTCTCCAGACATGGAAATTTGGGAGGGTGGCACGGGCCATTTGGGAAAGGGTGGTTTTGAGGCTGAAGGCGCCAGGAAAGCCCGCAGCCCCAAGGTCTGTGGGGCCATGCAAGCGGTTCCCAAAGAGCTTTACAACAAGGCACAGTTTTACCTCCTGGCTCTTTAGGTGTGGCAGTAATATACAGACATATGAAAAACTGTGAGGCTGGCACGGCGCCAAGTGGGAAAGGGTGGTATTGAGGCTGAAGGCGGCAGGAAAGCCCGCAGCCTCAAGGTCTGTGGGGTCATGCAAGCGGTTCCCAAAGAGCTTTAGAACAAGCCACAGTTTTCCCTCCTGGCTCTTTGGGCATGGCAGCAGTCTCCAGACGTGGAAATTTGCGAGACCGTCCCTGGTGCAAAGCGGGAAAGGGTGGTTTTGACGCTGAAGGCACCACGAAAACCTGTAGCCCCTATTTCTGAGGTCCATGCAAGCGGTTCCCAAAGAGCTTTAGAACAAGCCGCAGTTTTCCCTCCTGGCTCTTTGGGCGTGGCAGCAATCTCCAGACATATGGAAAATTGGGAGACCGTCCCTGGCGCCAAGTGAGAAAGGGTGGTTTTGAGTCTGAAGGCGCCAGGAAAGCCGGCAGCCCCAGGGTCTGTGGGCCCACACAGGTGGTTCCGAAAGTGCTTTAGAACAAGCCAAAGTTTTCCCTCCTGGCTCTTTGGGCGTGGGATCAATCTCTCGACATATGGAAATTTGGGAGAACGTACCTGGTGCAATGCGGGAAAGCGTGGTTTTGAGGCTGAAGGCATCAGGAAAGCCTGTGGCCCCAGGGTCTGTGGGGCCACGCAGGCGATTCCCAAAGAGCTTTAGAACAAGCCACAGTTTTCCCTCCTGGCTCTTTGGGCGTGGCAGGAATCTCCAGACATATGGACAATTTGGAGGCTGGCAGGGCGCCGAGGGGGAAAGTGTGGTCTGGAGGCTGAAGGCGCCAGGAAAGCCTGTAGCCCCAATTTCTGAGGGGCATGCAAGCTGTTCCCAAAGACATTTAGAAGAAGGCACAGTTTTCCCTCCTGGCTCTTTGGGCGTGGCAGCAATATCCAGACATATGGAATTTTGGGAGACCGTACCTGGTGCAAAGTGGGAAAGGGTCGTTTGAGGCTGAAGGTGGCAGGAAAGCTCGCAGCTCGAAGGTCTGTGGAGCCATGCAAGCGGTTCCCAAAGAACTTTAGAACAAGGCAGAGTTTTCCCTCCTGGCTCTTTGGGCGTGGCAGCAATATGCAGACATATGCAAAATTTGGATACCGTCCCTGGCTCTGAGTGGGAAAGGGTGATATGGAGGCTGAATGTGGCAGGAAATCCCGCAGCCCCAGGGTCTGTGGGGCGAGGCAAGCGGTTCCCAGAGAGCTTTAGAACAAGGCACAGTTTTTCCTCCTGGCTCTTTGGGCGTGGCAGCAATCTCCAGACATATGGAAAATTGGGAGA
Organism: Rissa tridactyla; assembly: GCF_028500815.1. Classification (NCBI taxonomy): domain Eukaryota; kingdom Metazoa; phylum Chordata; class Aves; order Charadriiformes; family Laridae; genus Rissa; species Rissa tridactyla. The sequence goes on from NC_071471.1 coordinate 10,257,312, forward strand.
CCATACCTGGTGCAAAGCGGGAAAGCGTGGTTTTGAGGCTGAAGGCATCAGGAAAGCCTGTGGCCCCAGGGTCTGTGGGGCCACGCAGGCGATTCCCAAAGAGTTTTAGAACAAGCCACAGTTTTCCCTCCTGGCTCTTTGGGCGTGGCAGGAATCTCCAGACATATGGACAATTTGGAGGCTGGCAGGGCGCCGAGGGGGAAAGTGTGGTCTGGAGGCTGAAGGCGTCAGGAAAGCCTGTAGCCCCAATTTCTGAGGGGCATGCAAGCTGTTCCCAAAGAGATTTAGAAGAAGGCATAGTTTTCCCTCCTGGCTCTTTGGGCGTGGGAGCAATCTTCCGACATATGGACATTTTGGAGCCTGGCGCGGCGTCAAGTGGGAGAGAGTGTTTTTGAAGCTGAAGGCAGCAGGAAAGCCGGGAACCCCAGGATCAGAGGGGCCACGCAAGCTGTTCCCAAAGAGCTTTAGAAGAAGGCACAGTTTTCCCTCCTGGCTCTATGGGCATGGGAGCAATCTCCCGACATACAGGCATTTTGGAGCCTGGCGCCGTGCCAATTGAGAAAGGGCGGTTTTGATGCTGAAGGCAGAAGGAAAGCCAGCAACCCCCAGGTCTGTGGGGCCACGCAAGCGGTTCCCAAAGAGCTTTAGATCAAGCCACAGTTTTCCCTCCTGGCTCTTTGGGCGTGCGAGCAATGTCCAGACATATTGACATTTTGGAGTCTGGCGCGGCACCAAGTGGGAAAGGGTGGTTTTGAGGCTGAAGGCAGCAGGAAAGCCTGCAGCCCCAGGGTCTATGGGGCCACGCAAGCTGTTCCCAAAGAGCATTAGAAGAAGGCATGGTTTTTCCTCCTGGCTCTTTGGGCGTGGGACCAATCTCCAGACATATCGCCGTTTTGGAGCCTGGCGCTGTGCCAATTGAGAAAGGGTGGTTTTGAGGCTGAAGGCAGCAGGAAAGCCCGCAGCCCCAAGGTCTGTGGGGCCATGAAAGCTGGTCCAAAAGAGCTTTAGAACAAGCCACAATTTTCCCTCCTGGCTCTTTGGGCGTGGGAGCTATCGCCAGACATATGGAAATTTTGGAGGCTGGCGCGGCCCCAATTAGGAAAGGGTGTTTTTGATGCTGAAGGCAGCAGGAAATTCCGCAGCCCCAAGTTCTGTGGGGCCATGCAAGCCGCTCCAAGAGAGCTTTAGAACAAGCCACACTTTTTCCTCCTGGCTCCTCGAGAAAATGCTAAGAGGGAAAAGTGGATCTCCTTCTCACTGTCCCCAGAAACTACCTCCACTTGCCACTTTGCTAACACTCTCCTGGGAGCTAGGCGCAAAACCAACAACCAGCTTGCTACATCTCCCACATGGATAGTGCCAAGAGGGACTTGTAAGGCTTCTTCCCACTGTCTCTAGGAAGGGCTTGCTCCGTCCTGGCAACCGCAGTTGTTACGCTCTCCAAAGAGCTGCACACAAAAACAGCAAAACAAGGAAAGTGCTCCCATATGGAAAGTGCCTGGAGGGAAATGTAGGGCTTCTTCTCACAGTCTCTAGGAACTGCCCTCACTGGTTCAGGCAGTTCTGGGCTAACCCTCTCCAGAGAGCCTTCCTAAAAAAAACCAACCAACCGAGCAAACATCTGGCCATATCTGTAACCTGGAAAGCCCCGGGATGATAAAGTAAGGCTTGTTCTCAGTGTCTCTAGGAACTGCTTTCAGTGGCCGAGGAACTTGTGTGCTCACACTCTCTTCGGAGCTGCGCTGAAAACCGGGAAGCGTGTGGAGATTGCTGCGACACAAAAAGTGCCGGGAGGGAAAAGTGGGGCTTGTTCTTACTGTCTCTAGGAACTGCTCTCGCTGCCCCAGTTATCTCTTTGCTAACACTCACGTGAGAGCTGCACTGCAAAGCAGGAAACATTGGAGGTTCCTCCCACATAGAAAGAGACAGGAGGGAAAAGTGGGGCTTCTCCTCACTGTCTCCGCACACTGTATCCAATTGCAGCAGCTACCTCTGTGCCATCACTCCCTAATGGGCTGCCCTAAAAACATCTTGCCGGATAGATGCCGATTTTTCGAACGGGTCCTTCGACACAAGAGAACAGGTAGTTTTGAGGTTGGAGGTGGGAGGAAAACCTGCAGCCCCAAGTTCTGTGGGGCCATGCAAGCCGCTCCCAGAGAGCTTTAGAACAAGCCACACTTTTTCCTCCTGGCTCCTCGAGAAAGTGCCAAGAGGGAAAAGTGGATCTCCTTCTCACTGTCCCCAGGAAGTACCTCCGCTTACCACTTTGCTAACACTCTCCTGGGAGCTAGGCACAAAACCAACAACCAGCTGGCTACATCTCCCACAAGGAAAGCGCCAAGAGTAATCTACCGACATATGGACATTTTGAACGCTGGCACGGCGCCAGTTCTGAAAGGGTGGTTTTGAGGCTGAAGGCAGCAGGAAAGCTGGCAGGCCCAGGGTCTGTGGGGCCACACAGGCGGTTCCGAAAGTGCTTTAGAACAAGCCACAGTTTTCCCTCCTAGCTCTTTCGGCGTGGCAGCAATATCCAGACATATGCAAAATTGGGAGGCTGGCACGGCGCCAAGTGGGAAAGGGTGGTCTGGAGGCTGATGGCTGCAGGAAAGCCCGCAGCCTCAATGTCTGTGGGGCCACGCAAGCTGATCCCCAAGAGCTTTAGAAAAAGCCACAGTTTTCCCTCCTGGCTCTTCGGGCGTGGCAGCAGTCTCCAGACATCTTGAAATTTGCGAGACCGTCCCTGGTGCAAAGTGGGAAAGGGTGGTTTTGAGGCTGAAGGAAGCAGGAAAGCCTGTAGCCCCAGTTTCTGAGGGCCATGCAAGCGGTTCCCAAAAAGCTTTAGAACTAGCCACAATTTTCCCTCCTAGCTCTTTCGGCTTGTCAGCAACCGACATACATCTGGAAATTTGGGAGGCTGGCATGCTGCCTATTGGGAAAGGGTGGTTTTGAGGCTGAAGGCACCAGGAAAGCCTGCAGCCCCCAGGTGTGTGGGGCCAGGCAAGCGGTTCCCAAAGAGCTTTAGAAGAAGCCACAGTTTTCTCTCCTGGGTCTCTGGGTGTGGCAGTAATCTGCAGACATATGGAAATTTGGATAACGTCCCTGTTTCTAAGTGGGAAAGAGTGGTTTTGACTCTGAAGGTGACAGGAAAGTCCGCAGCCCCAAGGTCTCTGGGGCCATGCAAGCCGTTCCCAAAGGGCTTTAGAACAAGCCACAGTTTTCCCTCCTGGCTCTTTGGGCGTGGTAGCAATCTGCAGACCTATGAAAATTTTGGAGACCGTCCCTGGTGCCAAGTGGGAAAGGGTGGTATTGAGGCTGAAGGTGGCAGGAAAGCCGGCAGCCCCAGGGTCTGTGGGGCCATGCAAGCGGTTCCCTAAGAGCTTTAGAACAAGGCAGAGATTTCCCTCCTGGCCCTTTGGGCATGGCAGCAATCTCCAGACCTATGGAGATTTGGGAGGCTGGCACGGTGCCAAGTGGGAAAGGGTGGTTTTGATGCTGAAGGCAACAGAAAAGCCGGGATCCCCAAGGTCTGTGGGGCCATGCAAGCCGTTCCCAAAGGGCTTTAGAACAAGCCACAGTTTTCCCTCCTAGCTCTTTGCGCGTGGCAGCAATCTGCAGACGTATGGCAATTTTAGAGACCGTCCCTGGTGCCAAGGGGGAAAGGGTGGTATTGAGGCTGAAGGCGGTAGAAAGCCCGCAGCTCCAGGGTCTGTGGGGCCACGCAAGCGGTTCCCAAAGAGCTTTAGAACAAGCCACAGTTTTCCCTCCTGGCTCTTTGGGCGTGGGAACACTTGCCAAACATATAGACATTTCGGAGGCTGGCGCTGTGCCAATTGAGAAAGGGTGGTTTTGAGCCTGAAGGCAGACAGGAAAGTCGGGAGCCCCAGGGTCTGTGGGGCCACGGAAGCAGTTCCAAAAGTGCTATAGAACAAACCACAATTTTCCCTCCTGGCTCCTTTGGCGTAGCAGCTATCTCCCGACATATGTACATTTTGAAGGCTGGCACGGCGCCAATTCTTAAACGGTGGTTTTGAGGCTGAAGGCAACAGGAAAGGCGGCAGCCCCAGGGTCTATGGGGCCACGCAAGCAGTTCCCAAAGAGCTTTAGAACAAGCCACACTTTTCCCTGCTGGCTCTTTGGGTGTGGGACCAATCTCCAGACATATGGCCATTTTTGTGCCTGGCGCGGCGCCAAGTGGGAAAGTGTGGTTTTGAGGCTGAAGGCAGCAGGAAAGGCGGCAGCCCCAGGGTCTATGGGGCCACGCAAGCAGTTCCCAAAGAGCTTTAGAACAAGCCACACTTTTCCCTGCTGGCTCTTTGGGTGTGGGACCAATCTCCAGACATATGGCCATTTTTGTGCCTGGCGCGGCGCCAAGTGGGCAAGGGTGGTTTTGAGGCTGAAGGCAGCAGGAAAGCCTGCAGCCCCCAGGTCTGTGGGGCTACGCAAGCTGATCCCCAAGAGCTTTAGAAGAAGGCATAGTTTTCCCTGCTGGCTCTATGGGCGTGGGAGCAATCGCCAGACATATGGACATTTTGCAGTCTGGCGCGGCCCTAATTGGGTAAGGGTGGTATTCAGGCTGAAGGCAGCAGGAAAGCCTGCAGCCCGAAGGTCTGTGGGGCTACGCAAGCGGTTCCCAAATTGCTTTAGAAAAAGCCACAGTTTTCCCTCCTGGCTCTTTGGGCGTGGGAGCAATTGCCAGACATATAGACATTTTGGAGCCTGGCACAGTGCCAACTGGGAAAGGGTGGTTTTGAGGCTGAAGGTGCTAGGAAAGCCTGCAGCCCCAAGGTCTGTGGGGTCACGTAAGCGTTTCCCAAAAAGCTTTAGAACAAGCCACAATTTTCCTTCCTGCCTCTTCGGGCGTGGGAGCAACCACCAGACATATGGCCATTTTGGAGCCTGGCGCCTTGGCAATTGAGAAAGGGTGGTTTTGAGGCTGAAGGCAGCAGGAAAGCTTGCAGCCCCAAGGTCTGTGGGGCCATGCAAGCGGTTCCCAAGGAGCTTTAGAACAAGGCAAATTTTTCCGTCCTGGCTCTGTGGGTGTGGGAGCAATATCCTGACATACGGACATTTTGGAGGCTTGCGCGGCCCCAATTGGGAAAGGGTGGTTTTGAGGCTGAAGGCAGCAGGAAAGCCTGCAGCCCCGAGGTCTGTGGGGCTACGCAAGCGGTTCCCAAAGAGCTTTAGAAGAAGGCGTAGTTTTCCCTCCTGGCTCTGTGGGTGTGGGAGCAATATCCTGACATACGGACATTTTGGAGGCTTGCGCGGCCCCAATTGGGAAAGGGTGGTTTTGAGGCTGAAGGCAGCAGGAAAGCCTGCAGCCCCGAGGTCTGTGGGGCTACGCAAGCGGTTCCCAAAGAGCTTTAGAAGAAGGCATAGTTTTCCCTGCTGGCTCTGTGGGTGTGGGAGCAATATCCTGACATACGGACATTTTGGAGGCTTGCGCGGCCCCAATTGGGAAAGGGTGGTTTTGAGGCTGAAGGCAGCAGGAAAGCCTGCAGCCCCGAGGTCTGTGGGGCTACGCAAGCTGTTCCGAAAGAGCTTTAGAAGAAGGCATAGTTTTCCCTGCTGGCTCTTTAGGCGTGGGAGCAGTCTCCCAACATCTGGAAGTTTTGGGGGCTGCTGTAGCGCCAAGTGGGAAAGGGTGGTTTTGAGGCTGAAGGCGCCAGGAAAGCGTTTAGCCCCAAGGTTTGTGGGGCCATGCAAGCGGTTCCCAAAGAGCTTTAGAACAGGCACGTTTTTCCGTCCTGGCTCTGTGGGCGTGGGAGCAATCTCCAGACATATGGACATTTTGGAGGCTTGCGTGGCCCCAATTGGGAAAGCGTGGTTTTCAGACTGAAGGAGCCAGGAAAGCCCGCAGCCGGAAGGTCTGTGGGGCCACGCAAGCTGTTCCCAAAGACCTTTAGAACAAGGCACATTTTTCCCTCCTGGATCTTTGTGCGTGGGAGCAGTCGCCACACATATGGAAATTTTGGAGGCTGGCGCGGCGCCACGTGGGAAAGGGTGGTTTTGAGGGTGAAGGCGGCACGAAAGCCCGCAGCCCCAACGTCTGTGGGGCCACGCAAGCGGTTCCCAAAGAGCTTTAGGACAAGCCACAGTTTTCCCTACTGGCTCTTTGGGCGTGGTAGCTATCGCCAGACATATGGACATATTGGAGCCTCGCGCGGCCCCATGTGGGTATGGGTGATTTTTAGGCTGAAGGCAGCAGGAAAGGCCACAGCCCCAAGGTCTGTGGGGCCACGCAAGCCTCTCCCAGAGAGCTTTAGAAGAAGCCTCACTTTTTCCTCCTGGCTATTCGAGAAAGTTCCAAGAGGGAAAAGTGGATCTCCTTCTCACTGTCCCCAGAAACTCCTTCCACTTACGACTTTGCTAACACTCTGCTGGGGGCTAGGCGCAAAACCAACAACCAACTTGCTACATCTCCCACATGGATAGTGCGAAGAGGGACTTGTAGGGCTTCTTCCTACTGTCTCTAGGTAGGGCTTGCACCGTCTTGGTAAATTGGACTTTTCTCCCACATAGAAAGAGACAGGAGGGAAAAATGGGCCTTCTCCTCACTGTCTCCGCACACTGTATCGAATTGCAGCAGCTACCTCTGTGCCATCACTCCCTAAGGGGCTGCCCTAAAAACATCTTGCCGGATAGATGCCGATTTTTCGAACGGGTCCTTCGACACGAGAGAACAGGTAGTTTTGAGGTTGGAGGCGGCAGGAAAACCCGCAGCCCCAAGTTCTGTGGGGCCATGCAAGCCGCTCCTATAGAGCTTTAGAACAAGCCACATTTTTTCCTCCTGGCTCCTCGAGAAAGTGCCAAGAGGGAAAAGTGGATCTCCTTCTCACTGTCCCCAGAAACTACCTCCGCTTACCACTTTGCTAACACTCTCCTGGGAGCTAGGCGCAAAACCAACAACCAGCTTGCTACATATCCCACATGGAAAGCGCCAAGATGGACTTGTAGGGTTTCTTCCTACTGTGTCTAGGAAGTGCTTGCACCATCCCAGTAACCGCAGTTGTTACGCTCTCCAAAGAGCTGCACACAAAGGCAGCAAAACAAGGAAAGTGCTCCCATATGGAAAGTGCTCGGAGGGAAATGTAGGGCTTCTTGTCACGGTCTCTAGGAACTGCTCTCACTGGTTTAGGCAGTTCTGGGCTAACCCTCTCCAGAGAGCCTTCCACCCTTTCAGAACTGGCGCCGTGCCAGCGTCAAAAATGGCCATATTTCTGGCGATTGCTCCCACGCCCAAAGAGCCAGGAGGGAAAAGTGTGGCTTGTTCTAAAGCTCTTTGGGAACCGCTTGCGTGGCCCCAGAGACCTTTGGGATGCGGCCTTTCCTGCTGTCTTCAGCCTCAAAAACCACCCTTTCAGAACTGGCGATGTGCCAGCGTTCAAAATGTCCATATGTCGGTAGATTACTCTTGGCGCTTTCCTTGTGGGAGATGTAGCCAGCTGGTTGTTGGTTTTGTGCCTAGCTCCCAGGAGAGTGTTAGCAAAGTGGTAAGCGGAGGTACTTCCTGGGGACAGTGAGAAGAAGATCCACTTTTCCCTCTTGGCACTTTCTCGAGGAGCCAGGAGGAAAAAGTGTGGCTTGTTCTAAAGCTCTCTGGGAGCGGCTTGCATGGCCCCACAGAACTTGGGGCTGCAGGTTTTCCTCCCACCTCCAACCTCAAAACTACCTGTTCTCTCGTGTCGAAGGACCCGTTCGAAAAATCGGCATCTATCCGGCAAGATGTTTTTAGGGCAGCCCCTTAGGGAGTGATGGCACAGAGGTAGCTGCTGCAATTGGATACAGTGTGCGGAGACAGTGAGGAGAAGCCCCACTTTTCCCTCCTGTCTCTTTCTATGTGGGAGGAACCTCCAATGTTTCCTGCTTTGCAGTGCAGCTCTCACGTGAGTGTTAGCAAAGAGATAACTGGGGCAGCGAGAGCAGTTCCTAGAGACAGTAAGAACAAGCCCCACTTTTCCCTCCCGGCAATTTTTGTGTGGCAGCAATCTCCACACGCTTCCCGGTTTTCAGCGCAGCTCCGAAGAGAGTGTGAGCACACAAGTTCCTCGGCCACTGAAAGCAGTTCCTAGAGACACTGAGAACAAGCCTTACTTTATCATCCCGGGGCTTTCCAGGTTACAGATATGGCCAGATGTTTGCTCGGTTGGTTGGTTTTTTTTAGGAAGGCTCTCTGGAGAGGGTTAGCCCAGAACTGCCTGAACCAGTGAGGGCAGTTCCTAGAGACTGTGAGAAGAAGCCCTACATTTCCCTCCAGGCACTTTCCATATGGGAGCACTTTCCTTGTTTTGCTGTTTTTGTGTGCAGCTCTTTGGAGAGCGTAACAACTGCGGTTGCCAGGACGGAGCAAGCCCTTCCTAGAGACAGTGGGAAGAAGCCTTACAAGTCCCTCTTGGCACTATCCATGTGGGAGATGTAGCAAGCTGGTTGTTGGTTTTGCGCCTAGCTCCCAGGAGAGTGTTAGCAAAGTGGCAAGTGGAGGTAGTTTCTGGGGACAGTGAGAAGGAGATCCACTTTTCCCTCTTAGCATTTTCTCGAGGAGCCAGGAGGAAAAAGTGTGGCTTGTTCTAAAGCTCTCTTGGAGCGGCTTGCATGGCCCCACAGAACTTGGGGCTGCGGAATTTCCTGCTGCCTTCAGCATCAAAAACACCCTTTCCTAATTGGGGCCGCGCCAGCCTCCAAAATTTCCATATGTCTGGCGATAGCTCCCACGCCCAAAGAGCCAGGAGGGAAAATTGTGGCTTGTTCTAAAGCTCTTTTGGACCAGCTTTCATGGCCCCACAGACCTTGGGGCTGCGGGCTTTCCTGCTGCCTTCAGCCTCAAAACCACCCTTTCTCAATTGGCACAGCGCCAGGCTCCAAAACGGCGATATGTCTGGAGATTGGTCCCACGCCCAAAGAGCCAGGCGGAAAAACCATGCTTTCTTCTAATGCTCTTTGGGAACAGCTTGCGTGGCCCCATAGACCCTGGGGCTGCAGGCTTTCCTGCTGCCTTCAGCCTCAAAACCACCCTTTCCCACTTGGTGCCGCGCCAGACTCCAAAAAGTCGATATGTCTGGCGATTGCTCGCACGCCCAAAGAGCCAGGAGGGAAAACTGTGGCTTGTTCTAAAGCTCTTTGGGAACCGCTTGCGTGGCCCCACAGACCTTCGAGCTGCGGTATTTCCTCGCAGCTTCAGCGTCAAAACAACCCTTTCCCTCTTGGCGACTCGCCAGTCTCCAAAATTTCCATATGTCTGGCGATTGCTCCCACGCCCACAGAGCCAGGAGCGAAAAGTGTGGCTTGTTCTAAAGCTCTTTGGGAACCGCTTGCGTGGCCCCACAGACCTTTGGGCTGCGAGCTTTCCTGCTGCCTTTACCCTGAAAACAGCTCTTTCCCAATTTGCGCTGTGCCACGTTTCAATATGGCCATATGTCTGGCGATTGGTCCCACGCCCAAAGAGCCAGGAGGGAAAACTGTGGCTTCTTTTAAAGGTCTTTGGGAACTGCTTGCGTGGCGCGAAAGACCTTGGGGCTTCGGCCTTTCCTGTCACCTTCAGCCTCAAAACCACCCTTTCCCACTTGGCGCCGCGCCATCCTCCAAAATTTCCATATGTCTGGCGATTGCTCCCACACCCAAAGAGCCAGGAGGGAAAACTGTGGCTTGTTCTAAAGCTCTTTGGGTCTTGAGGGATGGCTATATGAGAACGGGCACGGCGCCATGCAGGATTTTCAGAAGTAAGCTATGGCTGCCTGCATGGAAATCTCCGAGTTACGCTGATAAGGAAGATGCTGAAGGCCGTGCTGACCTTGCTTAAGTCAGATAAACAACTTTGAGAAAGTAGACTGTGAGAGAACAGGGACAAACCCTGACCCAAGAAACTGCATGTAGGAGGAGTATGAATAATGTAATCTTTAGTGCACAGCCAATAGTTATAAGAGAAATAGGCATATCTAAGTGTAAGAGTATAAAATCTGATGATGCTGCAATAAAGCTGAAGTTTGCTTTATCACTCATATTGAGTCGACTGCTTGTTTCCCTCGCTCGTTGCAAGTGGCACCCGAACAGGGACCCCACTCCTTGTTCTCCACCGGACAGCGAGCTCGGAGAAGCACTGGTAGCAGCGACCAGGGAGCAGAAGATCAGTGACAAGACGTGTCTGATCCGTGCTTGGACCCAGGATAATAAAGAAGGGGTTCGCCGTCCGAGTGAAGGCTGCCAAAGGGAAAGGCTGCAAGTGACCGGATAATTAAGAAGGTCTACACAAAAGGGAAAGGCTGCAAGTGACCAGATAATTAAGAAGGTCTACACAACACGCGATTGATAGAGAGGTAGCTTTCAAAATTTTAAAACACTTTTTAGAAAAGCAAACTGATTAAGCAGGGCCAGGAGATGGGGCAACAAATAACAAAAGAAGAAGGGGCTATATTAAGACTTCTCCTGCATATCCTCTTTAAGAGAGGGGTGAAATATAATGAGCATATGCTCCGAAGGTTGTTAACCTGGTGCAGAGAGAACGGATTCGCACCAGAGCCCCAGACAGCTTTTAAATCAGAAATATGGGAGGCTGTTGGGAAAAAACTGTGGGAAGTGATAAGTAAAGGAGACAAAGAGGCATCACCGTTAGCGACGACATAGCGGTTGGTGTTATCGACCTTACAAGATATGAAGGTGGAGCGAGCCACGTCAGCCAGGGCTTTTGCAGCATTACAACCCACGGGAGGGGGATTGAACAGGCCAGGTCCAAAGGTCTGGGATGATCCCCTGCTGATCCCGTCTGCTCCACCTGAGGCCGATGGAGGAGGCAGAATGTCAGCAGAGAAGGACAGAGCTGGAGTTGTTTGCTCCTGCCATTGCCTGCCTCACCCCCTCCCCTCCCCAGTCATCTCCCTGAGATAAAAGTGCTGTTTTTGTATGTCTGCTGTTTAAGTGTGTGTGGGTGCCAGCTTATGCCTGCTGATCAGCATGTGTGCTACTGTTTGCTTTTTGTTGTGTGCAGTGTTGTTAGGTGACTCCACTGGAGCAGGTGTTCTGCCCGGTGTGGTACTGTGCTCGTATGCAACTAGGGCTGACACTCCGTCAAGTGAAGAAGTTTGTGTATACACAATGTTTAGACGTAAGGCGAGTGCGCCCCAGGTAGATACACCAGGATGGGCTGTAGAACCGATGGAAGTCCTGAAATATTGGGGGAGTTTTCACGAGCCGACACGTTTACACTCTCGGGAACGGCTCGCCCGTGCAGGGCGTATCGCTGGTTGTTTGTTGTTTGTCTATAAGATCATGGTTGCTTAGGAAAAGGAGTTGAGCCAAAATCTATAGGATGCTCTGTATGAAAATGAGAAACTTAAGGAAAAATGAGAAACTGAGCTCTTGTTGCAAAGGCAGACTTTTATGTCAGTTGTAAGTGATGGAAGGAAAAAAAAAAAAAAAAAAAAAGAAAAGAAACCAAACAGGAACAATTAGATGGGAAATGTGCCATGTTAGCACAAAAGTATGCCATACGCATTACGAGAAAGCATCAGAAAAAGAGAAATAGGACACCTGATTCAAAGCAGTACCATAGAGATATGTTTTTGGTTTTTTCCTATATAAGTTATTGCATGCCTTAGTAGATTGCTCTGTGTTATACCCTGCAAGACTAAAATGAACGCAGCAGAAGCGGTCTCTTAAGCAAGGGGGTGGAATATGGGAAAGCAACGGCAGATCGGCGAGGAGGACTGTAAATACACTCAAGGGGCTCACACCTGGGTGCTGGAAAACACATATATCACACCAATTGTTATTCAGTCTCGGGTGCTTGCAAGAAAAACATTTGGATGACGTAAGCCTGTAATGGACTCACAGACACCTTATCTAGCTGCTTGAGAATCTTGGCCTGTTGTGGAAGAAGATCAAAGCACAGTACCAGCAAGAACAGGGAGTCCGCATGCGCTCTAGCTAACAAGGACTCTTTTGCTGCCAAGGATTCGTGATAACAAGGACTCTCTTGCTGCAAAGGCTAAGTTTAACAATGCTACTAGTACCGCTATTTCTGAGTTATTGCTAGATGTAGATAGTATTCGATATGCGATGTTACAAAAAAGAACTGCTACTGATTTTTTGCTTTCAACTCACAGACATGGTTGTCAAGATTTTAAAGGACTGTATTGTATGTCTAAGTGACCACTCCAAATCCATCCATGCCCAACTGCAGGAACTGCACCGACGGAACCAACAAACTGTGGAGGCAACTGGGTGAAATCTCTTTGCTGGATGGACTTGGGGCTGGGGTTGGAAAGCCCACAGCCCCAGGGTCTGTGGGGCCACGCAAGCGGTTCCCAAAGAGCTTTAGAACAAGCCACAGTTTTACCTCCTGGCTCTTTGGGCGTCGAGCAATCGCCAGACATATGGCCGTATTGGAGCCTGGCGCGGCGCAAATTGGGAAAGGGTGGTTGTGAGGCTAAAGGCAGCAGGAAAGTCGGCAGCCCCAGGGTCTGTGGGGCCACGGAAGCAGTTCCAAAAGAGCTATAAAACAAGCCACAGTTTTCCCTCCTGGCTCTGTGGGCGTGGGAGCAATTGCCAGACATATTGACATTTTTGAGGCTGGTGTGGCACCAAGTGGGAAAGGGTGGTTTTGAGGCTGAAGGCGCCAGGAAAGCCCACAGCCCCAAGGTCTGTGGGGCCACGCAAGCGGTTCCCAAATGCGATGAGAACAAGCCACAGTTTTGACTCCTGGCTCTTTGGGCGTGGGAGCAATCGCCAGACATATAGACATGTTGGAGCCTGGCGCGGCGCCAAGTGGGAATGGGTGGTTTTGAGGCTGCAGGCGCCAGGAAAGCCCGCAGCCCCAAGGTCTTCGGGGCCATGCAAGCAGTTCCCAAAGAGCTTTAGAACAAGGCACAGTTTTCCCTCCTGGCTCTTTGGGCTTGGGAGCAATCGCCAGACATATGGACAGTTTGGAGCCTGGTGCCATGCCAATTGGTAAAGGGTGGTTTTGAGGCTGAAGGCAGCAGGAAAGCCCACAGCCCCAGGGTCTGTGGGGCCACACAAGCGGTTCCCAAAGAGCTTTAGAAGAAGCCACATTTTTCCCTCCTGGCTCTTTGGGCATGGGAGCAATGACCAGACATATGGACATTTTGGAGGCAGGCACAGCCCAAATTGGGAAAGGGTGGTTTTGAGGCTGAAGGCACCAGGAAAGCGCGCAACCTGAAGGTCTTTAGGGCCACGCAAGCGGTTCCCTAAGAGCATTAGAACAAGCCACATTTTTCCCTCCTGGCTCTTTGGGCTTGGGAGCAATTGCCAGACATATGGAAACTTTGGAGGGTGGCGTGGCCCCAATTGGGAAAGAGTGGTTTTGAGGCTGAAGGCAGCAGGAAAGCCTGCAGTCCCCAGGTCTGTGGGGCTACGCAAGCGGTTCCCAAAGAGCTTTAGAAGAAGGCATAGTTTTCCCTGCTGGCTCTTTGGGCGTGGGAGCAATCGCCAGACATATGGCCCTTTTTGTGCCTGGCGTGGCGCCAAGTGGGCATGGGTGGTTTTGAGGCTGAAGGCAGCAGGAAAGGCCACAGGCCCGAGTTCTGTGGGGCTACGCAAGCGGTTCCCAAAGAGCTTTAGAAGAAGGCATAGTTTTCCCTCCTGGCTCTTTGGGTGTGGGACCAATATGCAGACATATAGACATTTTGGAGCCTGGCGCGGCGCCAAGTTAGAGAGGGTGATTTTGAGGGTGAAGGCAGCAGGAAAGTCGTCAGCCCCAGGGTCTGTGGCGCCAGGGAAGCAGTTCCAAGAGAGCTATAGAAGAAGCCACAGTTTTCCCTCTTGGCTCTTTGGGCGTGGGCGTAATCGCCAGACATATGGACATTTTGGAGGCTGGCGAGGCGCCAATGGGGAAAGGGTGGATTTGAAGCTGAAGGCAGGAGGAAAGCTTGCAGTCCGAAGGTCTGTGGGGCCACGCAAGCGGTTCCCAAAGAGCTTTAGAACAAGGCACAGTTTTCCCTCTTGGCTCTTTGGCCGTGGGATTAGTCGCCAGACATATTGACATTTTGGAGTCTGGTGCGGCGCAAAGTTAGAGAGGGTGGTTTTGAGGCTGAAGGCAGCAGGAAAGCCCGCAGCCCCAGGGTCTGTGGCGTCACGGAAGCAGTTCCAAAAGAGCTACAGAACAAGCCACAGTTTTCCCTCCTGGCTCTTTGGGCGTGGGAAAAGTCGCCAGACATATGGAAATACTGGAGCCTGGCTCGGACCCAATTGGGAAAGGGTGGTTTTGAGGCTGAAGGCAGCAGGAAAGGCCACAGCCCAAAGTTCTGTGGGGTTATGCAAGGGGTTCCCAAAGAGCTTTAGAAGAAGGCATAGTTTTCCCTGCTGGCTCTTTGGGCGTGGGACCAATCTCCAGCCATATGGCCATTTTTGTGCCTGGCGCGGCGCCAAGTGGGAAAGGGTGGTTTTGAGGCTGAAGGCAGCAGGAAAGCCTGCAGCCCCCAGGTGTGTGGGGCTACGCAAGCGGTTCCCAAAGAGCTTTAGAAGAAGGCGTAGTTTTCCCTGCTGGCTCTTTGGGCGTGGGACCAATCTCCAGACATATGGCCCTTTTTGTGCCTGGCGCGGCGCCAAGTGGGAAAGGGTGGTTTTGAGGCTGAAGGCAGCAGGAAAGCCTGCAGCCCCCAGGTGTGTGGGGCTACGCAAGCGGTTCCCAAAGAGCTTTAGAACAAGGCATAGTTTTCCCTGCTGGCTCTTTGGGCGTGGGACCCATGTCCAGACATATGGCCATTTTTGTGCCTGGCGCGGCGCCAAGTGGGAAAGGGTGGTTTTGAGGCTGAAGGCAGCAGGAAAGCCTGCAGCCCCCAGGTGTGTGGGGCTACGCAAGCGGTTCCCAAAGAGCTTTAGAAGAAGGCATAGTTTTCCCTGCTGGCTCTTTGGGCGTGGGACCAATCTCCAGCCATATGGCCATTTTTGTGCCTGGCGCGGCGCCAAGCGGGAAAGGGTGGTTTTGAGGCTGAAGGCAGCAGGAAAGCCTGCAGCCCCCAGGTGTGTGGGGCTACGCAAGCGGTTCCCAAAGAGCTTTAGAAGAAGGCGTAGTTTTCCCTGCTGGCTCTTTGGGCGTGGGACCCATCTCCACACATATGACTACTTTTGTGCGTGGTGCGGCGCTAAGTGGGAAAGGGTGGTTTTGAGGCTGGAGGCAGCAGGAAAGCCTGCAGCCCCCAGGTGTGTGGGGCTACGCAAGCGGTTCCCAAAGAGCTTTAGAAGAAGGCATAGTTTTCCCTGCTGGCTCTTTGGGCGTGGGACCCATGTCCAGACATATGGCCATTTTTGTGCCTGGCGCGGCGCCAAGTGGGAAAGGGTGGTTTTGAGGCTGAAGGCAGCAGGAAAGCCTGCAGCCCCCAGGTGTGTGGGGCTACGCAAGCGGTTCCCAAAGAGCTTTAGAACAAGGCATAGTTTTCCCTGCTGGCTCTTTGGGCGTGGGACCCATGTCCAGACATATGGCCATTTTTGTGCCTGGCGCGGCGCCAAGTGGGAAAGGGTGGTTTTGAGGCTGAAGGCAGCAGGAAAGCCTGCAGCCCCCAGGTGTGTGGGGCTACGCAAGCGGTTCCCAAAGAGCTTTAGAAGAAGGCATAGTTTTCCCTGCTGGCTCTTTGGGCGTGGGACCCATCTCCAGACATATGGCCATTTTTGTGCCTGGCGCGGCGCCAAGTGGGAAAGGGTGGTTTTGAGGTTGAAGGCAGCAGGAAAGCCTGCAGCCCCCAGGTGTGTGGGGCTACGCAAGCGGTTCCCAAAGAGCTTTAGAAGAAGGCGTAGTTTTCCCATCTGGCTCTTTGGGCGTGGGACCCATGTCCAGACATATGGCCATTTTTGTGCCTGGCGCGGCGCCAAGTGGGAAAGGGTGGTTTTGAGGCTGAAGGCAGCAGGAAAGCCTGCAGCCCCCAGGTGTGTGGGGCTACGCAAGCGGTTCCCAAAGAGCTTTAGAAGAAGGCATAGTTTTCCCTGCTGGCTCTTTGGGCGTGGGACCAATCTCCAGCCATATGGCCATTTTTGTGCCTGGCACGGCGCCAAGCGGGAAAGGGTGGTTTTGAGGCTGAAGGCAGCAGGAAAGCCTGCAGCCCCCAGGTGTGTGGGGCTACGCAAGCGGTTCCCAAAGAGCTTTAGAAGAAGGCGTAGTTTTCCCTGCTGGCTCTTTGGGCGTGGGACCCATCTCCACACATATGACTATTTTTGTGCGTGGTGCGGCGCTAAGTGGGAAAGGGTGGTTTTGAGGCTGGAGGCAGCAGGAAAGCCTGCAGCCCCCAGGTGTGTGGGGCTACGCAAGCGGTTCCCAAAGAGCTTTAGAAGAAGGCATAGTTTTCCCTGCTGGCTCTTTGGGCGTGGTACCCATGTCCAGACATATGGCCATTTTTGTGCCTGGCGCGGCGCCAAGTGGGAAAGGGTGGTTTTGAGGCTGAAGGCAGCAGGAAAGCCTGCAGCCCCCAGGTGTGTGGGGCTACGCAAGCGGTTCCCAAAGAGCTTTAGAAGAAGGCATAGTTTTCCCTGCTGGCTCTTTGGGCGTGGGACCCATCTCCAGACATATGGCCATTTTTGTGCCTGGCGCGGCGCCAAGTGGGAAAGGGTGGTTTTGAGGCTGAAGGCAGCAGGAAAGCCTGCAGCCCCCAGGTGTGTGGGGCTACGCAAGCGGTTCCCAAAGAGCTTTAGAAGAAGGCATAGTTTTCCCTGCTGGCTCTTTGGTCGTGGGACCAGTCTCCCCACATATGGCCATTTTTGTGCCTGGCACGGCGCCAAGTGGGAAAGGGTGGTTTTGAGGCTGAAGGCAGCAGGAAAGCCTGCAGCCCCCAGGTGTGTGGGGCTACGCAAGCGGTTCCCAAAGAGCTTTAGAAGAAGGCATAGTTTTCCCTGCTGGCTCTTTGGGCGTGGGACCAATCTCCAGCCATATGGCCATTTTTGTGCCTGGTGCGGCGCCAAATGGGAAAGGGTGGTTTTGAGGCTGAAGGCAGCAGGAAAGCCTGCAGCCCCCAGGTGTGTGGGGCTACGCAAGCGGTTCCCAAAGAGCTTTAGAAGAAGGCATAGTTTTCCCTGCTGGCTCTTTGGGCGTGGGACCCATGTCCAGACATATGGCCATTTTTGTGCCTGGCGCGGCGCCAAGTGGGAAAGGGTGGTTTTGAGGCTGAAGGCAGCAGGAAAGCCTGCAGCCCCCAGGTGTGTGGGGCTACGCAAGCGGTTCCCAAAGAGCTTTAGAAGAAGGCATAGTTTTCCCTGCTGGCTCTTTGGGCGTGGTACCCATCTCCAGACATATGGCCATTTTTGTGCCTGGCGCGGCGCCAAGTGGGAAAGGGTGGTTTTGAGGCTGAAGGCAGCAGGAAAGCCTGCAGCCCCCAGGTGTGTGGGGCTACGCAAGCGGTTCCCAAAGAGCTTTAGAAGAAGGCATAGTTTTCCCTGCTGGCTCTTTGGGCGTGGGACCAGTCTCCCCACATATGGCCATTTTTGTGCCTGGCGCGGCGCCAAGTGGGAAAGGGTGATTTTGAGGCTGAAGGCAGCAGGAAAGCCTGCAGCCCCCAGGTCTGTGGGGCTACGCAAGCTGTTGCCAAAGAGCTTTAGAAGAAGGCATAGTTTTCCCTGCTGGCTCTTTGGGCGTGGGACCAATCTCCAGCCATATGGCCATTTTTGTGCCTGGCGCGGCGCCAAGTGGGAAAGGGTGGTTTTGAGGCTGAAGGCAGCAGGAAAGCCTGCAGCCCCCAGGTGTGTGGGGCTACGCAAGCGGTTCCCAAAGAGCTTTAGAAGAAGGCATAGTTTTCCCTGCTGGCTCTTTGGGCGTGGGACCAATCTCCAGCCATATGGCCATTTTTTGTGCCTGGCACGGCGCCAAGTGGGAAAGGGTGGTTTTGAGGCTGAAGGCAGCAGGAAAGCCTGCAGCCCCCAGGTCTGTGGGGCTACGCAAGCGGTTCCCAAAGAGCTTTAGAAGAAGGCATAGTTTTCCCTGCTGGCTCTTTGGGCGTGGGACCAATCTCCAGCCATATGGCCATTTTTGTGCCTGGCGCGGCGCCAAGTGGGCAAGGGTGGTTTTGAGGCTGAAGGCAGCAGGAAAGCCTGCAGCCCCCAGGTGTGTGGGGCTACGCAAGCGGTTCCCAAAGAGCTTTAGAAGAAGGCATAGTTTTCCCTGCTGGCTCTTTGGGCGTGGGACCAATCTCCAGCCATATGGCCATTTTTGTGCCTGGGGCGGCGCCAAGTGGGAAAGGGTGGTTTTGAGGCTGAAGGCAGCAGGAAAGGCCACAGCCCCAATTCTCTGGGGCTATGCAAGGGGTTCCCAAAGAGCTTTAAACAAGGCATAGTTTTCCCTCTTGGCTCCTTGGGCGTGGGAGCAATCGCCAGACATATAGATATTTTGGAGCCTGGCGTGGCGCCAAGTGGGAAAGGGTGGTTTTGAGGCTGAAGGCAGCAGGAAAGCCTGCAGCCCCCAGGTGTGTGGGGCTACGCAAGCGGTTCCCAAAGAGCGTTAGAAGAAGGCATAGTTTTCCCTGCTGGCTCTTTGGGCGTGGGACCCATGTCCAGACATATGGCCATTTTTGTGCCTTGCACGGCGCCAAGTGGGAAAGGGTGGTTTTGAGGCTGAAGGCAGCAGGAAAGCCTGCAGCCCCCAGGTGTGTGGGGCTACGCAAGCGGTTCCCAAAGAGCTTTAGAAGAAGGCATAGTTTTCCCTGCTGGCTCCTTGGGCGTGGGACCAATCTCCAGCCATATGGCCATTTTTGTGCCTGGCGCGGCGCCAAGTGGGAAAGGGTGGTTTTGAGGCTGAAGGCAGCAGGAAAGCCTGCAGCCCCCAGGTGTGTGGGGCTACGCAAGCGGTTCCCAAAGAGCTTTAGAAGAAGGCATAGTTTTCCCTGCTGGCTCTTTGGGCGTGGGACCCATCTCCAGACATATGGCCATTTTTGTGCCTGGCGCGGCGCCAAGTGGGAAAGGGTGGTTTTGAGGCTGAAGGCAGCAGGAAAGCCTGCAGCCGCCAGGTGTGTGGGGCTACGCAAGCGGTTCCCAAAGAGCTTTAGAAGAAGGCATAGTTTTCCCTGCTGGCTCTTTGGGCGTGGGACCCATCTCCAGCCATATGGCCATTTTTGTGCCTGGGGCGGCGCCAAGTGGGAAAGGGTGGTTTTGAGGCTGAAGGCAGCAGGAAAGGCCACAGCCCCCAGTTCTGTGGGGCTATGCAAGGGGTTCCCAAAGAGCTTTAAACAAGCCACAGTTTTCCCTCTTGGCTCTTTGGGCGTGGGAGCAATCGCAAGACATATAGATATTTTGGAGCCTGGCGCAGCGCCAAGTGGAAAAGGGTGGTTTTGAGGCTGAAGGCAGCAGGAAAGGCTGCAGCCCCCAGGTGTGTGGGGCTACGCAAGCGGTTCCCAAAGAGCTTTAGAAGAAGGCATAGTTTTCCCTGCTGACTCTTTGGGCGTGGGACCAATCTCCAGCCATATGGCCATTTTTGTGCCTGGCGCGGTGCCAAGTGGGAAAGGGTGGTTTTGAGACTGAAGGCAGCAGGAAAGCCTGCAGCCCCCAGGTGTGTGGGGCTACGCAAGCGGTTCCCAAAGAGCTTTAGAAGAAGGCATAGTTTTCCCTGCTGGCTCTTTGGGCGTGGTACCCATGTCCAGACATATGGCCATTTTTGTGCCTGGCGCGGCGCCAAGTGGGAAAGGGTGGTTTTGAGGCTGAAGGCAGCAGGAAAGCCTGCAGCCGCCAGGTGTGTGGGGCTACGCAAGCGGTTCCCAAAGAGCTTTAGAAGAAGGCGTAGTTTTCCCTGCTGGCTCTTTGGGCGTGGGACCCATGTCCAGACATATGGCCATTTTTGTGCCTGGCGCAGCACCAAGTGGGAAAGGGTGGTTTTGAGGCTGAAGGCAGCAGGAAAGCCTGCAGCCCCCAGGTGTGTGGGGCTACGCAAGCGGTTCCCAAAGAGCTTTAGAAGAAGGCATAGTTTTCCCTGCTGGCTCTTTGGGCGTGGGACCAGTCCCCCCACATATGGCCATTTTTGTGCCTGGCGCGGCGCCAAGTGGGAAAGGGTGGTTTTGAGGCTGAAGGCAGCAGGAAAGCCTGCAGCCCCCAGGTGTGTGGGGCTACGCAAGCGTTTCCCAAAGAGCTTTAGAACAAGGCATAGTTTTCCCTGCTGGCTCTTTGGGCGTGAGACCAATCTCCAGCCATATGGCCATTTTTGTGCCTGGCGCGGCGCCAAGTGGGAAAGGGTGGTTTTGAGGTTGAAGGCAGCAGGAAAGCCTGCAGCCCCCAGGTGTGTGGGGCTACGCAAGCGGTTCCCAAAGAGCTTTAGAAGAAGGCGTAGTTTTCCCTGCTGGCTCTTTGGGCGTGGGACCCATGTCCAGACATATGGCCATTTTTGTGCCTGGCGCAGCGCCAAGTGGGAAAGGGTGGTTTTGAGGCTGAAGGCAGCAGGAAAGGCCACAGCCCCAAGTTCTGTGGGGCTATGCAAGGGGTTCCCAAAGAGCTTTAAACAAGCCACAGTTTTCCCTCTTGGCTCTTTGGGCGTGGGAGCAATCGCCAGGCATATAGATATTTTGGAGCCTGGCGCGGCGCCAAGTGGAAAAGGGTGGTTTTGAGGCTGAAGGCAGCAGGAAAGGCTGCAGCCCCCAGGTGTGTGGGGCTACGCAAGCGGTTCCCAAAGAGCTTTAGAAGAAGGCATAGTTTTCCCTGCTGGCTCTTTGGGCGTGGGACCAATCTCCAGCCATATGGCCATTTTTGTGCCTGGCGCGGTGCCAAGTGGGAAAGGGTGGTTTTGAGACTGAAGGCAGCAGGAAAGCCTGCAGCCCCCAGGTGTGTGGGGCTACGCAAGCGGTTCCCAAAGAGCTTTAGAAGAAGGCATAGTTTTCCCTGCTGGCTCTTTGGGCGTGGGACCCATGTCCAGACATATGGCCATTTTTGTGCCTGGCGCGGCGCCAAGTGGGAAAGGGTGGTTTTGAGGCTGAAGGCAGCAGGAAAGCCTGCAGCCCCCAGGTGTGTGGGGCTACGCAAGCGGTTCCCAAAGAGCTTTAGAAGAAGGCGTAGTTTTCCCTGCTGGCTCTTTGGGCGTGGGACCCATGTCCAGACATATGGCCATTTTTGTGCCTGGCGCAGCACCAAGTGGGAAAGGGTGGTTTTGAGGCTGAAGGCAGCAGGAAAGCCTGCAGCCCCCAGGTGTGTGGGGCTACGCAAGCGGTTCCCAAAGAGCTTTAGAAGAAGGCATAGTTTTCCCTGCTGGCTCTTTGGGCGTGGGACCAGTCCCCCCACATATGGCCATTTTTGTGCCTGGCGCGGCGCCAAGTGGGAAAGGGTGGTTTTGAGGCTGAAGGCAGCAGGAAAGCCTGCAGCCCCCAGGTGTGTGGGGCTACGCAAGCGTTTCCCAAAGAGCTTTAGAACAAGGCATAGTTTTCCCTGCTGGCTCTTTGGGCGTGGGACCAATCTCCAGCCATATGGCCATTTTTGTGCCTGGCGCGGCGCCAAGTGGGAAAGGGTGGTTTTGAGGTTGAAGGCAGCAGGAAAGCCTGCAGCCCCCAGGTGTGTGGGGCTACGCAAGTGGTTCCTAAAGAGCTTTAGAAGAAGGCGTAGTTTTCCCTGCTGGCTCTTTGGGCGTGGGACCCATGTCCAGACATATGGCCATTTTTGTGCCTGGCGCAGCGCCAAGTGGGAAAGGGTGGTTTTGAGGCTGAAGGCAGCAGGAAAGCCTGCAGCCCCCAGGTGTGTGGGGCTACGCAAGCGGTTCCCAAAGAGCTTTAGAAGAAGGCGTAGTTTTCCCTGCTGGCTCCTTGGGCGTGGGACCAATGTCCAGACATATGGCCATTTTTGTGCCTGGCGCGGCGCCAAGTGGGAAAGGGTGGTTTTGAGGCTGAAGGCAGCAGGAAAGCCTGCAGCCCCCAGGTGTGTGGGGCTACGCAAGCGGTTCCCAAAGAGCTTTAGAAGAAGGCATAGTTTTCCCTGCTGGCTCTTTGGGCGTGGTACCCATGTCCAGACATATGGCCATTTTTGTGCCTGGCGCGGCGCCAAGTGGGCAAGGGTGGTTTTGAGGCTGAAGGCAGCAGGAAAGCCTGCAGCCCCCAGGTGTGTGGGGCTACGCAAGCGGTTCCCAAAGAGCTTTAGAAGAAGGCGTAGTTTTCCCTGCTGGCTCTTTGGGCGTGGGACCAATCTCCAGCCATATGGCCTTTTTTGTGCTTGGCGTGGCGCCAAGTGGGAAAGGGTGGTTTTGAGGCTGAAGGCGCCAGGAAAGGCCACAGCCCCAAGTTCTGTGGGGCTATGCAAGGGGTTCCCAAAGAGCTTTAAACAAGGCATAGTTTTCCCTCTTGGCTCCTTGGGCGTGGGAGCAATCGCAAGACATATAGATATTTTGGAGCCTGGCGTGGCGCCAAGTGGGAAAGGGTGGTTTTGAGGCTGAAGGCAGCAGGAAAGCCTGCAGCCCCCAGGTGTGTGGGGCTACGCAAGCGGTTCCCAAAGAGCGTTAGAAGAAGGCATAGTTTTCCCTGCTGGCTCTTTGGGCGTGGGACCCATCTCCAGCCATATGGCCATTTTTGTGCCTTGCACGGCGCCAAGTGGGAAAGGGTGGTTTTGAGGCTGAAGGCAGCAGGAAAGCCTGCAGCCCCCAGGTGTGTGGGGCTACGCAAGCGGTTCCCAAAGAGCTTTAGAAGAAGGCATAGTTTTTCCTGCTGGCTCCTTGGGCGTGGGACCAATCTCCAGCCATATGGCCATTTTTGTGCCTGGCGCGGCGCCAAGTGGGAAAGGGTGGTTTTGAGGCTGAAGGCAGCAGGAAAGCCTGCAGCCCCCAGGTCTGTGGGGCTACGCAAGCGGTTCCCAAAGAGCTTTAGAACAAGGCATAGTTTTCCCTGCTGGCTCTTTGGGCGTGGGACCCATCTCCAGCCATATGGCCATTTTTGTGCCTGGCGCGGCGCCAAGTGGGAAAGGGTGGTTTTGAGGCTGAAGGCAGCAGGAAAGCCTGCAGCCGCCAGGTGTGTGGGGCTACGCAAGCGGTTCCCAAAGAGCTTTAGAAGAAGGCATAGTTTTCCCTGCTGGCTCTTTGGGCGTGGGACCCATCTCCAGCCATATGGCCATTTTTGTGCCTGGGGCGGCGCCAAGTGGGAAAGGGTGGTTTTGAGGCTGAAGGCAGCAGGAAAGGCCACAGCCCCCAGTTCTGTGGGGCTATGCAAGGGGTTCCCAAAGAGCTTTAAACAAGCCACAGTTTTCCCTCTTGGCTCTTTGGGCGTGGGAGCAATCGCAAGACATATAGATATTTTGGAGCCTGGCGCAGCGCCAAGTGGAAAAGGGTGGTTTTGAGGCTGAAGGCAGCAGGAAAGGCTGCAGCCCCCAGGTGTGTGGGGCTACGCAAGCGGTTCCCAAAGAGCTTTAGAAGAAGGCATAGTTTTCCCTGCTGACTCTTTGGGCGTGGGACCAATCTCCAGCCATATGGCCATTTTTGTGCCTGGCGCGGTGCCAAGTGGGAAAGGGTGGTTTTGAGACTGAAGGCAGCAGGAAAGCCTGCAGCCCCCAGGTGTGTGGGGCTACGCAAGCGGTTCCCAAAGAGCTTTAGAAGAAGGCATAGTTTTCCCTGCTGGCTCTTTGGGCGTGGTACCCATGTCCAGACATATGGCCATTTTTGTGCCTGGCGCGGCGCCAAGTGGGAAAGGGTGGTTTTGAGGCTGAAGGCAGCAGGAAAGCCTGCAGCCGCCAGGTGTGTGGGGCTACGCAAGCGGTTCCCAAAGAGCTTTAGAAGAAGGCGTAGTTTTCCCTGCTGGCTCTTTGGGCGTGGGACCCATGTCCAGACATATGGCCATTTTTGTGCCTGGCGCAGCACCAAGTGGGAAAGGGTGGTTTTGAGGCTGAAGGCAGCAGGAAAGCCTGCAGCCCCCAGGTGTGTGGGGCTACGCAAGCGGTTCCCAAAGAGCTTTAGAAGAAGGCATAGTTTTCCCTGCTGGCTCTTTGGGCGTGGGACCAGTCTCCCCACATATGGCCATTTTTGTGCCTGGCGCGGCGCCAAGTGGGAAAGGGTGGTTTTGAGGCTGAAGGCAGCAGGAAAGCCTGCAGCCCCCAGGTGTGTGGGGCTACGCAAGCGTTTCCCAAAGAGCTTTAGAACAAGGCATAGTTTTCCCTGCTGGCTCTTTGGGCGTGGGACCAATCTCCAGCCATATGGCCATTTTTGTGCCTGGCGCGGCGCCAAGTGGGAAAGGGTGGTTTTGAGGTTGAAGGCAGCAGGAAAGCCTGCAGCCCCCAGGTGTGTGGGGCTACGCAAGCGGTTCCCAAAGAGCTTTAGAAGAAGGCGTAGTTTTCCCTGCTGGCTCTTTGGGCGTGGGACCCATGTCCAGACATATGGCCATTTTTGTGCCTGGCGCAGCGCCAAGTGGGAAAGGGTGGTTTTGAGGCTGAAGGCAGCAGGAAAGGCCACAGCCCCAAGTTCTGTGGGGCTATGCAAGGGGTTCCCAAAGAGCTTTAAACAAGCCACAGTTTTCCCTCTTGGCTCTTTGGGCGTGGGAGCAATCGCCAGGCATATAGATATTTTGGAGCCTGGCGCGGCGCCAAGTGGAAAAGGGTGGTTTTGAGGCTGAAGGCAGCAGGAAAGCCTGCAGCCCCCAGGTGTGTGGGGCTACGCAAGCGGTTCCCAAAGAGCTTTAGAAGAAGGCGTAGTTTTCCCTGCTGGCTCTTTGGGCGTGGGACCCATCTCCACACATATGACTATTTTTGTGCGTGGTGCGGCGCTAAGTGGGAAAGGGTGGTTTTGAGGCTGGAGGCAGCAGGAAAGCCTGCAGCCCCCAGGTGTGTGGGGCTACGCAAGCGGTTCCCAAAGAGCTTTAGAAGAAGGCATAGTTTTCCCTGCTGGCTCTTTGGGCGTGGGACCCATGTCCAGACATATGGCCATTTTTGTGCCTGGCGCGGCGCCAAGTGGGAAAGGGTGGTTTTGAGGCTGAAGGCAGCAGGAAAGCCTGCAGCCCCCAGGTCTGTGGGGCTACGCAAGCGGTTCCCAAAGAGCTTTAGAACAAGGCATAATTTTCCCTTCTGGCTCTTTGGGCGTGGGACCAATCTCCAGACATATGGCCATTTTTGTGCCTGGCGCGGCGCCAAGTGGGAAAGGGTGGTTTTGAGGCTGAAGGCAGCAGGAAAGCCTGCAGCCCCCAGGTGTGTGGGGCTACGCAAGCGGTTCCCAAAGAGCTTTAGAAGAAGGCATAGTTTTCCCTGCTGGCTCTTTGGGCGTGGGACCCATCTCCAGACATATGGCCATTTTTGTGCCTGGCGCGGCGCCAAGTGGGAAAGGGTGGTTTTGAGGCTGAAGGCAGCAGGAAAGCCTGCAGCCCCCAGGTGTGTGGGGCTACGCAAGCGGTTCCCAAAGAGCTTTAGAAGAAGGCATAGTTTTCCCTGCTGGCTCTTTGGTCGTGGGACCAGTCTCCCCACATATGGCCATTTTTGTGCCTGGCACGGCGCCAAGTGGGAAAGGGTGGTTTTGAGGCTGAAGGCAGCAGGAAAGCCTGCAGCCCCCAGGTGTGTGGGGCTACGCAAGCGGTTCCCAAAGAGCTTTAGAAGAAGGCATAGTTTTCCCTGCTGGCTCTTTGGGCGTGGGACCAATCTCCAGCCATATGGCCATTTTTGTGCCTGGTGCGGCGCCAAATGGGAAAGGGTGGTTTTGAGGCTGAAGGCAGCAGGAAAGCCTGCAGCCCCCAGGTGTGTGGGGCTACGCAAGCGGTTCCCAAAGAGCTTTAGAAGAAGGCATAGTTTTCCCTGCTGGCTCTTTGGGCGTGGGACCCATCTCCAGCCATATGGCCATTTTTGTGCCTGGCGCGGCGCCAAGCGGGAAAGGGTGGTTTTGAGGCTGAAGGCAGCAGGAAAGCCTGCAGCCCCCAGGTGTGTGGGGCTACGCAAGCGGTTCCCAAAGAGCTTTAGAAGAAGGCATAGTTTTCCCTGCTGGCTCTTTGGGCGTGGTACCCATCTCCAGACATATGGCCATTTTTGTGCCTGGCGCGGCGCCAAGTGGGAAAGGGTGGTTTTGAGGCTGAAGGCAGCAGGAAAGCCTGCAGCCCCCAGGTGTGTGGGGCTACGCAAGCGGTTCCCAAAGAGCTTTAGAAGAAGGCATAGTTTTCCCTGCTGGCTCTTTGGGCGTGGGACCAGTCTCCCCACATATGGCCATTTTTGTGCCTGGCGCGGCGCCAAGTGGGAAAGGGTGATTTTGAGGCTGAAGGCAGCAGGAAAGCCTGCAGCCCCCAGGTGTGTGGGGCTACGCAAGCTGTTGCCAAAGAGCTTTAGAAGAAGGCATAGTTTTCCCTGCTGGCTCTTTGGGCGTGGGACCAATCTCCAGCCATATGGCCATTTTTGTGCCTGGCGCGGCGCCAAGTGGGAAAGGGTGGTTTTGAGGCTGAAGGCAGCAGGAAAGCCTGCAGCACCCAGGTCTGTGGGGCTACGCAAGCGGTTCCCAAAGAGCTTTAGAAGAAGGCATAGTTTTCCCTGCTGGCTCTTTGGGCGTGGGACCAATCTCCAGCCATATGGCCATTTTTTGTGCCTGGCACGGCGCCAAGTGGGAAAGGGTGGTTTTGAGGCTGAAGGCAGCAGGAAAGCCTGCAGCCCCCAGGTGTGTGGGGCTACGCAAGCGGTTCCCAAAGAGCTTTAGAAGAAGGCATAGTTTTCCCTGCTGGCTCTTTGGGCGTGGGACCAGTCCCCCCACATATGGCCATTTTTGTGCCTGGCGCGGCGCCAAGTGGGCAAGGGTGGTTTTGAGGCTGAAGGCAGCAGGAAAGCCTGCAGCCCCCAGGTGTGTGGGGCTACGCAAGCGTTTCCCAAAGAGCTTTAGAACAAGGCATAGTTTTCCCTGCTGGCTCTTTGGGCGTGGGACCAATCTCCAGCCATATGGCCATTTTTGTGCCTGGCGCGGCGCCAAGTGGGAAAGGGTGGTTTTGAGGTTGAAGGCAGCAGGAAAGCCTGCAGCCCCCAGGTGTGTGGGGCTACGCAAGCGGTTCCCAAAGAGCTTTAGAAGAAGGCGTAGTTTTCCCTGCTGGCTCTTTGGGCGTGGGACCCATGTCCAGACATATGGCCATTTTTGTGCCTGGCGCAGCGCCAAGTGGGAAAGGGTGGTTTTGAGGCTGAAGGCAGCAGGAAAGGCCACAGCCCCAAGTTCTGTGGGGCTATGCAAGGGGTTCCCAAAGAGCTTTAAACAAGCCACAGTTTTCCCTCTTGGCTCTTTGGGCGTGGGAGCAATCGCCAGGCATATAGATATTTTGGAGCCTGGCGCGGCGCCAAGTGGAAAAGGGTGGTTTTGAGGCTGAAGGCAGCAGGAAAGCCTGCAGCCCCCAGGTGTGTGGGGCTACGCAAGCGGTTCCCAAAGAGCTTTAGAAGAAGGCATAGTTTTCCCTGCTGGCTCTTTGGGCGTGGGACCCATCTCCAGACATATGGCCATTTTTGTGCCTGGCGCGGCGCCAAGTGGGAAAGGGTGGTTTTGAGGCTGAAGGCAGCAGGAAAGCCTGCAGCCCCCAGGTGTGTGGGGCTACGCAAGCGGTTCCCAAAGAGCTTTAGAAGAAGGCATAGTTTTCCCTGCTGGCTCTTTGGGCGTGGGACCAGTCTCCCCACATATGGCCTTTTTTGTGCCTGGCGCGGCGCCAAGTGGGAAAGGGTGATTTTGAGGCTGAAGGCAGCAGGAAAGCCTGCAGCCCCCAGGTCTGTGGGGCTACGCAAGCTGTTGCCAAAGAGCTTTAGAAGAAGGCATAGTTTTCCCTGCTGGCTCTTTGGGCGTGGGACCAATCTCCAGCCATATGGCCATTTTTGTGCCTGGCGCGGCGCCAAGTGGGAAAGGGTGGTTTTGAGGCTGAAGGCAGCAGGAAAGCCTGCAGCCCCCAGGTCTGTGGGGCTACGCAAGCGGTTCCCAAAGAGCTTTAGAAGAAGGCATAGTTTTCCCTGCTGGCTCTTTGGGCGTGGGACCAATCTCCAGCCATATGGCCATTTTTTGTGCCTGGCACGGCGCCAAGTGGGAAAGGGTGGTTTTGAGGCTGAAGGCAGCAGGAAAGCCTGCAGCCCCCAGGTCTGTGGGGCTACGCAAGCGGTTCCCAAAGAGCTTTAGAAGAAGGCATAGTTTTCCCTGCTGGCTCTTTGGGCGTGGGACCAATCTCCAGCCATATGGCCATTTTTGTGCCTGGCGCGGCGCCAAGTGGGCAAGGGTGGTTTTGAGGCTGAAGGCAGCAGGAAAGCCTGCAGCCCCCAGGTGTGTGGGGCTACGCAAGCGGTTCCCAAAGAGCTTTAGAAGAAGGCATAGTTTTCCCTGCTGGCTCTTTGGGCGTGGGACCAATCTCCAGCCATATGGCCATTTTTGTGCCTGGCGCGGCGCCAAGTGGGAAAGGGTGGTTTTGAGGCTGAAGGCAGCAGGAAAGGCCACAGCCCCAAGTTCTCTGGGGCTATGCAAGGGGTTCCCAAAGAGCTTTCAACAAGCCACAGTTTTCCCTCTTGGCTCTTTGGGCGTGGGAGCAATCGCCAGACATATAGATATTTTGGAGCCTGGCGCGGCGCCAAGTGGGAAAGGGTGGTTTTGAGGCTGAAGGCAGCAGGAAAGCCTGCAGCCCCCAGGTGTGTGGGGCTACGCAAGCGGTTCCCAAAGAGCTTTAGAACAAGGCATAGTTTTCCCTGCTGGCTCTTTGGGCGTGGGACCAGTCTCCCCACATATGGCCATTTTTGTGCCTGGCGCGGCGCCAAGTGGGAAAGGGTGGTTTTGAGGCTGAAGGCAGCAGGAAAGCCTGCAGCCGCCAGGTGTGTGGGGCTACGCAAGCGGTTCCCAAAGAGCTTTAGAAGAAGGCATAGTTTTCCCTGCTGGCTCTTTGGGCGTGGGACCCATGTCCAGACATATGGCCATTTTTGTGCCTGGCGCGGCGCCAAGTGGGAAAGGGTGGTTTTGAGGCTGAAGGCAGCAGGAAAGCCTGCAGCCCCCAGGTGTGTGGGGCTATGCAAGGGGTTCCCAAAGAGCTTTAAACAAGGCATAGTTTTCCCTCTTGGCTCCTTGGGCGTGGGAGAAATCGCCAGACATATAGATATTTTGGAGCCTGGCGTGGCGCCAAGTGGGAAAGGGTGGTTTTGAGGCTGAAGGCAGCAGGAAAGCCTGCAGCCCCCAGGTGTGTGGGGCTACGCAAGCGGTTCCCAAAGAGCTTTAGAAGAAGGCATAGTTTTCCCTGCTGGCTCTTTGGGCGTGGTACCCATGTCCAGACATATGGCCATTTTTGTGCCTGGCGCGGCGCCAAGTGGGAAAGGGTGGTTTTGAGGCTGAAGGCAGCAGGAAAGCCTGCAGCCCCCAGGTCTGTGGGGCTATGCAAGCGGTTCCCAAAGAGCTTTAGAAGAAGGCATAGTTTTCCCTGCTGGCTCTTTGGGCGTGGGACCAATCTCCAGCCATATGGCCATTTTTGTGCCTGGCGCGGCGCCAAGTGGAAAGGGTGGTTTTGAGGCTGAAGGCAGCAGGAAAGGCCACAGCCCCAAGTTCTGTGGGGCTATGCAAGGGGTTCCCAAAGAGGTTTAAACAAGCCACAGTTTTCCCTCTTGGCTCTTTGGGCGTGGGAGCAATCGCCAGACATATAGATATTTTGGAGCCTGGCGCGGCGCCAAGTGGGAAAGGGTGGTTTTGAGGCTGAAGGCAGCAGGAAAGCCTGCAGCCCCCAGGTGTGTGGGGCTACGCAAGCGGTTCCCAAAGAGCTTTAGAAGAAGGCGTAGTTTTCCCTGCTGGCTCCTTGGGCGTGGGACCAATGTCCAGACATATGGCCATTTTTGTGCCTGGCGCGGCGCCAAGTGGGAAAGGGTGGTTTTGAGGCTGAAGGCAGCAGGAAAGCCTGCAGCCCCCAGGTGTGTGGGGCTACGCAAGCGGTTCCCAAAGAGCTTTAGAAGAAGGCATAGTTTTCCCTGCTGGCTCTTTGGGCGTGGTACCCATGTCCAGACATATGGCCATTTTTGTGCCTGGCGCGGCGCCAAGTGGGAAAGGGTGGTTTTGAGGCTGAAGGCAGCAGGAAAGCCTGCAGCCCCCAGGTGTGTGGGGCTACGCAAGCGGTTCCCAAAGAGCTTTAGAAGAAGGCGTAGTTTTCCCTGCTGGCTCTTTGGGCGTGGGACCAATCTCCAGCCATATGGCCTTTTTTGTGCTTGGCGTGGCGCCAAGTGGGAAAGGGTGGTTTTGAGGCTGAAGGCGCCAGGAAAGGCCACAGCCCCAAGTTCTGTGGGGCTATGCAAGGGGTTCCCAAAGAGCTTTAAACAAGGCATAGTTTTCCCTCTTGGCTCCTTGGGCGTGGGAGCAATCGCAAGACATATAGATATTTTGGAGCCTGGCGTGGCGCCAAGTGGGAAAGGGTGGTTTTGAGGCTGAAGGCAGCAGGAAAGCCTGCAGCCCCCTGGTGTGTGGGGCTACGCAAGCGGTTCCCAAAGAGCGTTAGAAGAAGGCATAGTTTTCCCTACTGGCTCTTTGGGCGTGGGACCCATCTCCAGCCATATGGCCATTTTTGTGCCTTGCACGGCGCCAAGTGGGAAAGGGTGGTTTTGAGGCTGAAGGCAGCAGGAAAGCCTGCAGCCCCCAGGTGTGTGGGGCTACGCAAGCGGTTCCCAAAGAGCTTTAGAAGAAGGCATAGTTTTCCCTGCTGGCTCCTTGGGCGTGGGACCAATCTCCAGCCATATGGCCATTTTTGTGCCTGGCGCGGCGCCAAGTGGGAAAGGGTGGTTTTGAGGCTGAAGGCAGCAGGAAAGCCTGCAGCCCCCAGGTCTGTGGGGCTACGCAAGCGGTTCCCAAAGAGCTTTAGAAGAAGGCATAGTTTTCCCTGCTGGCTCTTTGGGCGTGGGACCCATCTCCAGACATATGGCCATTTTTGTGCCTGGCGCGGCGCCAAGTGGGAAAGGGTGGTTTTGAGGCTGAAGGCAGCAGGAAAGCCTGCAGCCGCCAGGTGTGTGGGGCTACGCAAGCGGTTCCCAAAGAGCTTTAGAAGAAGGCATAGTTTTCCCTGCTGGCTCTTTGGGCGTGGGACCCATCTCCAGCCATATGGCCATTTTTGTGCCTGGGGCGGCGCCAAGTGGGAAAGGGTGGTTTTGAGGCTGAAGGCAGCAGGAAAGGCCACAGCCCCCAGTTCTGTGGGGCTATGCAAGGGGTTCCCAAAGAGCTTTAAACAAGCCACAGTTTTCCCTCTTGGCTCTTTGGGCGTGGGAGCAATCGCAAGACATATAGATATTTTGGAGCCTGGCGCAGCGCCAAGTGGAAAAGGGTGGTTTTGAGGCTGAAGGCAGCAGGAAAGGCTGCAGCCCCCAGGTGTGTGGGGCTACGCAAGCGGTTCCCAAAGAGCTTTAGAAGAAGGCATAGTTTTCCCTGCTGACTCTTTGGGCGTGGGACCAATCTCCAGCCATATGGCCATTTTTGTGCCTGGCGCGGTGCCAAGTGGGAAAGGGTGGTTTTGAGACTGAAGGCAGCAGGAAAGCCTGCAGCCCCCAGGTGTGTGGGGCTACGCAAGCGGTTCCCAAAGAGCTTTAGAAGAAGGCATAGTTTTCCCTGCTGGCTCTTTGGGCGTGGTACCCATGTCCAGACATATGGCCATTTTTGTGCCTGGCGCGGCGCCAAGTGGGAAAGGGTGGTTTTGAGGCTGAAGGCAGCAGGAAAGGCCACAGCCCCAAGTTCTGTGGGGCTATGCAAGGGGTTCCCAAAGAGGTTTAAACAAGCCACAGTTTTCCCTCTTGGCTCTTTGGGCGTGGGAGCAATCGCCAGACATATAGATATTTTGGAGCCTGGCGCGGCGCCAAGTGGGAAAGGGTGGTTTTGAGGCTGAAGGCAGCAGGAAAGCCTGCAGCCCCCAGGTGTGTGGGGCTACGCAAGCGGTTCCCAAAGAGCTTTAGAAGAAGGCGTAGTTTTCCCTGCTGGCTCCTTGGGCGTGGGACCAATGTCCAGACATATGGCCATTTTTGTGCCTGGCGCGGCGCCAAGTGGGAAAGGGTGGTTTTGAGGCTGAAGGCAGCAGGAAAGCCTGCAGCCCCCAGGTGTGTGGGGCTACGCAAGCGGTTCCCAAAGAGCTTTAGAAGAAGGCATAGTTTTCCCTGCTGGCTCTTTGGGCGTGGTACCCATGTCCAGACATATGGCCATTTTTGTGCCTGGCGCGGCGCCAAGTGGGAAAGGGTGGTTTTGAGGCTGAAGGCAGCAGGAAAGCCTGCAGCCCCCAGGTGTGTGGGGCTACGCAAGCGGTTCCCAAAGAGCTTTAGAAGAAGGCGTAGTTTTCCCTGCTGGCTCTTTGGGCGTGGGACCAATCTCCAGCCATATGGCCTTTTTTGTGCTTGGCGTGGCGCCAAGTGGGAAAGGGTGGTTTTGAGGCTGAAGGCGCCAGGAAAGGCCACAGCCCCAAGTTCTGTGGGGCTATGCAAGGGGTTCCCAAAGAGCTTTAAACAAGGCATAGTTTTCCCTCTTGGCTCCTTGGGCGTGGGAGCAATCGCAAGACATATAGATATTTTGGAGCCTGGCGTGGCGCCAAGTGGGAAAGGGTGGTTTTGAGGCTGAAGGCAGCAGGAAAGCCTGCAGCCCCCAGGTGTGTGGGGCTACGCAAGCGGTTCCCAAAGAGCGTTAGAAGAAGGCATAGTTTTCCCTACTGGCTCTTTGGGCGTGGGACCCATCTCCAGCCATATGGCCATTTTTGTGCCTTGCACGGCGCCAAGTGGGAAAGGGTGGTTTTGAGGCTGAAGGCAGCAGGAAAGCCTGCAGCCCCCAGGTGTGTGGGGCTACGCAAGCGGTTCCCAAAGAGCTTTAGAAGAAGGCATAGTTTTCCCTGCTGGCTCCTTGGGCGTGGGACCAATCTCCAGCCATATGGCCATTTTTGTGCCTGGCGCGGCGCCAAGTGGGAAAGGGTGGTTTTGAGGCTGAAGGCAGCAGGAAAGCCTGCAGCCCCCAGGTCTGTGGGGCTACGCAAGCGGTTCCCAAAGAGCTTTAGAAGAAGGCATAGTTTTCCCTGCTGGCTCTTTGGGCGTGGGACCCATCTCCAGACATATGGCCATTTTTGTGCCTGGCGCGGCGCCAAGTGGGAAAGGGTGGTTTTGAGGCTGAAGGCAGCAGGAAAGCCTGCAGCCGCCAGGTGTGTGGGGCTACGCAAGCGGTTCCCAAAGAGCTTTAGAAGAAGGCATAGTTTTCCCTGCTGGCTCTTTGGGCGTGGGACCCATCTCCAGCCATATGGCCATTTTTGTGCCTGGGGCGGCGCCAAGTGGGAAAGGGTGGTTTTGAGGCTGAAGGCAGCAGGAAAGGCCACAGCCCCCAGTTCTGTGGGGCTATGCAAGGGGTTCCCAAAGAGCTTTAAACAAGCCACAGTTTTCCCTCTTGGCTCTTTGGGCGTGGGAGCAATCGCAAGACATATAGATATTTTGGAGCCTGGCGCAGCGCCAAGTGGAAAAGGGTGGTTTTGAGGCTGAAGGCAGCAGGAAAGGCTGCAGCCCCCAGGTGTGTGGGGCTACGCAAGCGGTTCCCAAAGAGCTTTAGAAGAAGGCATAGTTTTCCCTGCTGACTCTTTGGGCGTGGGACCAATCTCCAGCCATATGGCCATTTTTGTGCCTGGCGCGGTGCCAAGTGGGAAAGGGTGGTTTTGAGACTGAAGGCAGCAGGAAAGCCTGCAGCCCCCAGGTGTGTGGGGCTACGCAAGCGGTTCCCAAAGAGCTTTAGAAGAAGGCATAGTTTTCCCTGCTGGCTCTTTGGGCGTGGTACCCATGTCCAGACATATGGCCATTTTTGTGCCTGGCGCGGCGCCAAGTGGGAAAGGGTGGTTTTGAGGCTGAAGGCAGCAGGAAAGCCTGCAGCCGCCAGGTGTGTGGGGCTACGCAAGCGGTTCCCAAAGAGCTTTAGAAGAAGGCGTAGTTTTCCCTGCTGGCTCTTTGGGCGTGGGACCCATGTCCAGACATATGGCCATTTTTGTGCCTGGCGCAGCACCAAGTGGGAAAGGGTGGTTTTGAGGCTGAAGGCAGCAGGAAAGCCTGCAGCCCCCAGGTGTGTGGGGCTACGCAAGCGGTTCCCAAAGAGCTTTAGAAGAAGGCATAGTTTTCCCTGCTGGCTCTTTGGGCGTGGGACCAGTCCCCCCACATATGGCCATTTTTGTGCCTGGCGCGGCGCCAAGTGGGAAAGGGTGGTTTTGAGGCTGAAGGCAGCAGGAAAGCCTGCAGCCCCCAGGTGTGTGGGGCTACGCAAGCGTTTCCCAAAGAGCTTTAGAACAAGGCATAGTTTTCCCTGCTGGCTCTTTGGGCGTGGGACCAATCTCCAGCCATATGGCCATTTTTGTGCCTGGCGCGGCGCCAAGTGGGAAAGGGTGGTTTTGAGGTTGAAGGCAGCAGGAAAGCCTGCAGCCCCCAGGTGTGTGGGGCTACGCAAGCGGTTCCCAAAGAGCTTTAGAAGAAGGCGTAGTTTTCCCTGCTGGCTCTTTGGGCGTGGGACCCATGTCCAGACATATGGCCATTTTTGTGCCTGGCGCAGCGCCAAGTGGGAAAGGGTGGTTTTGAGGCTGAAGGCAGCAGGAAAGCCTGCAGCCCCCAGGTGTGTGGGGCTACGCAAGCGGTTCCCAAAGAGCTTTAGAAGAAGGCGTAGTTTTCCCTGCTGGCTCCTTGGGCGTGGGACCAATGTCCAGACATATGGCCATTTTTGTGCCTGGCGCGGCGCCAAGTGGGAAAGGGTGGTTTTGAGGCTGAAGGCAGCAGGAAAGCCTGCAGCCCCCAGGTGTGTGGGGCTACGCAAGCGGTTCCCAAAGAGCTTTAGAAGAAGGCATAGTTTTCCCTGCTGGCTCTTTGGGCGTGGTACCCATGTCCAGACATATGGCCATTTTTGTGCCTGGCGCGGCGCCAAGTGGGAAAGGGTGGTTTTGAGGCTGAAGGCAGCAGGAAAGCCTGCAGCCCCCAGGTGTGTGGGGCTACGCAAGCGGTTCCCAAAGAGCTTTAGAAGAAGGCGTAGTTTTCCCTGCTGGCTCTTTGGGCGTGGGACCAATCTCCAGCCATATGGCCTTTTTTGTGCTTGGCGTGGCGCCAAGTGGGAAAGGGTGGTTTTGAGGCTGAAGGCGCCAGGAAAGGCCACAGCCCCAAGTTCTGTGGGGCTATGCAAGGGGTTCCCAAAGAGCTTTAAACAAGGCATAGTTTTCCCTCTTGGCTCCTTGGGCGTGGGAGCAATCGGAAGACATATAGATATTTTGGAGCCTGGCATGGCGCCAAGTGGGAAAGGGTGGTTTTGAGGCTGAAGGCAGCAGGAAAGCCTGCAGCCCCCAGGTGTGTGGGGCTACGCAAGCGGTTTCCAAAGAGCGTTAGAAGAAGGCATAGTTTTCCCTGCTGGCTCTTTGGGCGTGGGACCCATCTCCAGCCATATGGCCATTTTTGTGCCTTGCACGGCGCCAAGTGGGAAAGGGTGGTTTTGAGGCTGAAGGCAGCAGGAAAGCCTGCAGCCCCCAGGTGTGTGGGGCTACGCAAGCGGTTCCCAAAGAGCTTTAGAAGAAGGCATAGTTTTCCCTGCTGGCTCCTTGGGCGTGGGACCCATCTCCAGCCATATGGCCATTTTTGTGCCTGGGGCGGCGCCAAGTGGGAAAGGGTGGTTTTGAGGCTGAAGGCAGCAGGAAAGGCCACAGCCCCCAGTTCTGTGGGGCTATGCAAGGGGTTCCCAAAGAGCTTTAAACAAGCCACAGTTTTCCCTCTTGGCTCTTTGGGCGTGGGAGCAATCGCAAGACATATAGATATTTTGGAGCCTGGCGCAGCGCCAAGTGGAAAAGGGTGGTTTTGAGGCTGAAGGCAGCATTAAAGGCTGCAGCCCCCAGGTGTGTGGGGCTACGCAAGCGGTTCCCAAAGAGCTTTAGAAGAAGGCATAGTTTTCCCTGCTGACTCTTTGGGCGTGGGACCAATCTCCAGCCATATGGCCATTTTTGTGCCTGGCGCGGTGCCAAGTGGGAAAGGGTGGTTTTGAGACTGAAGGCAGCAGGAAAGCCTGCAGCCCCCAGGTGTGTGGGGCTACGCAAGCGGTTCCCAAAGAGCTTTAGAAGAAGGCATAGTTTTCCCTGCTGGCTCTTTGGGCGTGGTACCCATGTCCAGCCATATGGCCATTTTTGTGCCTGGCGCGGCGCCAAGTGGGAAAGGGTGGTTTTGAGGCTGAAGGCAGCAGGAAAGCCTGCAGCCCCCAGGTGTGTGGGGCTACGCAAGCGGTTCCCAAAGAGCTTTAGAAGAAGGCGTAGTTTTCCCTGCTGGCTCTTTGGGCGTGGGACCAATCTCCAGCCATATGGCCTTTTTTGTGCTTGGCGTGGCGCCAAGTGGGAAAGGGTGGTTTTGAGGCTGAAGGCGCCAGGAAAGGCCACAGCCCCAAGTTCTGTGGGGCTATGCAAGGGGTTCCCAAAGAGCTTTAAACAAGGCATAGTTTTCCCTCTTGGCTCCTTGGGCGTGGGAGCAATCGCAAGACATATAGATATTTTGGAGCCTGGCGTGGCGCCAAGTGGGAAAGGGTGGTTTTGAGGCTGAAGGCAGCAGGAAAGCCTGCAGCCCCCAGGTGTGTGGGGCTACGCAAGCGGTTCCCAAAGAGCGTTAGAAGAAGGCATAGTTTTCCCTGCTGGCTCTTTGGGCGTGGGACCCATCTCCAGCCATATGGCCATTTTTGTGCCTTGCACGGCGCCAAGTGGGAAAGGGTGGTTTTGAGGCTGAAGGCAGCAGGAAAGCCTGCAGCCCCCAGGTGTGTGGGGCTACGCAAGCGGTTCCCAAAGAGCTTTAGAAGAAGGCATAGTTTTCCCTGCTGGCTCCTTGGGCGTGGGACCAATCTCCAGCCATATGGCCATTTTTGTGCCTGGCGCGGCGCCAAGTGGGAAAGGGTGGTTTTGAGGCTGAAGGCAGCAGGAAAGCCTGCAGCCCCCAGGTCTGTGGGGCTACGCAAGCGGTTCCCAAAGAGCTTTAGAAGAAGGCATAGTTTTCCCTGCTGGCTCTTTGGGCGTGGGACCCATCTCCAGACATATGGCCATTTTTGTGCCTGGCGCGGCGCCAAGTGGGAAAGGGTGGTTTTGAGGCTGAAGGCAGCAGGAAAGCCTGCAGCCGCCAGGTGTGTGGGGCTACGCAAGCGGTTCCCAAAGAGCTTTAGAAGAAGGCATAGTTTTCCCTGCTGGCTCTTTGGGCGTGGGACCCATCTCCAGCCATATGGCCATTTTTGTGCCTGGGGCGGCGCCAAGTGGGAAAGGGTGGTTTTGAGGCTGAAGGCAGCAGGAAAGGCCACAGCCCCCAGTTCTGTGGGGCTATGCAAGGGGTTCCCAAAGAGCTTTAAACAAGCCACAGTTTTCCCTCTTGGCTCTTTGGGCGTGGGAGCAATCGCAAGACATATAGATATTTTGGAGCCTGGCGCAGCGCCAAGTGGAAAAGGGTGGTTTTGAGGCTGAAGGCAGCAGGAAAGGCTGCAGCCCCCAGGTGTGTGGGGCTACGCAAGCGGTTCCCAAAGAGCTTTAGAAGAAGGCATAGTTTTCCCTGCTGACTCTTTGGGCGTGGGACCAATCTCCAGCCATATGGCCATTTTTGTGCCTGGCGCGGTGCCAAGTGGGAAAGGGTGGTTTTGAGACTGAAGGCAGCAGGAAAGCCTGCAGCCCCCAGGTGTGTGGGGCTACGCAAGCGGTTCCCAAAGAGCTTTAGAAGAAGGCATAGTTTTCCCTGCTGGCTCTTTGGGCGTGGTACCCATGTCCAGACATATGGCCATTTTTGTGCCTGGCGCGGCGCCAAGTGGGAAAGGGTGGTTTTGAGGCTGAAGGCAGCAGGAAAGCCTGCAGCCGCCAGGTGTGTGGGGCTACGCAAGCGGTTCCCAAAGAGCTTTAGAAGAAGGCGTAGTTTTCCCTGCTGGCTCTTTGGGCGTGGGACCCATGTCCAGACATATGGCCATTTTTGTGCCTGGCGCAGCACCAAGTGGGAAAGGGTGGTTTTGAGGCTGAAGGCAGCAGGAAAGCCTGCAGCCCCCAGGTGTGTGGGGCTACGCAAGCGGTTCCCAAAGAGCTTTAGAAGAAGGCATAGTTTTCCCTGCTGGCTCTTTGGGCGTAGGACCAGTCCCCCCACATATGGCCATTTTTGTGCCTGGCGCGGCGCCAAGTGGGAAAGGGTGGTTTTGAGGCTGAAGGCAGCAGGAAAGCCTGCAGCCCCCAGGTGTGTGGGGCTACGCAAGCGTTTCCCAAAGAGCTTTAGAACAAGGCATAGTTTTCCCTGCTGGCTCTTTGGGCGTGGGACCAATCTCCAGCCATATGGCCATTTTTGTGCCTGGCGCGGCGCCAAGTGGGAAAGGGTGGTTTTGAGGTTGAAGGCAGCAGGAAAGCCTGCAGCCCCCAGGTGTGTGGGGCTACGCAAGCGGTTCCCAAAGAGCTTTAGAAGAAGGCGTAGTTTTCCCTGCTGGCTCTTTGGGCGTGGGACCCATGTCCAGACATATGGCCATTTTTGTGCCTGGCGCAGCGCCAAGTGGGAAAGGGTGGTTTTGAGGCTGAAGGCAGCAGGAAAGGCCACAGCCCCAAGTTCTGTGGGGCTATGCAAGGGGTTCCCAAAGAGCTTTAAACAAGCCACAGTTTTCCCTCTTGGCTCTTTGGGCGTGGGAGCAATCGCCAGGCATATAGATATTTTGGAGCCTGGCGCGGCGCCAAGTGGAAAAGGGTGGTTTTGAGGCTGAAGGCAGCAGGAAAGCCTGCAGCCCCCAGGTGTGTGGGGCTACGCAAGCGGTTCCCAAAGAGCTTTAGAAGAAGGCATAGTTTTCCCTGCTGGCTCTTTGGGCGTGGGACCAATCTCCAGCCATATGGCCATTTTTGTGCCTGGCGCGGTGCCAAGTGGGAAAGGGTGGTTTTGAGACTGAAGGCAGCAGGAAAGCCTGCAGCCCCCAGGTCTGTGGGGCTACGCAAGCGGTTCCCAAAGAGCTTTAGAAGAAGGCATAGTTTTCCCTGCTGGCTCTTTGGGCGTGGTACCCATGTCCAGACATATGGCCATTTTTGTGCCTGGCGCGGCGCCAAGTGGGAAAGGGTGGTTTTGAGGCTGAAGGCAGCAGGAAAGCCTGCAGCCGCCAGGTGTGTGGGGCTACGCAAGCGGTTCCCAAAGAGCTTTAGAAGAAGGCGTAGTTTTCCCTGCTGGCTCTTTGGGCGTGGGACCCATGTCCAGACATATGGCCATTTTTGTGCCTGGCGCGGCGCCAAGTGGGAAAGGGTGGTTTTGAGGCTGAAGGCAGCAGGAAAGCCTGCAGCCCCCAGGTGTGTGGGGCTACGCAAGCGGTTCCCAAAGAGCTTTAGAAGAAGGCATAGTTTTCCCTGCTGGCTCTTTGGGCGTGGGACCAGTCCCCCCACATATGGCCATTTTTGTGCCTGGCGCGGCGCCAAGTGGGCAAGGGTGGTTTTGAGGCTGAAGGCAGCAGGAAAGCCTGCAGCCCCCAGGTGTGTGGGGCTACGCAAGCGTTTCCCAAAGAGCTTTAGAACAAGGCATAGTTTTCCCTGCTGGCTCTTTGGGCGTGGGACCAGTCTCCAGCCATATGGCCATTTTTGTGCCTGGCGCGGCGCCAAGTGGGAAAGGGTGGTTTTGAGGTTGAAGGCAGCAGGAAAGCCTGCAGCCCCCAGGTGTGTGGGGCTACGCAAGCGGTTCCCAAAGAGCTTTAGAAGAAGGCATAGTTTTCCCTGCTGGCTCTTTGGGCGTGGGACCCATGTCCAGACATATGGCCATTTTTGTGCCTGGCGCAGCGCCAAGTGGGAAAGGGTGGTTTTGAGGCTGAAGGCAGCAGGAAAGCCTGCAGCCGCCAGGTGTGTGGGGCTACGCAAGCGGTTCCCAAAGAGCTTTAGAAGAAGGCGTAGTTTTCCCTGCTGGCTCCTTGGGCGTGGGACCAATGTCCAGACATATGGCCATTTTTGTGCCTGGCGCGGCGCCAAGTGGGAAAGGGTGGTTTTGAGGCTGAAGGCAGCAGGAAAGCCTGCAGCCCCCAGGTGTGTGGGGCTACGCAAGCGGTTCCCAAAGAGCTTTAGAAGAAGGCATAGTTTTCCCTGCTGGCTCTTTGGGCGTGGTACCCATGTCCAGACATATGGCCATTTTTGTGCCTGGCGCGGCGCCAAGTGGGAAAGGGTGGTTTTGAGGCTGAAGGCAGCAGGAAAGCCTGCAGCCCCCAGGTGTGTGGGGCTACGCAAGCGGTTCCCAAAGAGCTTTAGAAGAAGGCGTAGTTTTCCCTGCTGGCTCTTTGGGCGTGGGACCAATCTCCAGCCATATGGCCTTTTTTGTGCTTGGCGTGGCGCCAAGTGGGAAAGGGTGGTTTTGAGGCTGAAGGCGCCAGGAAAGGCCACAGCCCCAAGTTCTGTGGGGCTATGCAAGGGGTTCCCAAAGAGCTTTAAACAAGGCATAGTTTTCCCTCTTGGCTCCTTGGGCGTGGGAGCAATCGCAAGACATATAGATATTTTGGAGCCTGGCATGGCGCCAAGTGGGAAAGGGTGGTTTTGAGGCTGAAGGCAGCAGGAAAGCCTGCAGCCCCCAGGTGTGTGGGGCTACGCAAGCGGTTTCCAAAGAGCGTTAGAAGAAGGCATAGTTTTCCCTGCTGGCTCTTTGGGCGTGGGACCCATCTCCAGCCATATGGCCATTTTTGTGCCTTGCACGGCGCCAAGTGGGAAAGGGTGGTTTTGAGGCTGAAGGCAGCAGGAAAGCCTGCAGCCCCCAGGTGTGTGGGGCTACGCAAGCGGTTCCCAAAGAGCTTTAGAAGAAGGCATAGTTTTCCCTGCTGGCTCCTTGGGCGTGGGACCCATCTCCAGCCATATGGCCATTTTTGTGCCTGGGGCGGCGCCAAGTGGGAAAGGGTGGTTTTGAGGCTGAAGGCAGCAGGAAAGGCCACAGCCCCCAGTTCTGTGGGGCTATGCAAGGGGTTCCCAAAGAGCTTTAAACAAGCCACAGTTTTCCCTCTTGGCTCTTTGGGCGTGGGAGCAATCGCAAGACATATAGATATTTTGGAGCCTGGCGCAGCGCCAAGTGGAAAAGGGTGGTTTTGAGGCTGAAGGCAGCAGGAAAGGCTGCAGCCCCCAGGTGTGTGGGGCTACGCAAGCGGTTCCCAAAGAGCTTTAGAACAAGGCATAGTATTCCCTGCTGGCTCTTTGGGCGTGGGACCCATCTCCAGCCATATGGCCATTTTTGTGCCTGGCGCGGCGCCAAGTGGGAAAGGGTGGTTTTGAGGCTGAAGGCAGCAGGAAAGGCTGCAGCCCCCAGGTGTGTGGGGCTACGCAAGCGGTTCCCAAAGAGCTTTAGAACAAGGCATAGTTTTCCCTGCTGGCTCTTTGGGCGTGGGACCCATGTCCAGACATATGGCCATTTTTGTGCCTGGCGCAGCACCAAGTGGGAAAGGGTGGTTTTGAGGCTGAAGGCAGCAGGAAAGCCTGCAGCCCCCAGGTGTGTGGGGCTACGCAAGCGGTTCCCAAAGAGCTTTAGAACAAGGCATAGTATTCCCTGCTGGCTCTATGGGCGTGGGACCCATCTTCAGACATATGGCCCTTTTTGTGCCTGGCGCGGCGCCAAGTGGGCAAGGGTGGTTTTGAGGCTGAAGGCAGCAGGAAAGCCTGCAGCCCCCAGGTGTGTGGGGCTACGCAAGCGTTTCCCAAAGAGCTTTAGAACAAGGCATAGTTTTCCCTGCTGGCTCTTTGGGCGTGGGACCAATCTCCAGCCATATGGCCATTTTTCTGCCTGGCGCGGCGCCAAGTGGGAAAGGGTGGTTTTGAGGTTGAAGGCAGCAGGAAAGCCTGCAGCCCCCAGGTGTGTGGGGCTACGCAAGCGGTTCCCAAAGAGCTTTAGAAGAAGGCGTAGTTTTCCCTGCTGGCTCTTTGGGCGTGGGACCCATGTCCAGCCATATGGCCATTTTTGTGCCTGGCGCGGCGCCAAGTGGGAAAGGGTGGTTTTGAGGCTGAAGGCAGCAGGAAAGGCCACAGCCCCAAGTTCTGTGGGGCTATGCAAGGGGTTCCCAAAGAGCTTTAAACAAGCCACAGTTTTCCCTCTTGGCTCTTTGGGCGTGGGAGCAATCGCCAGGCATATAGATATTTTGGAGCCTGGCGCGGCGCCAAGTGGAAAAGGGTGGTTTTGAGGCTGAAGGCAGCAGGAAAGGCTGCAGCCCCCAGGTGTGTGGGGCTACGCAAGCGGTTCCCAAAGAGCTTTAGAAGAAGGCATAGTTTTCCCTGCTGGCTCTTTGGGCGTGGGACCAATCTACAGACATATGGCCATTTTTGTGCCTGGCGCGGCGCCAAGTGGGAAAGGGTGGTTTTGAGGCTGAAGGCAGCAGGAAAGCCTGCAGCCCCCAGGTCTGTGGGTCTAGGCAAGAGTTTCCCAAAGAGCTTTAGAACAAGGCATAGTTTTCCCTGCTGGCTCTTTGGGCGTGGGACCAGTCTCCAGACATATGGCCATTTTTGTGCCTGGCGAGGCGCCAAGTGGGAAAGGGTGGTTTTGAGGCTGAAGGCAGCAGGAAAGCCTGCAGCCCCCAGGTGTGTGGGGCTGCGCAAGCGGTTCCCAAAGAGCTTTAGAAGAAGGCATAGTTTTCCCTGCTGGCTCTTTGGGCGTGGGACCCATCTCCAGCCATCTGGCCTTTTTTGTGCCTGGCGCGGCGCCAAGTGGGAAAGGGTGGTTTTGAGGCTGAAGGCAGCAGGAAAGCCTGCAGCCCCCAGGTGTGTGGGGCTACGCAAGCGGTTCCCAAAGAGCTTTAGAACAAGGCATAGTATTCCCTGCTGGCTCTTTGGGCGTGGGACCCATGTCCAGACATATGGCCATTTTTGTGCCTGGCGCGGCGCCAAGTGGGAAAGGGTGGTTTTGAGGCTGAAGGCAGCAGGAAAGCCTGCAGCCCCCAGGTGTGTGGGGCTACGCAAGCGGTTCCCAAAGAGCTTTAGAACAAGGCATAGTTTTCCCTGCTGGCTCTTTGGGCGTGGGACCCATGTCCAGACATATGGCCATTTTTGTGCCTGACGCGGCGCCAAGTGGGCAAGGGTGGTTTTGAGGCTGAAGGCAGCAGGAAAGCCTGCAGCCCCCAGGTGTGTGGGGCTACGCAAGCGGTTCCCAAAGAGCTTTAGAACAAGGCATAGTATTCCCTGCTGGCTCTATGGGCGTGGGACCCATCTCCAGACATATGGCCATTTTTGTGCCTGGCGCGGCGCCAAGTGGGCAAGGGTGGTTTTGAGGCTGAAGGCAGCAGGAAAGCCTGCAGCCCCCAGGTGTGTGGGGGCTACGCAAGCGGTTCCCAAAGAGCTTTAGAAGAAGACGTAGTTTTCCCTGCTGGCTCTTTGGGCGTGGGACCCATCTCCAGACATATGGCCATTTTTGTGCCTGGCGCGGCGCCAAGTGGGAAAGGGTGGTTTTGAGGTTGAAGGCAGCAGGAAAGCCTGCAGCCCCCAGGTGTGTGGGGCTACGCAAGCGGTTCCCAAAGAGCTTTAGAAGAAGGCGTAGTTTTCCCTGCTGGCTCTTTGGGCGTGGGACCCATGTCCAGCCATATGGCCATTTTTGTGCCTGGCGCGGCGCCAAGTGGGAAAGGGTGGTTTTGAGGCTGAAGGCAGCAGGAAAGGCCACAGCCCCAAGTTCTGTGGGGCTATGCAAGGGGTTCCCAAAGAGCTTTAAACAAGCCACAGTTTTCCCTCTTGGCTCTTTGGGCGTGGGAGCAATCGCCAGGCATATAGATATTTTGGAGCCTGGCGCGGCGCCAAGTGGAAAAGGGTGGTTTTGAGGCTGAAGGCAGCAGGAAAGGCTGCAGCCCCCAGGTGTGTGGGGCTACGCAAGCGGTTCCCAAAGAGCTTTAGAAGAAGGCATAGTTTTCCCTGCTGGCTCTTTGGGCGTGGGACCAATCTACAGACATATGGCCATTTT
Source organism: Rissa tridactyla (assembly GCF_028500815.1). Lineage (NCBI taxonomy): Eukaryota > Metazoa > Chordata > Aves > Charadriiformes > Laridae > Rissa > Rissa tridactyla. The sequence continues at coordinate 10,300,983 of NC_071471.1, forward strand.
TGTGCCTGGCGCGGCGCCAAGTGGGAAAGGGTGGTTTTGAGGCTGAAGGCAGCAGGAAAGCCTGCAGCCCCCAGGTCTGTGGGTCTAGGCAAGAGTTTCCCAAAGAGCTTTAGAACAAGGCATAGTTTTCCCTGCTGGCTCTTTGGGCGTGGGACCAGTCTCCAGACATATGGCCATTTTTGTGCCTGGCGAGGCGCCAAGTGGGAAAGGGTGGTTTTGAGGCTGAAGGCAGCAGGAAAGCCTGCAGCCCCCAGGTGTGTGGGGCTGCGCAAGCGGTTCCCAAAGAGCTTTAGAAGAAGGCATAGTTTTTCCCTGCTGGCTCTTTGGGCGTGGGACCCATCTCCAGCCATCTGGCCTTTTTTGTGCCTGGCGCGGCGCCAAGTGGGAAAGGGTGGTTTTGAGGCTGAAGGCAGCAGGAAAGCCTGCAGCCCCCAGGTGTGTGGGGCTACGCAAGCGGTTCCCAAAGAGCTTTAGAACAAGGCATAGTATTCCCTGCTGGCTCTTTGGGCGTGGGACCCATGTCCAGACATATGGCCATTTTTGTGCCTGGCGCGGCGCCAAGTGGGAAAGGGTGGTTTTGAGGCTGAAGGCAGCAGGAAAGCCTGCAGCCCCCAGGTGTGTGGGGCTACGCAAGCGGTTCCCAAAGAGCTTTAGAACAAGGCATAGTTTTCCCTGCTGGCTCTTTGGGCGTGGGACCCATGTCCAGACATATGGCCATTTTTGTGCCTGACGCGGCGCCAAGTGGGAAAGGGTGGTTTTGAGGCTGAAGGCAGCAGGAAAGCCTGCAGCCCCCAGGTGTGTGGGGCTACGCAAGCGGTTCCCAAAGAGCTTTAGAAGAAGGCGTAGTTTTCCCTGCTGACTCCTTGGGCGTGGGACCCATCTCCAGACATATGGCCCTTTTTGTGCCTGGCGCGGCGCCAAGTGGGCAAGGGTGGTTTTGAGGCTGAAGGCAGCAGGAAAGCCTGCAGCCCCCAGGTGTGTGGGGCTACGCAAGCGGTTCCCAAAGAGCTTTAGAAGAAGGCATAGTTTTCCCTGCTGGCTCTTTGGGCGTGGGACCACTCTCCAGACATATGGCCTTTTTTGTGCCTGGCGCGGTGCCAAGTGGGAAAGGGTGGTTTTGAGGCTGAAGGCAGCAGGAAAGCCTGCAGCCCCCAGGTGTGTGGGGCTACGCAAGCGGTTCCCAAAGAGCTTTAGAAGAAGGCGTAGTTTTCCCTGCTGGCTCTTTGGGCGTGGGACCCATCTCCAGACATATGGCCATTTTTGTGCCTGGCGCGGCGCCAAGTGGGCAAGGGTGGTTTTGAGGCTGAAGGCAGCAGGAAAGCCTGCAGCCCCCAGGTGTGTGGGGCTACGCAAGCGGTTCCCAAAGAGCTTTAGAAGAAGGCATAGTTTTCCCTGCTGGCTCTTTGGGCGTGGGACCCATCTCCAGCCATCTGGCCTTTTTTGTGCCTGGCGCGGCGCCAAGTGGGAAAGGGTGGTTTTGAGGCTGAAGGCGCCAGGAAAGGCCACAGCCCCAAGTTCTGTGGGTCTAGGCAAGAGTTTCCCAAAGAGCTTTAGAACAAGGCATAGTTTTCCCTGCTGGCTCTTTGGGCGTGGGACCAGTCTCCAGACATATGGCCATTTTTGTGCCTGGCGCGGTGCCAAGTGGGAAAGGGTGGTTTTGAGGCTGAAGGCAGCAGGAAAGCCTGCAGCCCCCAGGTGTGTGGGGCTACGCAAGCGGTTCCCAAAGAGCTTTTGAAGAAGGCATAGTTTTCCCTGCTGGCTCTTTGGGCGTGGGACCAGTCTCCCCACATATGGCCATTTTTGTGCCTGGCGCGGCGCCAAGTGGGAAAGGGTGGTTTTGAGGCTGAAGGCAGCAGGAAAGCCTGCAGCCCCCAGGTGTGTGGGGCTATGCAAGCGGTTCCCAAAGAGCTTTAGAAGAAGGCATAGTTTTCCCTGCTGGCTCTATGGGCGTGGGACCCATCTCCAGCCATATGGCCATTTTTGTGCCTTGCGCGGCGCCAAGTGGGCAAGGGTGGTTTTGAGGCTGAAGGCAGCAGGAAAGCCTGCAGCCCCCAGGTGTGTGGGGCTACGCAAGCGGTTCCCAAAGAGCTTTAGAACAAGGCATAGTATTCCCTGCTGGCTCTATGGGCGTGGGACCCATCTCCAGACATATGGCCATTTTTGTGCCTGGCGCGGCGCCAAGTGGGCAAGGGTGGTTTTGAGGCTGAAGGCAGCAGGAAAGCCTGCAGCCCCCAGGTGTGTGGGGCTACGCAAGCGGTTCCCAAAGAGCTTTAGAAGAAGACGTAGTTTTCCCTGCTGGCTCTTTGGGCGTGGGACCCATCTCCAGACATATGGCCCTTTTTGTGCCTGGCGCGGCGCCAAGTGGGAAAGGGTGGTTTTGAGGCTGAAGGCAGCAGGAAAGCCTGCAGCCCCCAGGTGTGTGGGGCTACGCAAGCGGTTCCCAAAGAGCTTTAGAAGAAGGCGTAGTTTTCCCTGCTGGCTCTTTGGGCGTGGGACCCATGTTCAGACATATGGCCATTTTTGTGCCTGGCGCGGCGCCAAGTGGGCAAGGGTGGTTTTGAGGCTGAAGGCAGCAGGAAAGCCTGCAGCCCCCAGGTGTGTGGGGCTACGCAAGCGGTTCCCAAAGAGCTTTAGAAGAAGGCATAGTTTTCCCTGCTGGCTCTTTGGGCGTGGGACCAATCTCCAGACATATGGCCATTTTTGTGCCTGGCGCGGCGCCAAGTGGGAAAGGGTGGTTTTGAGGCTGAAGGCAGCAGGAAAGCCTGCAGCCCCCAGGTCTGTGGGTCTAGGCAAGAGTTTCCCAAAGAGCTTTAGAAGAAGGCGTAGTTTTCCCTGCTGGCTCTTTGGGCGTGGGACCCATCTCCAGACATATGGCCATTTTTGTGCCTGGCGCGGCGCCAAGTGGGAAAGGGTGGTTTTGAGGCTGAAGGCAGCAGGAAAGCCTGCAGCCGCCAGGTGTGTGGGGCTACGCAAGCAGTTCCCAAAGAGCTTTAGAAGAAGGCGTAGTTTTCCCTGCTGGCTCTTTGGGCGTGGGACCCATGTCCAGACATATGGCCATTTTTGTGCCTGGCGCGGCGCCAAGTGGGAAAGGGTGGTTTTGAGGCTGAAGGCAGCAGGAAAGCCTGCAGCCCCCAGGTGTGTGGGGCTACGCAAGCGGTTCCCAAAGAGCTTTAGAAGAAGGCATAGTTTTCCCTGCTGGCTCTTTGGGCGTGGGACCCATCTCCAGCCCTCTGGCCTTTTTTGTGCCTGGCGCGGCGCCAAGTGGGAAAGGGTGGTTTTGAGGCTGAAGGCGCCAGGAAAGGCCACAGCCCCAAGTTCTGTGCGTCTAGGCAAGAGTTTCCCAAAGAGCTTTAGAACAAGGCATAGTTTTCCCTGCTGGCTCTTTGGGCGTGGGACCAGTCTCCAGACATATGGCCATTTTTGTGCCTGGCGCGGCGCCAAGTGGGAAAGGGTAGTTTTGAGGCTGAAGGCAGCAGGAAAGCCTGCAGCCCCCAGGTGTGTGGGGCTACGCAAGCGGTTCCCAAAGAGCTTTAGAAGAAGGCATAGTTTTCCCTGCTGGCTCTTTGGGCGTGGGACCAGTCTCCCCACATATGGCCATTTTTGTGCCTGGCGCGGCGCCAAGTGGGCAAGGGTGGTTTTGAGGCTGAAGGCAGCAGGAAAGCCTGCAGCCCCCAGGTCTGTGGGTCTAGGCAAGAGTTTCCCAAAGAGCTTTAGAAGAAGGCGTAGTTTTCCCTGCTGGCTCTTTGGGCGTGGGACCCATCTCCAGACATATGGCCATTTTTGTGCCTGGCGCGGCGCCAAGTGGGAAAGGGTGGTTTTGAGGCTGAAGGCAGCAGGAAAGCCTGCAGCCGCCAGGTGTGTGGGGCTACGCAAGCAGTTCCCAAAGAGCTTTAGAAGAAGGCTTAGTTTTCCCTGCTGGCTCTTTGGGCGTGGGACCCATGTCCAGACATATGGCCATTTTTGTGCCTGGCGCGGCGCCAAGTGGGAAAGGGTGGTTTTGAGGCTGAAGGCAGCAGGAAAGCCTGCAGCCCCCAGGTGTGTGGGGCTACGCAAGCGGTTCCCAAAGAGCTTTAGAAGAAGGCATAGTTTTCCCTGCTGGCTCTTTGGGCGTGGGACCCATCTCCAGCCCTCTGGCCTTTTTTGTGCCTGGCGCGGCGCCAAGTGGGAAAGGGTGGTTTTGAGGCTGAAGGCGCCAGGAAAGGCCACAGCCCCAAGTTCTGTGGGTCTAGGCAAGAGTTTCCCAAAGAGCTTTAGAACAAGGCATAGTTTTCCCTGCTGGCTCTTTGGGCGTGGGACCAGTCTCCAGACATATGGCCATTTTTGTGCCTGGCGCGGCGCCAAGTGGGAAAGGGTAGTTTTGAGGCTGAAGGCAGCAGGAAAGCCTGCAGCCCCCAGGTGTGTGGGGCTACGCAAGCGGTTCCCAAAGAGCTTTAGAAGAAGGCATAATTTTCCCTGCTGGCTCTTTGGGCGTGGGACCAGTCTCCCCACATATGGCCATTTTTGTGCCTGGCGCGGCGCCAAGTGGGCAAGGGTGGTTTTGAGGCTGAAGGCAGCAGGAAAGCCTGCAGCCCCCAGGTCTGTGGGTCTAGGCAAGAGTTTCCCAAAGAGCTTTAGAAGAAGGCGTAGTTTTCCCTGCTGGCTCTTTGGGCGTGGGACCCATCTCCAGACATATGGCCATTTTTGTGCCTGGCGCGGCGCCAAGTGGGAAAGGGTGGTTTTGAGGCTGAAGGCAGCAGGAAAGCCTGCAGCCCCCAGGTGTGTGGGGCTACGCAAGCGGTTCCCAAAGAGCTTGAGAACAAGGCATAGTTTTCCCTGCTGGCTCTTTGGGCGTGGGACCCATCTCCAGCCATCTGGCCTTTTTTGTGCCTGGCGCGGCGCCAAGTGGGAAAGGGTGGTTTTGAGGCTGAAGGCGCCAGGAAAGGCCACAGCCCCAAGTTCTGTGGGTCTAGGCAAGAGTTTCCCAAAGAGCTTTAGAACAAGGCATAGTTTTCCCTGCTGGCTCTTTGGGCGTGGGACCAGTCTCCAGACATATGGCCATTTTTGTGCCTGGCGCGGCGCCAAGTGGGAAAGGGTGGTTTTGAGGCTGAAGGCAGCAGGAAAGCCTGCAGCCCCCAGGTGTGTGGGGCTACGCAAGCGGTTCCCAAAGAGCTTTAGAACAAGGCATAGTTTTCCCTGCTGGCTCTTTGGGCGTGGGACCAGTCTCCCCACATATGGCCATTTTTGTGCCTGGTGCGGCGCCAAGTGGGAAAGGGTGGTTTTGAGGCTGAAGGCAGCAGGAAAGCCTGCAGCCCCCAGGTGTGTGGGGCTATGCAAGCGGTTCCCAAAGAGCTTTAGAAGAAGGCATAGTTTTCCCTGCTGGCTCTATGGGCGTGGGACCCATCTCCATACATATGGCCATTTTTGTGCCTTGCGCGGCGCCAAGTGGCAAGGGTGGTTTTGAGGCTGAAGGCAGCAGGAAAGCCTGCAGCCCCCAGGTGTGTGGGGCTACGCAAGCGGTTCCCAAAGAGCTTTAGAACAAGGCATAGTATTCCCTGCTGGCTCTTTGGGCGTGGGACCCATGTCCAGACATATGGCCCTTTTTGTGCCTGGCGCGGCGCCAAGTGGGAAAGGGTGGTTTTGAGGCTGAAGGCAGCAGGAAAGCCTGCAGCCCCCAGGTGTGTGGGGCTACGCAAGCGGTTCCCAAAGAGCTTTAGAAGAAGGCGTAGTTTTCCCTGCTGGCTCTTTGGGCGTGGGACCCATGTCCAGACATATGGCCCTTTTTGTGCCTGGCGCGGCGCCAAGTGGGCAAGGGTGGTTTTGAGGCTGAAGGCAGCAGGAAAGCCTGCAGCCCCCAGGTGTGTGGGGCTACGCAAGCGGTTCCCAAAGAGCTTTAGAAGAAGGTGTAGTTTTCCCTGCTGGCTCTTTGGGCGTGGGACCCATGTTCAGACATATGGCCATTTTTGTGCCTGGCGCGGCGCCAAGTGGGCAAGGGTGGTTTTGAGGCTGAAGGCAGCAGGAAAGCCTGCAGCCCCCAGGTGTGTGGGGCTACGCAAGCGGTTCCCAAAGAGCTTTAGAAGAAGGCGTAGTTTTCCCTGCTGGCTCTTTGGGCGTGGGACCCATGTTCAGACATATGGCCATTTTTGTGCCTGGCGCGGCGCCAAGTGGGAAAGGGTGGTTTTGAGGCTGAAGGCAGCAGGAAAGCCTGCAGCCCCCAGGTGTGTGGGGCTACGCAAGCGGTTCCCAAAGAGCTTTAGAAGAAGGCATAGTTTTCCCTGCTGGCTCTTTGGGCGTGGGACCAGTCTCCCCACATATGCCCATTTTTGTGCCTGGCGCGGCGCCAAGTGGGAAAGGGTGGTTTTGAGGCTGAAGGCAGCAGGAAAGCCTGCAGCCCCCAGGTGTGTGGGGCTACGCAAGCGGTTCCCAAAGAGCTTTAGAAGAAGGCGTAGTTTTCCCTGCTGGCTCTTTGGGCGTGGGACCAGTCTCCAGCCATATGGCCATTTTTGTGCCTGGCGCTGCACCAAGTGGGAAAGGGTGGTTTTGAGGCTGAAGGCAGCAGGAAAGCCTGCAGCCCCCAGGTGTGTGGGGCTACGCAAGCGGTTCCCAAAGAGCTTTAGAACAAGGCATAGTTTTCCCTGCTGGCTCTTTGGGCGTGGGACCAATGTCCAGACATATGGCCATTTTTGTGCCTGGCGCGGTGCCAAGTGGGAAAGGGTGGTTTTGAGGCTGAAGGCAGCAGGAAAGCCTGCAGCCCCCAGGTGTGTGGGGCTACGCAAGCGGTTCCCAAAGAGCTTTAGAAGAAGGCGTAGTTTTCCCTGCTGACTCCTTGGGCGTGGGACCCATCTCCAGACATATGGCCCTTTTTGTGCCTGGCGCGGCGCCAAGTGGGCAAGGGTGGTTTTGAGGCTGAAGGCAGCAGGAAAGCCTGCAGCCCCCAGGTGTGTGGGGCTACGCAAGCGGTTCCCAAAGAGCTTTAGAAGAAGGCATAGTTTTCCCTGCTGGCTCTTTGGGCGTGGGACCAATCTCCAGACATATGGCCATTTTTGTGCCTGGCGCGGTGCCAAGTGGGCAAGGGTGGTTTTGAGGCTGAAGGCAGCAGGAAAGCCTGCAGCCCCCAGGTGTGTGGGGCTACGCAAGCGGTTCCCAAAGAGCTTTAGAAGAAGGCGTAGTTTTCCCTGCTGGCTCTTTGGGCGTGGGACCCATGTCCAGACATATGGCCATTTTTGTGCCTGGCGCGGCGCCAAGTGGGAAAGGGTGGTTTTGAGGCTGAAGGCAGCAGGAAAGCCTGCAGCCCCCAGGTGTGGGGCTACGCAAGCAGTTCCCAAAGAGCTTTAGAAGAAGGCGTAGTTTTCCCTGCTGGCTCTTTGGGCGTGGGACCCATCTCCAGACATATGGCCATTTTTGTGCCTGGCGCGGCGCCAAGTGGGAAAGGGTGGTTTTGAGGCTGAAGGCAGCAGGAAAGCCTGCAGCCCCCAGGTGTGTGGGGCTACGCAAGCGGTTCCCAAAGAGCTTTAGAAGAAGGCATAGTTTTCCCTGCTGGCTCTTTGGGCGTGGGACCCATCTCCAGCCATCTGGCCTTTTTTGTGCCTGGCGCGGCGCCAAGTGGGAAAGGGTGGTTTTGAGGCTGAAGGCGCCAGGAAAGGCCACAGCCCCAAGTTCTGTGGGTCTAGGCAAGAGTTTCCCAAAGAGCTTTAGAACAAGGCATAGTTTTCCCTGCTGGCTCTTTGGGCGTGGGACCAGTCTCCAGACATATGGCCCTTTTTGTGCCTGGCGCGGTGCCAAGTGGGAAAGGGTGGTTTTGAGGCTGAAGGCAGCAGGAAAGCCTGCAGCCCCCAGGTGTGTGGGGCTACGCAAGCGGTTCCCAAAGAGCTTTAGAAGAAAGCATAGTTTTCCCTGCTGGCTCTTTGGGCGTGGGACCAGTCTCCCCACATATGGCCATTTTTGTGCCTGGCGCGGCGCCAAGTGGGAAAGGGTGGTTTTGAGGCTGAAGGCAGCAGGAAAGCCTGCAGCCCCCAGGTGTGTGGGGCTATGCAAGCGGTTCCCAAAGAGCTTTAGAAGAAGGCATAGTTTTCCCTGCTGGCTCTATGGGCGTGGGACCCATCTCCAGCCATATGGCCATTTTTGTGCCTTGCGCGGCGCCAAGTGGGCAAGGGTGGTTTTGAGGCTGAAGGCAGCAGGAAAGCCTGCAGCCCCCAGGTGTGTGGGGCTACGCAAGCGGTTCCCAAAGAGCTTTAGAACAAGGCATAGTATTCCCTGCTGGCTCTATGGGCGTGGGACCCATCTCCAGACATATGGCCATTTTTGTGCCTGGCGCGGCGCCAAGTGGGCAAGGGTGGTTTTGAGGCTGAAGGCAGCAGGAAAGCCTGCAGCCCCCAGGTGTGTGGGGCTACGCAAGCGGTTCCCAAAGAGCTTTAGAAGAAGGCGTAGTTTTCCCTGCTGGCTCTTTGGGCGTGGGACCCATGTTCAGACATATGGCCATTTTTGTGCCTGGTGCGGCGCCAAGTGGGAAAGGGTGGTTTTGAGGCTGAAGGCAGCAGGAAAGCCTGCAGCCCCCAGGTGTGTGGGGCTACGCAAGCGGTTCCCAAAGAGCTTTAGAAGAAGGCATAGTTTTCCCTGCTGGCTCTTTGGGCGTGGGACCAATCTCCAGACATATGGCCATTTTTGTGCCTGGCGCGGCGCCAAGTGGGAAAGGGTGGTTTTGAGGCGGAAGGCAGCAGGAAAGCCTGCAGCCCCCAGGTCTGTGGGTCTAGGCAAGAGTTTCCCAAAGAGCTTTAGAAGAAGGCGTAGTTTTCCCTGCTGGCTCTTTGGGCGTGGGACCCATCTCCAGACATATGGCCATTTTTGTGCCTGGCGCGGCGCCAAGTGGGAAAGGGTGGTTTTGAGGCTGAAGGCAGCAGGAAAGCCTGCAGCCCCCAGGTGTGTGGGGCTACGCAAGCAGTTCCCAAAGAGCTTTAGAAGAAGGCGTAGTTTTCCCTGCTGGCTCTTTGGGCGTGGGACCCATCTCCAGACATATGGCCATTTTTGTGCCTGGCGCGGCGCCAAGTGGGAAAGTGTGGTTTTGAGGCTGAAGGCAGCAGGAAAGCCTGCAGCCCCCAGGTGTGTGGGGCTACGCAAGCGGTTCCCAAAGAGCTTTAGAAGAAGGCATAGTTTTCCCTGCTGGCTCTTTGGGCGTGGGACCCATCTCCAGCCATCTGGCCTTTTTTGTGCCTGGCGCGGCGCCAAGTGGGAAAGGGTGGTTTTGAGGCTGAAGGCGCCAGGAAAGGCCACAGCCCCAAGTTCTGTGGGTCTAGGCAAGAGTTTCCCAAAGAGCTTTAGAACAAGGCATAGTTTTCCCTGCTGGCTCTTTGGGCGTGGGACCAGTCTCCAGACATATGGCCATTTTTGTGCCTGGCGCGGCGCCAAGTGGGAAAGGGTGGTTTTGAGGCTGAAGGCAGCAGGAAAGCCTGCAGCCCCCAGGTGTGTGGGGCTACGCAAGCGGTTCCCAAAGAGCTTTAGAAGAAGGCATAGTTTTCCCTGCTGGCTCTTTGGGCGTGGGACCAGTCTCCCCACATATGGCCATTTTTGTGCCTGGCGCGGCGCCAAGTGGAAAAGGGTGGTTTTGAGGCTGAAGGCATCAGGAAAGCCTGCAGCCCCCAGGTGTGTGGGGCTATGCAAGCGGTTCCCAAAGAGCTTTAGAAGAAGGCATAGTTTTCCCTGCTGGCTCTATGGGCGTGGGACCCATCTCCATACATATGGCCATTTTTGTGCCTTGCGCGGCGCCAAGTGGCAAGGGTGGTTTTGAGGCTGAAGGCAGCAGGAAAGCCTGCAGCCCCCAGGTGTGTGGGGCTACGCAAGCGGTTCCCAAAGAGCTTTAGAACAAGGCATAGTATTCCCTGCTGGCTCTTTGGGCGTGGGACCCATGTCCAGACATATGGCCCTTTTTGTGCCTGGCGCGGCGCCAAGTGGGAAAGGGTGGTTTTGAGGCTGAAGGCAGCAGGAAAGCCTGCAGCCCCCAGGTGTGTGGGGCTACGCAAGCGGTTCCCAAAGAGCTTTAGAACAAGGCATAGTATTCCCTGCTGGCTCTTTGGGCGTGGGACCCATCTCCAGACATATGGCCCTTTTTGTGCCTGGCGCGGCGCCAAGTGGGCAAGGGTGGTTTTGAGGCTGAAGGCAGCAGGAAAGCCTGCAGCCCCCAGGTGTGTGGGGCTACGCAAGCGGTTCCCAAAGAGCTTTAGAAGAAGGTGTAGTTTTCCCTGCTGGCTCTTTGGGCGTGGGACCCATGTTCAGACATATGGCCATTTTTGTGCCTGGCGCGGCGCCAAGTGGGCAAGGGTGGTTTTGAGGCTGAAGGCAGCAGGAAAGCCTGCAGCCCCCAGGTGTGTGGGGCTACGCAAGCGGTTCCCAAAGAGCTTTAGAAGAAGGCGTAGTTTTCCCTGCTGGCTCTTTGGGCGTGGGACCCATGTTCAGACATATGGCCATTTTTGTGCCTGGCGCGGCGCCAAGTGGGAAAGGGTGGTTTTGAGGCTGAAGGCAGCAGGAAAGCCTGCAGCCCCCAGGTGTGTGGGGCTACGCAAGCGGTTCCCAAAGAGCTTTAGAACAAGGCATAGTTTTCCCTGCTGGCTCTTTGGGCGTGGGACCAGTCTCCCCACATATGCCCATTTTTGTGCCTGGCGCGGCGCCAAGTGGGAAAGGGTGGTTTTGAGGCTGAAGGCAGCAGGAAAGCCTGCAGCCCCCAGGTGTGTGGGGCTACGCAAGCGGTTCCCAAAGAGCTTTAGAAGAAGGCGTAGTTTTCCCTGCTGGCTCTTTGGGCGTGGGACCAGTCTCCAGCCATATGGCCATTTTTGTGCCTGGCGCGGCACCAAGTGGGCAAGGGTGGTTTTGAGGCTGAAGGCAGCAGGAAAGCCTGCAGCCCCCAGGTGTGTGGGGCTACGCAAGCGGTTCCCAAAGAGCTTTAGAACAAGGCATAGTTTTCCCTGCTGGCTCTTTGGGCGTGGGACCCATGTCCAGACATATGGCCATTTTTGTGCCTGGCGCGGTGCCAAGTGGGAAAGGGTGGTTTTGAGGCTGAAGGCAGCAGGAAAGCCTGCAGCCCCCAGGTGTGTGGGGCTACGCAAGCGGTTCCCAAAGAGCTTTAGAAGAAGGCATAGTTTTCCCTGCTGACTCCTTGGGCGTGGGACCCATCTCCAGACATATGGCCCTTTTTGTGCCTGGCGCGGCGCCAAGTGGGCAAGGGTGGTTTTGAGGCTGAAGGCAGCAGGAAAGCCTGCAGCCCACAGGTGTGTGGGGCTACGCAAGCGGTTCCCAAAGAGCTTTAGAAGAAGGCATAGTTTTCCCTGCTGGCTCTTTGGGCGTGGGACCAATCTCCAGACATATGGCCATTTTTGTGCCTGGCGCGGTGCCAAGTGGGCAAGGGTGGTTTTGAGGCTGAAGGCAGCAGGAAAGCCTGCAGCCCCCAGGTGTGTGGGGCTACGCAAGCGGTTCCCAAAGAGCTTTAGAAGAAGGCGTAGTTTTCCCTGCTGGCTCTTTGGGCGTGGGACCCATGTCCAGACATATGGCCATTTTTGTGCCTGGCGCGGCGCCAAGTGGGAAAGGGTGGTTTTGAGGCTGAAGGCAGCAGGAAAGCCTGCAGCCCCCAGGTGTGGGGCTACGCAAGCAGTTCCCAAAGAGCTTTAGAAGAAGGCGTAGTTTTCCCTGCTGGCTCTTTGGGCGTGGGACCCATCTCCAGACATATGGCCATTTTTGTGCCTGGCGCGGCGCCAAGTGGGAAAGGGTGGTTTTGAGGCTGAAGGCAGCAGGAAAGCCTGCAGCCCCCAGGTGTGTGGGGCTACGCAAGCGGTTCCCAAAGAGCTTTAGAAGAAGGCATAGTTTTCCCTGCTGGCTCTTTGGGCGTGGGACCCATCTCCAGCCATCTGGCCTTTTTTGTGCCTGGCGCGGCGCCAAGTGGGAAAGGGTGGTTTTGAGGCTGAAGGCGCCAGGAAAGGCCACAGCCCCAAGTTCTGTGGGTCTAGGCAAGAGTTTCCCAAAGAGCTTTAGAACAAGGCATAGTTTTCCCTGCTGGCTCTTTGGGCGTGGGACCAGTCTCCAGACATATGGCCCTTTTTGTGCCTGGCGCGGTGCCAAGTGGGAAAGGGTGGTTTTGAGGCTGAAGGCAGCAGGAAAGCCTGCAGCCCCCAGGTGTGTGGGGCTACGCAAGCGGTTCCCAAAGAGCTTTAGAAGAAGGCATAGTTTTCCCTGCTGGCTCTTTGGGCGTGGGACCAGTCTCCCCACATATGGCCATTTTTGTGCCTGGCGCGGCGCCAAGTGGGAAAGGGTGGTTTTGAGGCTGAAGGCAGCAGGAAAGCCTGCAGCCCCCAGGTGTGTGGGGCTATGCAAGCGGTTCCCAAAGAGCTTTAGAAGAAGGCATAGTTTTCCCTGCTGGCTCTATGGGCGTGGGACCCATCTCCAGCCATATGGCCATTTTTGTGCCTTGCGCGGCGCCAAGTGGGCAAGGGTGGTTTTGAGGCTGAAGGCAGCAGGAAAGCCTGCAGCCCCCAGGTGTGTGGGGCTACGCAAGCGGTTCCCAAAGAGCTTTAGAACAAGGCATAGTATTCCCTGCTGGCTCTATGGGCGTGGGACCCATCTCCAGACATATGGCCATTTTTGTGCCTGGCGCGGCGCCAAGTGGGCAAGGGTGGTTTTGAGGCTGAAGGCAGCAGGAAAGCCTGCAGCCCCCAGGTGTGTGGGGCTACGCAAGCGGTTCCCAAAGAGCTTTAGAAGAAGACGTAGTTTTCCCTGCTGGCTCTTTGGGCGTGGGACCCATCTCCAGACATATGGCCCTTTTTGTGCCTGGCGCGGCGCCAAGTGGGCAAGGGTGGTTTTGAGGCTGAAGGCAGCAGGAAAGCCTGCAGCCCCCAGGTGTGTGGGGCTACGCAAGCGGTTCCCAAAGAGCTTTAGAAGAAGGTGTAGTTTTCCCTGCTGGCTCTTTGGGCGTGGGACCCATCTCCAGACATATGGCCATTTTTGTGCCTGGCGCGGCGCCAAGTGGGAAAGGGTGGTTTTGAGGCTGAAGGCAGCAGGAAAGCCTGCAGCCCCCAGGTGTGTGGGGCTACGCAAGCGGTTCCCAAAGAGCTTTAGAAGAAGGCGTAGTTTTCCCTGCTGGCTCTTTGGGCGTGGGACCCATGTTCAGACATATGGCCATTTTTGTGCCTGGTGCGGCGCCAAGTGGGAAAGGGTGGTTTTGAGGCTGAAGGCAGCAGGAAAGCCTGCAGCCCCCAGGTGTGTGGGGCTACGCAAGCGGTTCCCAAAGAGCTTTAGAAGAAGGCATAGTTTTCCCTGCTGGCTCTTTGGGCGTGGGACCAATCTCCAGACATATGGCCATTTTTGTGCCTGGCGCGGCGCCAAGTGGGAAAGGGTGGTTTTGAGGCTGAAGGCAGCAGGAAAGCCTGCAGCCCCCAGGTCTGTGGGTCTAGGCAAGAGTTTCCCAAAGAGCTTTAGAAGAAGGCGTAGTTTTCCCTGCTGGCTCTTTGGGCGTGGGACCCATCTCCAGACATATGGCCATTTTTGTGCCTGGCGCGGCGCCAAGTGGGAAAGGGTGGTTTTGAGGCTGAAGGCAGCAGGAAAGCCTGCAGCCGCCAGGTGTGTGGGGCTACGCAAGCAGTTCCCAAAGAGCTTTAGAAGAAGGCGTAGTTTTCCCTGCTGGCTCTTTGGGCGTGGGACCCATCTCCAGACATATGGCCCTTTTTGTGCCTGGCGCGGCGCCAAGTGGGCAAGGGTGGTTTTGAGGCTGAAGGCAGCAGGAAAGCCTGCAGCCCCCAGGTGTGTGGGGCTACGCAAGCGGTTCCCAAAGAGCTTTAGAAGAAGGCATAGTTTTCCCTGCTGGCTCTTTGGGCGTGGGACCCATCTCCAGCCCTCTGGCCTTTTTTGTGCCTGGCGCGGCGCCAAGTGGGAAAGGGTGGTTTTGAGGCTGAAGGCGCCAGGAAAGGCCACAGCCCCAAGTTCTGTGCGTCTAGGCAAGAGTTTCCCAAAGAGCTTTAGAACAAGGCATAGTTTTCCCTGCTGGCTCTTTGGGCGTGGGACCAGTCTCCAGACATATGGCCATTTTTGTGCCTGGCGCGGCGCCAAGTGGGAAAGGGTAGTTTTGAGGCTGAAGGCAGCAGGAAAGCCTGCAGCCCCCAGGTGTGTGGGGCTACGCAAGCGGTTCCCAAAGAGCTTTAGAAGAAGGCATAGTTTTCCCTGCTGGCTCTTTGGGCGTGGGACCAGTCTCCCCACATATGGCCATTTTTGTGCCTGGCGCGGCGCCAAGTGGGCAAGGGTGGTTTTGAGGCTGAAGGCAGCAGGAAAGCCTGCAGCCCCCAGGTCTGTGGGTCTAGGCAAGAGTTTCCCAAAGAGCTTTAGAAGAAGGCGTAGTTTTCCCTGCTGGCTCTTTGGGCGTGGGACCCATCTCCAGACATATGGCCATTTTTGTGCCTGGCGCGGCGCCAAGTGGGAAAGGGTGGTTTTGAGGCTGAAGGCAGCAGGAAAGCCTGCAGCCGCCAGGTGTGTGGGGCTACGCAAGCAGTTCCCAAAGAGCTTTAGAAGAAGGCGTAGTTTTCCCTGCTGGCTCTTTGGGCGTGGGACCCATGTCCAGACATATGGCCATTTTTGTGCCTGGCGCGGCGCCAAGTGGGAAAGGGTGGTTTTGAGGCTGAAGGCAGCAGGAAAGCCTGCAGCCCCCAGGTGTGTGGGGCTACGCAAGCGGTTCCCAAAGAGCTTTAGAAGAAGGCATAGTTTTCCCTGCTGGCTCTTTGGGCGTGGGACCCATCTCCAGCCCTCTGGCCTTTTTTGTGCCTGGCGCGGCGCCAAGTGGGAAAGGGTGGTTTTGAGGCTGAAGGCGCCAGGAAAGGCCACAGCCCCAAGTTCTGTGGGTCTAGGCAAGAGTTTCCCAAAGAGCTTTAGAACAAGGCATAGTTTTCCCTGCTGGCTCTTTGGGCGTGGGACCAGTCTCCAGACATATGGCCATTTTTGTGCCTGGCGCGGCGCCAAGTGGGAAAGGGTAGTTTTGAGGCTGAAGGCAGCAGGAAAGCCTGCAGCCCCCAGGTGTGTGGGGCTACGCAAGCGGTTCCCAAAGAGCTTTAGAAGAAGGCATAATTTTCCCTGCTGGCTCTTTGGGCGTGGGACCAGTCTCCCCACATATGGCCATTTTTGTGCCTGGCGCGGCGCCAAGTGGGCAAGGGTGGTTTTGAGGCTGAAGGCAGCAGGAAAGCCTGCAGCCCCCAGGTCTGTGGGTCTAGGCAAGAGTTTCCCAAAGAGCTTTAGAAGAAGGCGTAGTTTTCCCTGCTGGCTCTTTGGGCGTGGGACCCATCTCCAGACATATGGCCATTTTTGTGCCTGGCGCGGCGCCAAGTGGGAAAGGGTGGTTTTGAGGCTGAAGGCAGCAGGAAAGCCTGCAGCCCCCAGGTGTGTGGGGCTACGCAAGCGGTTCCCAAAGAGCTTGAGAACAAGGCATAGTTTTCCCTGCTGGCTCTTTGGGCGTGGGACCCATCTCCAGCCATCTGGCCTTTTTTGTGCCTGGCGCGGCGCCAAGTGGGAAAGGGTGGTTTTGAGGCTGAAGGCGCCAGGAAAGGCCACAGCCCCAAGTTCTGTGGGTCTAGGCAAGAGTTTCCCAAAGAGCTTTAGAACAAGGCATAGTTTTCCCTGCTGGCTCTTTGGGCGTGGGACCAGTCTCCAGACATATGGCCATTTTTGTGCCTGGCGCGGCGCCAAGTGGGAAAGGGTGGTTTTGAGGCTGAAGGCAGCAGGAAAGCCTGCAGCCCCCAGGTGTGTGGGGCTACGCAAGCGGTTCCCAAAGAGCTTTAGAACAAGGCATAGTTTTCCCTGCTGGCTCTTTGGGCGTGGGACCAGTCTCCCCACATATGGCCATTTTTGTGCCTGGTGCGGCGCCAAGTGGGAAAGGGTGGTTTTGAGGCTGAAGGCAGCAGGAAAGCCTGCAGCCCCCAGGTGTGTGGGGCTATGCAAGCGGTTCCCAAAGAGCTTTAGAAGAAGGCATAGTTTTCCCTGCTGGCTCTATGGGCGTGGGACCCATCTCCATACATATGGCCATTTTTGTGCCTTGCGCGGCGCCAAGTGGCAAGGGTGGTTTTGAGGCTGAAGGCAGCAGGAAAGCCTGCAGCCCCCAGGTGTGTGGGGCTACGCAAGCGGTTCCCAAAGAGCTTTAGAACAAGGCATAGTATTCCCTGCTGGCTCTTTGGGCGTGGGACCCATGTCCAGACATATGGCCCTTTTTGTGCCTGGCGCGGCGCCAAGTGGGAAAGGGTGGTTTTGAGGCTGAAGGCAGCAGGAAAGCCTGCAGCCCCCAGGTGTGTGGGGCTACGCAAGCGGTTCCCAAAGAGCTTTAGAAGAAGGCGTAGTTTTCCCTGCTGGCTCTTTGGGCGTGGGACCCATCTCCAGACATATGGCCCTTTTTGTGCCTGGCGCGGCGCCAAGTGGGCAAGGGTGGTTTTGAGGCTGAAGGCAGCAGGAAAGCCTGCAGCCCCCAGGTGTGTGGGGCTACGCAAGCGGTTCCCAAAGAGCTTTAGAAGAAGGTGTAGTTTTCCCTGCTGGCTCTTTGGGCGTGGGACCCATGTTCAGACATATGGCCATTTTTGTGCCTGGCGCGGCGCCAAGTGGGCAAGGGTGGTTTTGAGGCTGAAGGCAGCAGGAAAGCCTGCAGCCCCCAGGTGTGTGGGGCTACGCAAGCGGTTCCCAAAGAGCTTTAGAAGAAGGCGTAGTTTTCCCTGCTGGCTCTTTGGGCGTGGGACCCATGTTCAGACATATGGCCATTTTTGTGCCTGGCGCGGCGCCAAGTGGGAAAGGGTGGTTTTGAGGCTGAAGGCAGCAGGAAAGCCTGCAGCCCCCAGGTGTGTGGGGCTACGCAAGCGGTTCCCAAAGAGCTTTAGAAGAAGGCATAGTTTTCCCTGCTGGCTCTTTGGGCGTGGGACCAGTCTCCCCACATATGCCCATTTTTGTGCCTGGCGCGGCGCCAAGTGGGAAAGGGTGGTTTTGAGGCTGAAGGCAGCAGGAAAGCCTGCAGCCCCCAGGTGTGTGGGGCTACGCAAGCGGTTCCCAAAGAGCTTTAGAAGAAGGCGTAGTTTTCCCTGCTGGCTCTTTGGGCGTGGGACCAGTCTCCAGCCATATGGCCATTTTTGTGCCTGGCGCTGCACCAAGTGGGAAAGGGTGGTTTTGAGGCTGAAGGCAGCAGGAAAGCCTGCAGCCCCCAGGTGTGTGGGGCTACGCAAGCGGTTCCCAAAGAGCTTTAGAACAAGGCATAGTTTTCCCTGCTGGCTCTTTGGGCGTGGGACCAATGTCCAGACATATGGCCATTTTTGTGCCTGGCGCGGTGCCAAGTGGGAAAGGGTGGTTTTGAGGCTGAAGGCAGCAGGAAAGCCTGCAGCCCCCAGGTCTGTGGGGCTACGCAAGCGGTTCCCAAAGAGCTTTAGAAGAAGGCGTAGTTTTCCCTGCTGACTCCTTGGGCGTGGGACCCATCTCCAGACATATGGCCCTTTTTGTGCCTGGCGCGGCGCCAAGTGGGCAAGGGTGGTTTTGAGGCTGAAGGCAGCAGGAAAGCCTGCAGCCCCCAGGTGTGTGGGGCTACGCAAGCGGTTCCCAAAGAGCTTTAGAAGAAGGCATAGTTTTCCCTGCTGGCTCTTTGGGCGTGGGACCAATCTCCAGACATATGGCCATTTTTGTGCCTGGCGCGGTGCCAAGTGGGCAAGGGTGGTTTTGAGGCTGAAGGCAGCAGGAAAGCCTGCAGCCCCCAGGTGTGTGGGGCTACGCAAGCGGTTCCCAAAGAGCTTTAGAAGAAGGCGTAGTTTTCCCTGCTGGCTCTTTGGGCGTGGGACCCATGTCCAGACATATGGCCATTTTTGTGCCTGGCGCGGCGCCAAGTGGGAAAGGGTGGTTTTGAGGCTGAAGGCAGCAGGAAAGCCTGCAGCCCCCAGGTGTGGGGCTACGCAAGCAGTTCCCAAAGAGCTTTAGAAGAAGGCGTAGTTTTCCCTGCTGGCTCTTTGGGCGTGGGACCCATCTCCAGACATATGGCCATTTTTGTGCCTGGCGCGGCGCCAAGTGGGAAAGGGTGGTTTTGAGGCTGAAGGCAGCAGGAAAGCCTGCAGCCCCCAGGTGTGTGGGGCTACGCAAGCGGTTCCCAAAGAGCTTTAGAAGAAGGCATAGTTTTCCCTGCTGGCTCTTTGGGCGTGGGACCCATCTCCAGCCATCTGGCCTTTTTTGTGCCTGGCGCGGCGCCAAGTGGGAAAGGGTGGTTTTGAGGCTGAAGGCGCCAGGAAAGGCCACAGCCCCAAGTTCTGTGGGTCTAGGCAAGAGTTTCCCAAAGAGCTTTAGAACAAGGCATAGTTTTCCCTGCTGGCTCTTTGGGCGTGGGACCAGTCTCCAGACATATGGCCCTTTTTGTGCCTGGCGCGGTGCCAAGTGGGAAAGGGTGGTTTTGAGGCTGAAGGCAGCAGGAAAGCCTGCAGCCCCCAGGTGTGTGGGGCTACGCAAGCGGTTCCCAAAGAGCTTTAGAAGAAAGCATAGTTTTCCCTGCTGGCTCTTTGGGCGTGGGACCAGTCTCCCCACATATGGCCATTTTTGTGCCTGGCGCGGCGCCAAGTGGGAAAGGGTGGTTTTGAGGCTGAAGGCAGCAGGAAAGCCTGCAGCCCCCAGGTGTGTGGGGCTATGCAAGCGGTTCCCAAAGAGCTTTAGAAGAAGGCATAGTTTTCCCTGCTGGCTCTATGGGCGTGGGACCCATCTCCAGCCATATGGCCATTTTTGTGCCTTGCGCGGCGCCAAGTGGGCAAGGGTGGTTTTGAGGCTGAAGGCAGCAGGAAAGCCTGCAGCCCCCAGGTGTGTGGGGCTACGCAAGCGGTTCCCAAAGAGCTTTAGAACAAGGCATAGTATTCCCTGCTGGCTCTATGGGCGTGGGACCCATCTCCAGACATATGGCCATTTTTGTGCCTGGCGCGGCGCCAAGTGGGCAAGGGTGGTTTTGAGGCTGAAGGCAGCAGGAAAGCCTGCAGCCCCCAGGTGTGTGGGGCTACGCAAGCGGTTCCCAAAGAGCTTTAGAAGAAGGCGTAGTTTTCCCTGCTGGCTCTTTGGGCGTGGGACCCATGTTCAGACATATGGCCATTTTTGTGCCTGGTGCGGCGCCAAGTGGGAAAGGGTGGTTTTGAGGCTGAAGGCAGCAGGAAAGCCTGCAGCCCCCAGGTGTGTGGGGCTACGCAAGCGGTTCCCAAAGAGCTTTAGAAGAAGGCATAGTTTTCCCTGCTGGCTCTTTGGGCGTGGGACCAATCTCCAGACATATGGCCATTTTTGTGCCTGGCGCGGCGCCAAGTGGGAAAGGGTGGTTTTGAGGCGGAAGGCAGCAGGAAAGCCTGCAGCCCCCAGGTCTGTGGGTCTAGGCAAGAGTTTCCCAAAGAGCTTTAGAAGAAGGCGTAGTTTTCCCTGCTGGCTCTTTGGGCGTGGGACCCATCTCCAGACATATGGCCATTTTTGTGCCTGGCGCGGCGCCAAGTGGGAAAGGGTGGTTTTGAGGCTGAAGGCAGCAGGAAAGCCTGCAGCCCCCAGGTGTGTGGGGCTACGCAAGCAGTTCCCAAAGAGCTTTAGAAGAAGGCGTAGTTTTCCCTGCTGGCTCTTTGGGCGTGGGACCCATCTCCAGACATATGGCCATTTTTGTGCCTGGCGCGGCGCCAAGTGGGAAAGTGTGGTTTTGAGGCTGAAGGCAGCAGGAAAGCCTGCAGCCCCCAGGTGTGTGGGGCTACGCAAGCGGTTCCCAAAGAGCTTTAGAAGAAGGCATAGTTTTCCCTGCTGGCTCTTTGGGCGTGGGACCCATCTCCAGCCATCTGGCCTTTTTTGTGCCTGGCGCGGCGCCAAGTGGGAAAGGGTGGTTTTGAGGCTGAAGGCGCCAGGAAAGGCCACAGCCCCAAGTTCTGTGGGTCTAGGCAAGAGTTTCCCAAAGAGCTTTAGAACAAGGCATAGTTTTCCCTGCTGGCTCTTTGGGCGTGGGACCAGTCTCCAGACATATGGCCATTTTTGTGCCTGGCGCGGCGCCAAGTGGGAAAGGGTGGTTTTGAGGCTGAAGGCAGCAGGAAAGCCTGCAGCCCCCAGGTGTGTGGGGCTACGCAAGCGGTTCCCAAAGAGCTTTAGAAGAAGGCATAGTTTTCCCTGCTGGCTCTTTGGGCGTGGGACCAGTCTCCCCACATATGGCCATTTTTGTGCCTGGCGCGGCGCCAAGTGGAAAAGGGTGGTTTTGAGGCTGAAGGCATCAGGAAAGCCTGCAGCCCCCAGGTGTGTGGGGCTATGCAAGCGGTTCCCAAAGAGCTTTAGAAGAAGGCATAGTTTTCCCTGCTGGCTCTATGGGCGTGGGACCCATCTCCATACATATGGCCATTTTTGTGCCTTGCGCGGCGCCAAGTGGCAAGGGTGGTTTTGAGGCTGAAGGCAGCAGGAAAGCCTGCAGCCCCCAGGTGTGTGGGGCTACGCAAGCGGTTCCCAAAGAGCTTTAGAACAAGGCATAGTATTCCCTGCTGGCTCTTTGGGCGTGGGACCCATGTCCAGACATATGGCCCTTTTTGTGCCTGGCGCGGCGCCAAGTGGGAAAGGGTGGTTTTGAGGCTGAAGGCAGCAGGAAAGCCTGCAGCCCCCAGGTGTGTGGGGCTACGCAAGCGGTTCCCAAAGAGCTTTAGAACAAGGCATAGTATTCCCTGCTGGCTCTTTGGGCGTGGGACCCATCTCCAGACATATGGCCCTTTTTGTGCCTGGCGCGGCGCCAAGTGGGCAAGGGTGGTTTTGAGGCTGAAGGCAGCAGGAAAGCCTGCAGCCCCCAGGTGTGTGGGGCTACGCAAGCGGTTCCCAAAGAGCTTTAGAAGAAGGTGTAGTTTTCCCTGCTGGCTCTTTGGGCGTGGGACCCATGTTCAGACATATGGCCATTTTTGTGCCTGGCGCGGCGCCAAGTGGGCAAGGGTGGTTTTGAGGCTGAAGGCAGCAGGAAAGCCTGCAGCCCCCAGGTGTGTGGGGCTACGCAAGCGGTTCCCAAAGAGATTTAGAAGAAGGCGTAGTTTTCCCTGCTGGCTCTTTGGGCGTGGGACCCATGTTCAGACATATGGCCATTTTTGTGCCTGGCGCGGCGCCAAGTGGGAAAGGGTGGTTTTGAGGCTGAAGGCAGCAGGAAAGCCTGCAGCCCCCAGGTGTGTGGGGCTACGCAAGCGGTTCCCAAAGAGCTTTAGAACAAGGCATAGTTTTCCCTGCTGGCTCTTTGGGCGTGGGACCAGTCTCCCCACATATGCCCATTTTTGTGCCTGGCGCGGCGCCAAGTGGGAAAGGGTGGTTTTGAGGCTGAAGGCAGCAGGAAAGCCTGCAGCCCCCAGGTGTGTGGGGCTACGCAAGCGGTTCCCAAAGAGCTTTAGAAGAAGGCGTAGTTTTCCCTGCTGGCTCTTTGGGCGTGGGACCAGTCTCCAGCCATATGGCCATTTTTGTGCCTGGCGCGGCGCCAAGTGGGAAAGGGTGGTTTTGAGGCTGAAGGCAGCAGGAAAGCCTGCAGCCCCCAGGTGTGTGGGGCTACGCAAGCGGTTCCCAAAGAGCTTTAGAAGAAGGCATAGTTTTCCCTGCTGGCTCTTTGGGCGTGGGACCCATCTCCAGCCATCTGGCCTTTTTTGTGCCTGGCGCGGCGCCAAGTGGGAAAGGGTGGTTTTGAGGCTGAAGGCGCCAGGAAAGGCCACAGCCCCAAGTTCTGTGGGTCTAGGCAAGAGTTTCCCAAAGAGCTTTAGAACAAGGCATAGTTTTCCCTGCTGGCTCTTTGGGCGTGGGACCAGTCTCCAGACATATGGCCCTTTTTGTGCCTGGCGCGGTGCCAAGTGGGAAAGGGTGGTTTTGAGGCTGAAGGCAGCAGGAAAGCCTGCAGCCCCCAGGTGTGTGGGGCTACGCAAGCGGTTCCCAAAGAGCTTTAGAAGAAGGCATAGTTTTCCCTGCTGGCTCTTTGGGCGTGGGACCAGTCTCCCCACATATGGCCATTTTTGTGCCTGGCGCGGCGCCAAGTGGGAAAGGGTGGTTTTGAGGCTGAAGGCAGCAGGAAAGCCTGCAGCCCCCAGGTGTGTGGGGCTATGCAAGCGGTTCCCAAAGAGCTTTAGAAGAAGGCATAGTTTTCCCTGCTGGCTCTATGGGCGTGGGACCCATCTCCAGCCATATGGCCATTTTTGTGCCTTGCGCGGCGCCAAGTGGGCAAGGGTGGTTTTGAGGCTGAAGGCAGCAGGAAAGCCTGCAGCCCCCAGGTGTGTGGGGCTACGCAAGCGGTTCCCAAAGAGCTTTAGAACAAGGCATAGTATTCCCTGCTGGCTCTATGGGCGTGGGACCCATCTCCAGACATATGGCCATTTTTGTGCCTGGCGCGGCGCCAAGTGGGCAAGGGTGGTTTTGAGGCTGAAGGCAGCAGGAAAGCCTGCAGCCCCCAGGTGTGTGGGGCTACGCAAGCGGTTCCCAAAGAGCTTTAGAAGAAGACGTAGTTTTCCCTGCTGGCTCTTTGGGCGTGGGACCCATCTCCAGACATATGGCCCTTTTTGTGCCTGGCGCGGCGCCAAGTGGGCAAGGGTGGTTTTGAGGCTGAAGGCAGCAGGAAAGCCTGCAGCCCCCAGGTGTGTGGGGCTACGCAAGCGGTTCCCAAAGAGCTTTAGAAGAAGGTGTAGTTTTCCCTGCTGGCTCTTTGGGCGTGGGACCCATCTCCAGACATATGGCCATTTTTGTGCCTGGGGCGGCGCCAAGTGGGAAAGGGTGGTTTTGAGGCTGAAGGCAGCAGGAAAGCCTGCAGCCCCCAGGTGTGTGGGGCTACGCAAGCGGTTCCCAAAGAGCTTTAGAAGAAGGCGTAGTTTTCCCTGCTGGCTCTTTGGGCGTGGGACCCATGTTCAGACATATGGCCATTTTTGTGCCTGGTGCGGCGCCAAGTGGGAAAGGGTGGTTTTGAGGCTGAAGGCAGCAGGAAAGCCTGCAGCCCCCAGGTGTGTGGGGCTACGCAAGCGGTTCCCAAAGAGCTTTAGAAGAAGGCATAGTTTTCCCTGCTGGCTCTTTGGGCGTGGGACCAATCTCCAGACATATGGCCATTTTTGTGCCTGGCGCGGCGCCAAGTGGGAAAGGGTGGTTTTGAGGCTGAAGGCAGCAGGAAAGCCTGCAGCCCCCAGGTCTGTGGGTCTAGGCAAGAGTTTCCCAAAGAGCTTTAGAAGAAGGCGTAGTTTTCCCTGCTGGCTCTTTGGGCGTGGGACCCATCTCCAGACATATGGCCATTTTTGTGCCTGGCGCGGCGCCAAGTGGGAAAGGGTGGTTTTGAGGCTGAAGGCAGCAGGAAAGCCTGCAGCCGCCAGGTGTGTGGGGCTACGCAAGCAGTTCCCAAAGAGCTTTAGAAGAAGGCGTAGTTTTCCCTGCTGGCTCTTTGGGCGTGGGACCCATCTCCAGACATATGGCCCTTTTTGTGCCTGGCGCGGCGCCAAGTGGGCAAGGGTGGTTTTGAGGCTGAAGGCAGCAGGAAAGCCTGCAGCCCCCAGGTGTGTGGGGCTACGCAAGCGGTTCCCAAAGAGCTTTAGAAGAAGGCATAGTTTTCCCTGCTGGCTCTTTGGGCGTGGGACCCATCTCCAGCCCTCTGGCCTTTTTTGTGCCTGGCGCGGCGCCAAGTGGGAAAGGGTGGTTTTGAGGCTGAAGGCGCCAGGAAAGGCCACAGCCCCAAGTTCTGTGGGTCTAGGCAAGAGTTTCCCAAAGAGCTTTAGAACAAGGCATAGTTTTCCCTGCTGGCTCTTTGGGCGTGGGACCAGTCTCCAGACATATGGCCATTTTTGTGCCTGGCGCGGCGCCAAGTGGGAAAGGGTGGTTTTGAGGCTGAAGGCAGCAGGAAAGCCTGCAGCCCCCAGGTGTGTGGGGCTACGCAAGCGGTTCCCAAAGAGCTTTAGAAGAAGGCATAGTTTTCCCTGCTGGCTCTTTGGGCGTGGGACCAGTCTCCCCACATATGGCCATTTTTGTGCCTGGCGCGGCGCCAAGTGGGCAAGGGTGGTTTTGAGGCTGAAGGCAGCAGGAAAGCCTGCAGCCCCTAGGTGTGTGGGGCTACGCAAGCGGTTCCCAAAGAGCTTTAGAAGAAGGCGTAGTTTTCCCTGCTGGCTCTTTGGGCGTGGGACCCATCTCCAGACATATGGCCCTTTTTGTGCCTGGCGCGGCGCCAAGTGGGAAAGGGTGGTTTTGAGGCTGAAGGCAGCAGGAAAGCCTGCAGCCCCCAGGTGTGTGGGGCTACGCAAGCGGTTCCCAAAGAGCTTTAGAAGAAGGCGTAGTTTTCCCTGCTGGCTCTTTGGGCGTGGGACCCATCTCCAGACATATGGCCATTTTTGTGCCTGGCGCGGCGCCAAGTGGGAAAGGGTGGTTTTGAGGCTGAAGGCAGCAGGAAAGCCTGCAGCCCCCAGGTGTGTGGGGCTACGCAAGCGGTTCCCAAAGAGCTTTAGAAGAAGGCGTAGTTTTCCCTGCTGGCTCTTTGGGCGTGGGACCCATGTTCAGACATATGGCCATTTTTGTGCCTGGCGCGGCGCCAAGTGGGAAAGGGTGGTTTTGAGGCTGAAGGCAGCAGGAAAGCCTGCAGCCCCCAGGTGTGTGGGGCTACGCAAGCGGTTCCCAAAGAGCTTTAGAAGAAGGCGTAGTTTTCCCTGCTGGCTCTTTGGGCGTGGGACCAATCTCCAGACATATGGCCATTTTTGTGCCTGGCGCGGCGCCAAGTGGGAAAGGGTGGTTTTGAGGCGGAAGGCAGCAGGAAAGCCTGCAGCCCCCAGGTCTGTGGGTCTAGGCAAGAGTTTCCCAAAGAGCTTTAGAAGAAGGCGTAGTTTTCCCTGCTGGCTCTTTGGGCGTGGGACCCATCTCCAGACATATGGCCATTTTTGTGCCTGGCGCGGCGCCAAGTGGGAAAGGGTGGTTTTGAGGCTGAAGGCAGCAGGAAAGCCTGCAGCCCCCAGGTGTGTGGGGCTACGCAAGCAGTTCCCAAAGAGCTTTAGAAGAAGGCGTAGTTTTCCCTGCTGGCTCTTTGGGCGTGGGACCCATCTCCAGACATATGGCCATTTTTGTGCCTGGCGCGGCGCCAAGTGGGAAAGTGTGGTTTTGAGGCTGAAGGCAGCAGGAAAGCCTGCAGCCCCCAGGTGTGTGGGGCTACGCAAGCGGTTCCCAAAGAGCTTTAGAAGAAGGCATAGTTTTCCCTGCTGGCTCTTTGGGCGTGGGACCCATCTCCAGCCATCTGGCCTTTTTTGTGCCTGGCGCGGCGCCAAGTGGGAAAGGGTGGTTTTGAGGCTGAAGGCGCCAGGAAAGGCCACAGCCCCAAGTTCTGTGGGTCTAGGCAAGAGTTTCCCAAAGAGCTTTAGAACAAGGCATAGTTTTCCCTGCTGGCTCTTT
Organism: Rissa tridactyla; assembly: GCF_028500815.1. NCBI lineage: Eukaryota > Metazoa > Chordata > Aves > Charadriiformes > Laridae > Rissa > Rissa tridactyla. Next base: position 10,326,318 of record NC_071471.1, read on the forward strand.
GGGCGTGGGACCAGTCTCCAGACATATGGCCATTTTTGTGCCTGGCGCGGCGCCAAGTGGGAAAGGGTGGTTTTGAGGCTGAAGGCAGCAGGAAAGCCTGCAGCCCCCAGGTGTGTGGGGCTACGCAAGCGGTTCCCAAAGAGCTTTAGAAGAAGGCATAGTTTTCCCTGCTGGCTCTTTGGGCGTGGGACCAGTCTCCCCACATATGGCCATTTTTGTGCCTGGCGCGGCGCCAAGTGGAAAAGGGTGGTTTTGAGGCTGAAGGCAGCAGGAAAGCCTGCAGCCCCCAGGTGTGTGGGGCTATGCAAGCGGTTCCCAAAGAGCTTTAGAAGAAGGCGTAGTTTTCCCTGCTGGCTCTTTGGGCGTGGGACCCATGTCCAGCCATATGGCCATTTTTGTGCCTGGCGCGGCGCCAAGTGGGAAAGGGTGGTTTTGAGGCTGAAGGCAGCAGGAAAGCCTGCAGCCCCCAGGTGTGTGGGGCTACGCAAGCGGTTCCCAAAGAGCTTTAGAACAAGGCATAGTATTCCCTGCTGGCTCTTTGGGCGTGGGACCCATGTCCAGACATATGGCCCTTTTTGTGCCTGGCGCGGCGCCAAGTGGGAAAGGGTGGTTTTGAGGCTGAAGGCAGCAGGAAAGCCTGCAGCCCCCAGGTGTGTGGGGCTACGCAAGCGGTTCCCAAAGAGCTTTAGAAGAAGGCGTAGTTTTCCCTGCTGGCTATTTGGGCGTGGGACCCATCTCCAGACATATGGCCCTTTTTGTGCCTGGCGCGGCGCCAAGTGGGCAAGGGTGGTTTTGAGGCTGAAGGCAGCAGGAAAGCCTGCAGCCCCCAGGTGTGTGGGGCTACGCAAGCGGTTCCCAAAGAGCTTTAGAAGAAGGTGTAGTTTTCCCTGCTGGCTCTTTGGGCGTGGGACCCATGTCCAGCCATATGGCCATTTTTGTGCCTGGCGCGGCGCCAAGTGGGAAAGGGTGGTTTTGAGGCTGAAGGCAGCAGGAAAGCCTGCAGCCCCCAGGTGTGTGGGGCTACGCAAGCGGTTCCCAAAGAGCTTTAGAAGAAGGCATAGTTTTCCCTGCTGGCTCTTTGGGCGTGGGACCCATCTCCAGCCATATGGCCATTTTTGTGCCTGGCGCGGCACCAAGTGGGAAAGGGTGGTTTTGAGGCTGAAGGCAGCAGGAAAGCCTGCAGCCCCCAGGTGTGTGGGGCTACACAAGCGGTTCCCAAAGAGCTTTAGAAGAAGGCGTAGTTTTCCCTGCTGGCTCTTTGGGCGTGGGACCCATCTCCAGACATATGGCCATTTTTGTGCCTGGCGCGGCGCCAAGTGGGAAAGGGTGGTTTTGAGGCTGAAGGCAGCAGGAAAGCCTGCAGCCCCCAGGTCTGTGGGTCTAGACAAGAGTTTCCCAAAGAGCTTTAGAAGAAGGCATAGTTTTCCCTGCTGGCTCTTTGGGCGTGGGACCAGTCTTCAGACATATGGCCATTTTTGTGCCTGGCGCGGCGCCAAGTCGGCAAGGGTGGTTTTGAGGCTGAAGGCAGCAGGAAAGCCTGCAGCCCCCAGGTGTGTGGGGCTACGCAAGCGGTTCCCAAAGAGCTTTAGAAGAAGGCATAGTTTTCCCTGCTGGCTCTTTGGGCGTGGGACCAGTCTCCCCACATATGGCCATTTTTGTGCCTGGCGCGGCGCCAAGTGGAAAAGGGTGGTTTTGAGGCTGAAGGCAGCAGGAAAGCCTGCAGCCCCCAGGTGTGTGGGGCTACGCAAGCGGTTCCCAAAGAGCTTTAGAAGAAGGCGTAGTTTTCCCTGCTGGCTCTTTGGGCGTGGGACCCATCTCCAGCCATCTGGCCTTTTTTGTGCCTGGCGCGGCGCCAAGTGGGAAAGGGTGGTTTTGAGGCTGAAGGCGCCAGGAAAGGCCACAGCCCCAAGTTCTGTGGGTCTAGGCAAGAGTTTCCCAAAGAGCTTTAGAACAAGGCATAGTTTTCCCTGCTGGCTCTTTGGGCGTGGGACCAGTCTCCAGACATATGGCCATTTTTGTGCCTGGCGCGGCGCCAAGTGGGAAAGGGTGGTTTTGAGGCTGAAGGCAGCAGGAAAGCCTGCAGCCCCCAGGTGTGTGGGGCTACGCAAGCGGTTCCCAAAGAGCTTTAGAAGAAGGCATAGTTTTCCCTGCTGGCTCTTTGGGCGTGGGACCAGTCTCCCCACATATGGCCATTTTTGTGCCTGGCGCGGCGCCAAGTGGAAAAGGGTGGTTTTGAGGCTGAAGGCAGCAGGAAAGCCTGCAGCCCCCAGGTGTGTGGGGCTACGCAAGCGGTTCCCAAAGAGCTTTAGAAGAAGGCGTAGTTTTCCCTGCTGGCTCTTTGGGCGTGGGACCCATGTCCAGACATATGGCCCTTTTTGTGCCTGGCGCGGCGCCAAGTGGGAAAGGGTGGTTTTGAGGCTGAAGGCAGCAGGAAAGCCTGCAGCCCCCAGGTGTGTGGGGCTACGCAAGCGGTTCCCAAAGAGCTTTAGAAGAAGGCGTAGTTTTCCCTGCTGGCTATTTGGGCGTGGGACCCATCTCCAGACATATGGCCCTTTTTGTGCCTGGCGCGGCGCCAAGTGGGCAAGGGTGGTTTTGAGGCTGAAGGCAGCAGGAAAGCCTGCAGCCCCCAGGTGTGTGGGGCTACGCAAGCGGTTCCCAAAGAGCTTTAGAAGAAGGTGTAGTTTTCCCTGCTGGCTCTTTGGGCGTGGGACCCATGTCCAGCCATATGGCCATTTTTGTGCCTGGCGCGGCGCCAAGTGGGAAAGGGTGGTTTTGAGGCTGAAGGCAGCAGGAAAGCCTGCAGCCCCCAGGTGTGTGGGGCTACGCAAGCGGTTCCCAAAGAGCTTTAGAAGAAGGCATAGTTTTCCCTGCTGGCTCTTTGGGCGTGGGACCCATCTCCAGACATATGGCCATTTTTGTGCCTGGCGCGGCGCCAAGTGGGAAAGGGTGGTTTTGAGGCTGAAGGCAGCAGGAAAGCCTGCAGCCCCCAGGTCTGTGGGTCTAGGCAAGAGTTTCCCAAAGAGCTTTAGAAGAAGGCGCAGTTTTCCCTGCTGGCTCTTTGGGCGTGGGACCCATCTCCAGACATATGGCCATTTTTGTGCCTGGCGCGGCGCCAAGTGGGAAAGGGTGGTTTTGAGGCTGAAGGCAGCAGGAAAGCCTGCAGCCCCCAGGTGTGTGGGGCTACGCAAGCGGTTCCCAAAGAGCTTTAGAAGAAGGCATAGTTTTCCCTGCTGGCTCTTTGGGCGTGGGACCAGTCTCCAGACATATGGCCATTTTTGTGCCTGGCGCGGCGCCAAGTGGGAAAGGGTGGTTTTGAGGCTGAAGGCAGCAGGAAAGCCTGCAGCCCCCAGGTCTGTGGGTCTAGGCAAGAGTTTCCCAAAGAGCTTTAGAAGAAGGCATAGTTTTCCCTGCTGGCTCTTTGGGCGTGGGACCCATGTCCAGACATATGGCCATTTTTGTGCCTGGCGCGGCGCCAAGTCGGCAAGGGTGGTTTTGAGGCTGAAGGCAGCAGGAAAGCCTGCAGCCCCAAGTTCTCTGGGGCTATGCAAGGGGTTCCCAAAGAGCTTTCAACAAGCCACAGTTTTCCCTCTTGCCTCTTTGGGCGTGGGAGCAATCGCCAGACATATAGATATTTTGGAGCCTGGCGCGGCGCCAAGTGGGAAAATGTGGTTTTGAGGCTGAAGGCAGCAGGAAAGCCTGCAGCCCCCAGGTCTGTGGGGCTACGCAAGCAGTTCCCAAAGAGCTTTAGAAGAAGGCGTAGTTTTCCCTGCTGGCTCTTTGGGCGTGGGACCCATCTCCAGACATATGGCCATTTTTGTGCCTGGCGCGGCGCCAAGTGGGAAAGTGTGGTTTTGAGGCTGAAGGCAGCAGGAAAGCCTGCAGCCCCCAGGTGTGTGGGGCTACGCAAGCGGTTCCCAAAGAGCTTTAGAAGAAGGCATAGTTTTCCCTGCTGGCTCTTTGGGCGTGGGACCCATCTCCAGCCATCTGGCCATTTTTGTGCCTGGCGCGGCGCCAAGTGGGAAAGGGTGGTTTTGAGGCTGAAGGCGCCAGGAAAGGCCACAGCCCCAAGTTCTGTGGGTCTAGGCAAGAGTTTCCCAAAGAGCTTTAGAACAAGGCATAGTTTTCCCTGCTGGCTCTTTGGGCGTGGGACCAGTCTCCAGACATATGGCCATTTTTGTGCCTGGCGCGGCGCCAAGTGGGAAAGGGTGGTTTTGAGGCTGAAGGCAGCAGGAAAGCCTGCAGCCCCCAGGTGTGTGGGGCTACGCAAGCGGTTCCCAAAGAGCTTTAGAAGAAGGCATAGTTTTCCCTGCTGGCTCTTTGGGCGTGGGACCAGTCTCCCCACATATGGCCATTTTTGTGCCTGGCGCGGCGCCAAGTGGAAAAGGGTGGTTTTGAGGCTGAAGGCAGCAGGAAAGCCTGCAGCCCCCAGGTGTGTGGGGCTATGCAAGCGGTTCCCAAAGAGCTTTAGAAGAAGGCGTAGTTTTCCCTGCTGGCTCTTTGGGCGTGGGACCCATGTCCAGCCATATGGCCATTTTTGTGCCTGGCGCGGCGCCAAGTGGGAAAGGGTGGTTTTGAGGCTGAAGGCAGCAGGAAAGCCTGCAGCCCCCAGGTGTGTGGGGCTACGCAAGCGGTTCCCAAAGAGCTTTAGAACAAGGCATAGTATTCCCTGCTGGCTCTTTGGGCGTGGGACCCATGTCCAGACATATGGCCCTTTTTGTGCCTGGCGCGGCGCCAAGTGGGAAAGGGTGGTTTTGAGGCTGAAGGCAGCAGGAAAGCCTGCAGCCCCCAGGTGTGTGGGGCTACGCAAGCGGTTCCCAAAGAGCTTTAGAAGAAGGCGTAGTTTTCCCTGCTGGCTATTTGGGCGTGGGACCCATCTCCAGACATATGGCCCTTTTTGTGCCTGGCGCGGCGCCAAGTGGGAAAGGGTGGTTTTGAGGCTGAAGGCAGCAGGAAAGCCTGCAGCCCCCAGGTGTGTGGGGCTACGCAAGCGGTTCCCAAAGAGCTTTAGAAGAAGGTGTAGTTTTCCCTGCTGGCTCTTTGGGCGTGGGACCCATGTCCAGCCATATGGCCATTTTTGTGCCTGGCGCGGCGCCAAGTGGGAAAGGGTGGTTTTGAGGCTGAAGGCAGCAGGAAAGCCTGCAGCCCCCAGGTGTGTGGGGCTACGCAAGCGGTTCCCAAAGAGCTTTAGAAGAAGGCATAGTTTTCCCTGCTGGCTCTTTGGGCGTGGGACCCATCTCCAGACATATGGCCATTTTTGTGCCTGGCGCGGCGCCAAGTGGGAAAGGGTGGTTTTGAGGCTGAAGGCAGCAGGAAAGCCTGCAGCCCCCAGGTCTGTGGGTCTAGGCAAGAGTTTCCCAAAGAGCTTTAGAAGAAGGCGTAGTTTTCCCTGCTGGCTCTTTGGGCGTGGGACCCATGTCCAGCCATATGGCCATTTTTGTGCCTGGCGCGGCGCCAAGTGGGAAAGGGTGGTTTTGAGGCTGAAGGCAGCAGGAAAGCCTGCAGCCCCCAGGTGTGTGGGGCTACGCAAGCGGTTCCCAAAGAGCTTTAGAAGAAGGCGTAGTTTTCCCTGCTGGCTCTTTGGGCGTGGGACCAGTCTCCAGCCATATGGCCATTTTTGTGCCTGGCGCGGCACCAAGTGGGAAAGGGTGGTTTTGAGGCTGAAGGCAGCAGGAAAGCCTGCAGCCCCCAGGTGTGTGGGGCTACGCAAGCGGTTCCCAAAGAGCTTTAGAAGAAGGCGTAGTTTTCCCTGCTGGCTCTTTGGGCGTGGGACCAATCTCCAGACATATGGCCATTTTTGTGCCTGGCGCGGCGCCAAGTGGGAAAGGGTGGTTTTGAGGCTGAAGGCAGCAGGAAAGCCTGCAGCCCCCAGGTCTGTGGGTCTAGGCAAGAGTTTCCCAAAGAGCTTTAGAAGAAGGCATAGTTTTCCCTGCTGGCTCTTTGGGCGTGGGACCAGTCTTCAGACATATGGCCATTTTTGTGCCTGGCGCGGCGCCAAGTGGGAAAGGGTGGTTTTGAGGCTGAAGGCAGCAGGAAAGCCTGCAGCCCCCAGGTGTGTGGGGCTACGCAAGCGGTTCCCAAAGAGCTTTAGAAGAAGGCATAGTTTTCCCTGCTGGCTCTTTGGGCGTGGGACCAGTCTCCCCACATATGGCCATTTTTGTGCCTGGCGCGGCGCCAAGTGGGAAAGGGTGGTTTTGAGGCTGAAGGCAGCAGGAAAGCCTGCAGCCCCCAGGTGTGTGGGGCTACGCAAGCGGTTCCCAAAGAGCTTTAGAAGAAGGCGTAGTTTTCCCTGCTGGCTCTTTGGGCGTGGGACCCATGTCCAGCCATATGGCCATTTTTGTGCCTGGCGTGGCGCCAAGTGGGAAAGGGTGGTTTTGAGGCTGAAGGCAGCAGGAAAGCCTGCAGCCCCCAGGTGTGTGGGGCTACGCAAGCGGTTCCCAAAGAGCTTTAGAAGAAGGCATAGTTTTCCCTGCTGCTCCTTGGGCGTGGGACCCATCTCCAGCCATATGGCCATTTTTGTGCCTGGTGCGGCGCCAAGTGGGAAAGGGTGGTTTTGAGGCTGAAGGCAGCAGGAAAGGCCACAGCCCCAAGTTCTCTGGGGCTATGCAAGGGGTTCCCAAAGAGCTTTCAACAAGCCACAGTTTTCCCTCTTGCCTCTTTGGGCGTGGGAGCAATCGCCAGACATATAGATATTTTGGAGCCTGGCGTGGTGCCAAGTGGGAAAGGGTGGTTTTGAGGCTGAAGGCAGCAGGAAAGCCTGCAGCCCCCAGGTGTGTGGGGCTACGCAAGCGGTTCCCAAAGAGCTTTAGAAGAAGGCATAGTTTTCCCTGCTGGCTCTTTGGGCGTGGGACCAGTCTCCCCACATATGGCCATTTTTGTGCCTGGCGCGGCGCCAAGTGGGCAAGGGTGGTTTTGAGGCTGAAGGCAGCAGGAAAGCCTGCAGCCCCCAGGTGTGTGGGGCTACGCAAGCGGTTCCAAAAGAGCTTGAGAACAAGGCATAGTTTTCCCTGCTGGCTCTTTGGGCGTGGGACCCATGTCCAGCCATATGGCCATTTTTGTGCCTGGTGCGGCGCCAAGTGGGAAAGGGTGGTTTTGAGGCTGAAGGCAGCAGGAAAGCCTGCAGCCCCCAGGTGTGTGGGGCTACACAAGCAGTTCCCAAAGAGCTTTAGAAGAAGGCGTAGTTTTCCCTGCTGGCTCTTTGGGCGTGGGACCCATCTCCAGACATATGGCCATTCTTGTGCCTGGCGCGGCGCCAAGTGGGAAAGGGTGGTTTTGAGGCTGAAGGCAGCAGGAAAGCCTGCAGCCCCCAGGTGTGTGGGGCTACGCAAGCGGTTCCCAAAGAGCTTTAGAAGAAGGCATAGTTTTCCCTGCTGGCTCTTTGGGCGTGGGACCCATCTCCAGACATATGGCCCTTTTTGTGCCTGGCGCGGCGCCAAGTGGGAAAGGGTGGTTTTGAGGCTGAAGGCAGCAGGAAAGCCTGCAGCCCCCAGGTGTGTGGGGCTACGCAAGCGGTTCCCAAAGAGCTTTAGAAGAAGGCGTAGTTTTCCCTGCTGGCTCTTTGGGCGTGGGACCCATCTCCACACATATGGCCATTTTTGTGCCTGGCGCGGGGCCAGGTGGGAAAGGGTGGTTTTGAGGCTGAAGGCAGCAGGAAAGCCTGCAGCCCCCAGGTGTGTGGGGCTACGCAAGCGGTTTCCAAAGAGCTTTAGAAGAAGGCATAGTTTTCCCTGCTGGCTCTTTGGGCGTGGGACCCATGTTCAGACATATGGCCATTTTTGTGCCTGGCGCGGCGCCAAGTGGGAAAGGGTGGTTTTGAGGCTGAAGGCAGCAGGAAAGCCTGCAGCCCCCAGGTGTGTGGGGCTACGCAAGCGGTTCCCAAAGAGCTTTAGAAGAAGGCGTAGTTTTCCCTGCTGGCTCTTTGGGCGTGGGACCCATCTCCAGCCCTCTGGCCTTTTTTGTGCCTGGCGCGGCGCCAAGTGGGAAAGGGTGGTTTTGAGGCTGAAGGCGCCAGGAAAGGCCACAGCCCCAAGTTCTGTGGGTCTAGGCAAGAGTTTCCCAAAGAGCTTTAGAACAAGGCATAGTTTTCCCTGCTGGCTCTTTGGGCGTGGGACCAGTCTCCAGACATATGGCCATTTTTGTGCCTGGCGCGGCGCCAAGTGGGAAAGGGTGGTTTTGAGGCTGAAGGCAGCAGGAAAGCCTGCAGCCCCCAGGTGTGTGGGGCTACGCAAGCGGTTCCCAAAGAGCTTTAGAAGAAGGTGTAGTTTTCCCTGCTGGCTCTTTGGGCGTGGGACCCATCTCCAGACATATGGCCATTTTTGTGCCTGGCGCGGCGCCAAGTGGGAAAGGGTGGTTTTGAGGCTGAAGGCAGCAGGAAAGCCTGCAGCCCCCAGGTGTGTGGGGCTACGCAAGCGGTTCCCAAAGAGCTTTAGAAGAAGGCGTAGTTTTCCCTGCTGGCTCTTTGGGCGTGGGACCCATGTTCAGACATATGGCCATTTTTGTGCCTGGTGCGGCGCCAAGTGGGAAAGGGTGGTTTTGAGGCTGAAGGCAGCAGGAAAGCCTGCAGCCCCCAGGTGTGTGGGGCTACGCAAGCGGTTCCCAAAGAGCTTTAGAAGAAGGCATAGTTTTCCCTGCTGGCTCTTTGGGCGTGGGACCAATCTCCAGACATATGGCCATTTTTGTGCCTGGCGCGGCGCCTAGTGGGAAAGGGTGGTTTTGAGGCTGAAGGCAGCAGGAAAGCCTGCAGCCCCCAGGTCTGTGGGTCTAGGCAAGAGTTTCCCAAAGAGCTTTAGAAGAAGGCGTAGTTTTCCCTGCTGGCTCTTTGGGCGTGGGACCCATCTCCAGACATATGGCCATTTTTGTGCCTGGCGCGGCGCCAAGTGGGAAAGGGTGGTTTTGAGGCTGAAGGCAGCAGGAAAGCCTGCAGCCCCCAGGTGTGTGGGGCTACGCAAGCAGTTCCCAAAGAGCTTTAGAAGAAGGCGTAGTTTTCCCTGCTGGCTCTTTGGGCGTGGGACCCATCTCCAGACATATGGCCATTTTTGTGCCTGGCGCGGCGCCAAGTGGGAAAGGGTGGTTTTGAGGCTGAAGGCAGCAGGAAAGCCTGCAGCCCCCAGGTGTGTGGGGCTACGCAAGCGGTTCCCAAAGAGCTTTAGAAGAAGGCATAGTTTTCCCTGCTGGCTCTTTGGGCGTGGGACCCATCTCCAGCCATCTGGCCTTTTTTGTGCCTGGCGCGGCGCCAAGTGGGAAAGGGTGGTTTTGAGGCTGAAGGCGCCAGGAAAGGCCACAGCCCCAAGTTCTGTGGGTCTAGGCAAGAGTTTCCCAAAGAGCTTTAGAACAAGGCATAGTTTTCCCTGCTGGCTCTTTGGGCGTGGGACCAGTCTCCAGACATATGGCCATTTTTGTGCCTGGCGCGGCGCCAAGTGGGAAAGGGTGGTTTTGAGGCTGAAGGCAGCAGGAAAGCCTGCAGCCCCCAGGTGTGTGGGGCTACGCAAGCGGTTCCCAAAGAGCTTTAGAAGAAGGCATAGTTTTCCCTGCTGGCTCTTTGGGCGTGGGACCAGTCTCCCCACATATGGCCATTTTTGTGCCTGGCGCGGCGCCAAGTGGGAAAGTGTGGTTTTGAGGCTGAAGGCAGCAGGAAAGCCTGCAGCCCCCAGGTGTGTGGGGCTATGCAAGCGGTTCCCAAAGAGCTTTAGAAGAAGGCATAGTTTTCCCTGCTGGCTCTATGGGCGTGGGACCCATCTCCATACATATGGCCATTTTTGTGCCTTGCGCGGCGCCAAGTGGGCAAGGGTGGTTTTGAGGCTGAAGGCAGCAGGAAAGCCTGCAGCCCCCAGGTGTGTGGGGCTACGCAAGCGGTTCCCAAAGAGCTTTAGAACAAGGCATAGTATTCCCTGCTGGCTCTTTGGGCGTGGGACCCATGTCCAGACATATGGCCCTTTTTGTGCCTGGCGCGGTGCCAAGTGGGAAAGGGTGGTTTTGAGGCTGAAGGCAGCAGGAAAGCCTGCAGCCCCCAGGTGTGTGGGGCTACGCAAGCGGTTCCCAAAGAGCTTTAGAAGAAGGCGTAGTTTTCCCTGCTGGCTCTTTGGGCGTGGGACCCATCTCCAGACATATGGCCCTTTTTGTGCCTGGCGCGGCGCCAAGTGGGCAAGGGTGGTTTTGAGGCTGAAGGCAGCAGGAAAGCCTGCAGCCCCCAGGTGTGTGGGGCTACGCAAGCGGTTCCCAAAGAGCTTTAGAAGAAGGTGTAGTTTTCCCTGCTGGCTCTTTGGGCGTGGGACCCATGTCCAGACATATGGCCATTTTTGTGCCTGGCGCGGCGCCAAGTGGGAAAGGGTGGTTTTGAGGCTGAAGGCAGCAGGAAAGCCTGCAGCCCCCAGGTGTGTGGGGCTACGCAAGCGGTTCCCAAAGAGCTTTAGAAGAAGGCGTAGTTTTCCCTGCTGGCTCTTTGGGCGTGGGACCCATGTTCAGACATATGGCCATTTTTGTGCCTGGCGCGGCGCCAAGTGGGAAAGGGTGGTTTTGAGGCTGAAGGCAGCAGGAAAGCCTGCAGCCCCCAGGTGTGTGGGGCTACGCAAGCGGTTCCCAAAGAGCTTTAGAAGAAGGCGTAGTTTTCCCTGCTGGCTCTTTGGGCGTGGGACCAGTCTCCAGCCATATGGCCATTTTTGTGCCTGGTGCGGCACCAAGTGGGAAAGGGTGGTTTTGAGGCTGAAGGCAGCAGGAAAGCCTGCAGCCCCCAGGTGTGTGGGGCTACGCAAGCGGTTCCCAAAGAGCTTTAGAAGAAGGTGTAGTTTTCCCTGCTGGCTCTTTGGGCGTGGGACCCATGTCCAGACATATGGCCATTTTTGTGCCTGGCGCGGCACCAAGTGGGAAAGGGTGGTTTTGAGGCTGAAGGCAGCAGGAAAGCCTGCAGCCCCCAGGTGTGTGGGGCTACGCAAGCGGTTCCCAAAGAGCTTTAGAACAAGGCATAGTTTTCCCTGCTGGCTCTTTGGGCGTGGGACCCATCTCCAGACATATGGCCATTTTTGTGCCTGGCGCGGCGCCAAGTGGGAAAGGGTGGTTTTGAGGCTGAAGGCAGCAGGAAAGCCTGCAGCCCCCAGGTGTGTGGGGCTACGCAAGCGGTTCCCAAAGAGCTTTAGAAGAAGGCGTAGTTTTCCCTGCTGGCTCTTTGGGCGTGGGACCCATCTCCACACATATGGCCATTTTTGTGCCTGGCGCGGCGCCAAGTGGGAAAGGGTGGTTTTGAGGCTGAAGGCAGCAGGAAAGCCTGCAGCCCCCAGGTGTGTGGGGCTACGCAAGCGGTTCCCAAAGAGCTTTAGAAGAAGGCATAGTTTTCCCTGCTGGCTCTTTGGGCGTGGGACCAATCTCCAGACATATGGCCATTTTTGTGCCTGGCGCGGCGCCAAGTGGGAAAGGGTGGTTTTGAGGCTGAAGGCAGCAGGAAAGCCTGCAGCCCCCAGGTGTGTGGGGCTACGCAAGCGGTTCCCAAAGAGCTTTAGAAGAAGGCATAGTTTTCCCTGCTGGCTCTTTGGGCGTGGGACCAATCTCCAGACATATGGCCATTTTTGTGCCTGGCGCGGCGCCAAGTGGGAAAGGGTGGTTTTGAGGCTGAAGGCAGCAGGAAAGCCTGCAGCCCCCAGGTGTGTGGGGCTACGCAAGCGGTTCCCAAAGAGCTTTAGAAGAAGGTGTAGTTTTCCCTGCTGGCTCTTTGGGCGTGGGACCCATGTCCAGCCATATGGCCATTTTTGTGCCTGGCGCGGCGCCAAGTGGGAAAGGGTGGTTTTGAGGCTGAAGGCAGCAGGAAAGCCTGCAGCCCCCAGGTGTGTGGGGCTACGCAAGCGGTTCCCAAAGAGCTTTAGAAGAAGGCATAGTTTTCCCTGCTGGCTCTTTGGGCGTGGGACCAGTCTCCCCACATATGGCCATTTTTGTGCCTGGCGCGGCGCCAAGTGGAAAAGGGTGGTTTTGAGGCTGAAGGCAGCAGGAAAGCCTGCAGCCCCCAGGTGTGTGGGGCTACGCAAGCGGTTCCCAAAGAGCTTTAGAAGAAGGCGTAGTTTTCCCTGCTGGCTCTTTGGGCGTGGGACCAGTCTCCAGACATATGGCCATTTTTGTGCCTGGCGCGGCGCCAAGTGGGCAAGGGTGGTTTTGAGGCTGAAGGCAGCAGGAAAGCCTGCAGCCCCCAGGTGTGTGGGGCTACGCAAGCGGTTCCCAAAGAGCTTTAGAACAAGGCATAGTATTCCCTGCTGGCTCTTTGGGCGTGGGACCCATGTCCAGACATATGGCCCTTTTTGTGCCTGGCGCTGCGCCAAGTGGGAAAGGGTGGTTTTGAGGCTGAAGGCAGCAGGAAAGCCTGCAGCCCCCAGGTGTGTGGGGCTACGCAAGCGGTTCCCAAAGAGCTTTAGAAGAAGGCGTAGTTTTCCCTGCTGGCTCTTTGGGCGTGGGACCCATCTCCAGACATATGGCCCTTTTTGTGCCTGGCGCGGCGCCAAGTGGGCAAGGGTGGTTTTGAGGCTGAAGGCAGCAGGAAAGCCTGCAGCCCCCAGGTGTGTGGGGCTACGCAAGCGGTTCCCAAAGAGCTTTAGAAGAAGGCATAGTTTTCCCTGCTGGCTCTTTGGGCGTGGGACCCATCTCCAGACATATGGCCATTTTTGTGCCTGGCGCGGCGCCAAGTGGGAAAGGGTGGTTTTGAGGCTGAAGGCAGCAGGAAAGCCTGCACTCCCCAGGTCTGTGGGTCTAGGAAAGAGTTTCCCAAAGAGCTTTAGAAGAAGGCGTAGTTTTCCCTGCTGGCTCTTTGGGCGTGGGACCCATCTCCAGACATATGGCCATTTTTGTGCCTGGCGCGGCGCCAAGTGGGAAAGGGTGGTTTTGAGGCTGAAGGCAGCAGGAAAGCCTGCAGCCCCCAGGTGTGTGGGGCTACGCAAGCGGTTCCCAAAGAGCTTTAGAAGAAGGCGTAGTTTTCCCTGCTGGCTCTTTGGGCGTGGGACCAATCTCCAGCCATATGGCCATTTTTGTGCCTGGCGCGGCACCAAGTGGGAAAGGGTGGTTTTGAGGCTGAAGGCAGCAGGAAAGCCTGCAGCCCCCAGGTGTGTGGGGCTACGCAAGCGGTTCCCAAAGAGCTTTAGAAGAAGGCATAGTTTTCCCTGCTGGCTCTTTGGGCGTGGGACCAATCTCCAGACATATGGCCATTTTTGTGCCTGGCGCGGCGCCAAGTGGGCAAGGGTGGTTTTGAGGCTGAAGGCAGCAGGAAAGCCTGCAGCCCCCAGGTCTGTGGGTCTAGGCAAGAGTTTCCCAAAGAGCTTTAGAAGAAGGCATAGTTTTCCCTGCTGGCTCTTTGGGCGTGGGACCAGTCTTCAGACATATGGCCCTTTTTGTGCCTGGCGCGGCGCCAAGTGGGCAAGGGTGGTTTTGAGGCTGAAGGCAGCAGGAAAGCCTGCAGCCCCCAGGTGTGTGGGGCTACGCAAGCGGTTCCCAAAGAGCTTTAGAAGAAGGCATAGTTTTCCCTGCTGGCTCTTTGGGCGTGGGACCAGTCTCCCCACATATGGCCATTTTTGTGCCTGGCGCGGCGCCAAGTGGAAAAGGGTGGTTTTGAGGCTGAAGGCAGCAGGAAAGCCTGCAGCCCCCAGGTGTGTGGGGCTACGCAAGCGGTTCCCAAAGAGCTTTAGAAGAAGGCGTAGTTTTCCCTGCTGGCTCTTTGGGCGTGGGACCCATGTCCAGCCATATGGCCATTTTTGTGCCTGGCGCGGCGCCAAGTGGGAAAGGGTGGTTTTGAGGCTGAAGGCAGCAGGAAAGCCTGCAGCCCCCAGGTGTGTGGGGCTACGCAAGCGGTTCCCAAAGAGCTTTAGAAGAAGGCATAGTTTTCCCTGCTGCTCCTTGGGCGTGGGACCCATCTCCAGCCATATGGCCATTTTTGTGCCTGGTGCGGCGCCAAGTGGGAAAGGGTGGTTTTGAGGCTGAAGGCAGCAGGAAAGGCCACAGCCCCAAGTTCTCTGGGGCTATGCAAGGGGTTCCCAAAGAGCTTTCAACAAGCCACAGTTTTCCCTCTTGCCTCTTTGGGCGTGGGAGCAATCGCCAGACATATAGATATTTTGGAGCCTGGCGCGGCGCCAAGTGGGAAAATGTGGTTTTGAGGCTGAAGGCAGCAGGAAAGCCTGCAGCCCCCAGGTGTGTGGGGCTACGCAAGCGGTTCCCAAAGAGCTTTAGAAGAAGGCATAGTTTTCCCCTGCTGGCTCTTTGGGCGTGGGACCCATCTCCAGCCATCTGGCCTTTTTTGTACTTGGCGTGGCGCCAAGTGGGAAAGGGTTGTTTTGAGGTTGAAGGCAGCAGGAAATGCCACACCCCAAGTTCTGTGGGGCTAGGCAAGGGGTTCCCAAAGAGCTTTAAACAAGCCACAGTTTTCCCTGCTGGCTCTTTGGGCGTGGGAGCAATCGCCAGACATTTAGATATTTTGGAGCCTGGCGTGGTGCCAAGTGGGAAAGGGTGGTTTTGAGGCTGAAGGCAGCAGGAAAGCCTGCAGCCCCCAGGTGTGTGTGGCTACGCAAGCGGTTCCCAAAGAGCTTTAGAAGAAGGCATAGTTTTCCCTGCTGGCTCTTTGGGCGTGGGACCAGTCTCCCCACATATGGCCATTTTTGTGCCTGGCGCGGCGCCAAGTGGAAAAGGGTGGTTTTGAGGCTGAAGGCAGCAGGAAAGCCTGCAGCCCCCAGGTGTGTGGGGCTACGCAAGCGGTTCCCAAAGAGCTTTAGAAGAAGGCGTAGTTTTCCCTGCTGGCTCTTTGGGCGTGGGACCCATGTCCAGCCATATGGCCATTTTTGTGCCTGGCGCGGCGCCAAGTGGGAAAGGGTGGTTTTGAGGCTGAAGGCAGCAGGAAAGCCTGCAGCCCCCAGGTGTGTGGGGCTACGCAAGCGGTTCCCAAAGAGCTTTAGAACAAGGCATAGTATTCCCTGCTGGCTCTTTGGGCGTGGGACCCATGTCCAGACATATGGCCCTTTTTGTGCCTGGCGCGGCGCCAAGTGGGAAAGGGTGGTTTTGAGGCTGAAGGCAGCAGGAAAGCCTGCAGCCCCCAGGTGTGTGGGGCTACGCAAGCGGTTCCCAAAGAGCTTTAGAAGAAGGCGTAGTTTTCCCTGCTGGCTATTTGGGCGTGGGACCCATCTCCAGACATATGGCCCTTTTTGTGCCTGGCGCGGCGCCAAGTGGGCAAGGGTGGTTTTGAGGCTGAAGGCAGCAGGAAAGCCTGCAGCCCCCAGGTGTGTGGGGCTACGCAAGCGGTTCCCAAAGAGCTTTAGAAGAAGGTGTAGTTTTCCCTGCTGGCTCTTTGGGCGTGGGACCCATGTCCAGCCATATGGCCATTTTTGTGCCTGGCGCGGCGCCAAGTGGGAAAGGGTGGTTTTGAGGCTGAAGGCAGCAGGAAAGCCTGCAGCCCCCAGGTGTGTGGGGCTACGCAAGCGGTTCCCAAAGAGCTTTAGAAGAAGGCATAGTTTTCCCTGCTGGCTCTTTGGGCGTGGGACCCATCTCCAGACATATGGCCATTTTTGTGCCTGGCGCGGCGCCAAGTGGGAAAGGGTGGTTTTGAGGCTGAAGGCAGCAGGAAAGCCTGCAGCCCCCAGGTCTGTGGGTCTAGGCAAGAGTTTCCCAAAGAGCTTTAGAAGAAGGCGCAGTTTTCCCTGCTGGCTCTTTGGGCGTGGGACCCATCTCCAGACATATGGCCATTTTTGTGCCTGGCGCGGCGCCAAGTGGGAAAGGGTGGTTTTGAGGCTGAAGGCAGCAGGAAAGCCTGCAGCCCCCAGGTGTGTGGGGCTACGCAAGCGGTTCCCAAAGAGCTTTAGAAGAAGGCGTAGTTTTCCCTGCTGGCTCTTTGGGCGTGGGACCAGTCTCCAGCCATATGGCCATTTTTGTGCCTGGCGCGGCACCAAGTGGGAAAGGGTGGTTTTGAGGCTGAAGGCAGCAGGAAAGCCTGCAGCCCCCAGGTGTGTGGGGCTACACAAGCGGTTCCCAAAGAGCTTTAGAAGAAGGCGTAGTTTTCCCTGCTGGCTCTTTGGGCGTGGGACCCATCTCCAGACATATGGCCATTTTTGTGCCTGGCGCGGCGCCAAGTGGGAAAGGGTGGTTTTGAGGCTGAAGGCAGCAGGAAAGCCTGCAGCCCCCAGGTCTGTGGGTCTAGACAAGAGTTTCCCAAAGAGCTTTAGAAGAAGGCATAGTTTTCCCTGCTGGCTCTTTGGGCGTGGGACCAGTCTTCAGACATATGGCCATTTTTGTGCCTGGCGCGGCGCCAAGTCGGCAAGGGTGGTTTTGAGGCTGAAGGCAGCAGGAAAGCCTGCAGCCCCCAGGTGTGTGGGGCTACGCAAGCGGTTCCCAAAGAGCTTTAGAAGAAGGCATAGTTTTCCCTGCTGGCTCTTTGGGCGTGGGACCAGTCTCCCCACATATGGCCATTTTTGTGCCTGGCGCGGCGCCAAGTGGAAAAGGGTGGTTTTGAGGCTGAAGGCAGCAGGAAAGCCTGCAGCCCCCAGGTGTGTGGGGCTACGCAAGCGGTTCCCAAAGAGCTTTAGAAGAAGGCGTAGTTTTCCCTGCTGGCTCTTTGGGCGTGGGACCCATCTCCAGCCATCTGGCCTTTTTTGTGCCTGGCGCGGCGCCAAGTGGGAAAGGGTGGTTTTGAGGCTGAAGGCGCCAGGAAAGGCCACAGCCCCAAGTTCTGTGGGTCTAGGCAAGAGTTTCCCAAAGAGCTTTAGAACAAGGCATAGTTTTCCCTGCTGGCTCTTTGGGCGTGGGACCAGTCTCCAGACATATGGCCATTTTTGTGCCTGGCGCGGCGCCAAGTGGGAAAGGGTGGTTTTGAGGCTGAAGGCAGCAGGAAAGCCTGCAGCCCCCAGGTGTGTGGGGCTACGCAAGCGGTTCCCAAAGAGCTTTAGAAGAAGGCATAGTTTTCCCTGCTGGCTCTTTGGGCGTGGGACCAGTCTCCCCACATATGGCCATTTTTGTGCCTGGCGCGGCGCCAAGTGGAAAAGGGTGGTTTTGAGGCTGAAGGCAGCAGGAAAGCCTGCAGCCCCCAGGTGTGTGGGGCTACGCAAGCGGTTCCCAAAGAGCTTTAGAAGAAGGCGTAGTTTTCCCTGCTGGCTCTTTGGGCGTGGGACCCATGTCCAGACATATGGCCCTTTTTGTGCCTGGCGCGGCGCCAAGTGGGAAAGGGTGGTTTTGAGGCTGAAGGCAGCAGGAAAGCCTGCAGCCCCCAGGTGTGTGGGGCTACGCAAGCGGTTCCCAAAGAGCTTTAGAAGAAGGCGTAGTTTTCCCTGCTGGCTATTTGGGCGTGGGACCCATCTCCAGACATATGGCCCTTTTTGTGCCTGGCGCGGCGCCAAGTGGGCAAGGGTGGTTTTGAGGCTGAAGGCAGCAGGAAAGCCTGCAGCCCCCAGGTGTGTGGGGCTACGCAAGCGGTTCCCAAAGAGCTTTAGAAGAAGGTGTAGTTTTCCCTGCTGGCTCTTTGGGCGTGGGACCCATGTCCAGCCATATGGCCATTTTTGTGCCTGGCGCGGCGCCAAGTGGGAAAGGGTGGTTTTGAGGCTGAAGGCAGCAGGAAAGCCTGCAGCCCCCAGGTGTGTGGGGCTACGCAAGCGGTTCCCAAAGAGCTTTAGAAGAAGGCATAGTTTTCCCTGCTGGCTCTTTGGGCGTGGGACCCATCTCCAGACATATGGCCATTTTTGTGCCTGGCGCGGCGCCAAGTGGGAAAGGGTGGTTTTGAGGCTGAAGGCAGCAGGAAAGCCTGCAGCCCCCAGGTCTGTGGGTCTAGGCAAGAGTTTCCCAAAGAGCTTTAGAAGAAGGCGCAGTTTTCCCTGCTGGCTCTTTGGGCGTGGGACCCATCTCCAGACATATGGCCATTTTTGTGCCTGGCGCGGCGCCAAGTGGGAAAGGGTGGTTTTGAGGCTGAAGGCAGCAGGAAAGCCTGCAGCCCCCAGGTGTGTGGGGCTACGCAAGCGGTTCCCAAAGAGCTTTAGAAGAAGGCATAGTTTTCCCTGCTGGCTCTTTGGGCGTGGGACCAGTCTCCAGACATATGGCCATTTTTGTGCCTGGCGCGGCGCCAAGTGGGAAAGGGTGGTTTTGAGGCTGAAGGCAGCAGGAAAGCCTGCAGCCCCCAGGTCTGTGGGTCTAGGCAAGAGTTTCCCAAAGAGCTTTAGAAGAAGGCATAGTTTTCCCTGCTGGCTCTTTGGGCGTGGGACCCATGTCCAGACATATGGCCATTTTTGTGCCTGGCGCGGCGCCAAGTCGGCAAGGGTGGTTTTGAGGCTGAAGGCAGCAGGAAAGCCTGCAGCCCCAAGTTCTCTGGGGCTATGCAAGGGGTTCCCAAAGAGCTTTCAACAAGCCACAGTTTTCCCTCTTGCCTCTTTGGGCGTGGGAGCAATCGCCAGACATATAGATATTTTGGAGCCTGGCGCGGCGCCAAGTGGGAAAATGTGGTTTTGAGGCTGAAGGCAGCAGGAAAGCCTGCAGCCCCCAGGTCTGTGGGGCTACGCAAGCAGTTCCCAAAGAGCTTTAGAAGAAGGCGTAGTTTTCCCTGCTGGCTCTTTGGGCGTGGGACCCATCTCCAGACATATGGCCATTTTTGTGCCTGGCGCGGCGCCAAGTGGGAAAGTGTGGTTTTGAGGCTGAAGGCAGCAGGAAAGCCTGCAGCCCCCAGGTGTGTGGGGCTACGCAAGCGGTTCCCAAAGAGCTTTAGAAGAAGGCATAGTTTTCCCTGCTGGCTCTTTGGGCGTGGGACCCATCTCCAGCCATCTGGCCATTTTTGTGCCTGGCGCGGCGCCAAGTGGGAAAGGGTGGTTTTGAGGCTGAAGGCGCCAGGAAAGGCCACAGCCCCAAGTTCTGTGGGTCTAGGCAAGAGTTTCCCAAAGAGCTTTAGAACAAGGCATAGTTTTCCCTGCTGGCTCTTTGGGCGTGGGACCAGTCTCCAGACATATGGCCATTTTTGTGCCTGGCGCGGCGCCAAGTGGGAAAGGGTGGTTTTGAGGCTGAAGGCAGCAGGAAAGCCTGCAGCCCCCAGGTGTGTGGGGCTACGCAAGCGGTTCCCAAAGAGCTTTAGAAGAAGGCATAGTTTTCCCTGCTGGCTCTTTGGGCGTGGGACCAGTCTCCCCACATATGGCCATTTTTGTGCCTGGCGCGGCGCCAAGTGGAAAAGGGTGGTTTTGAGGCTGAAGGCAGCAGGAAAGCCTGCAGCCCCCAGGTGTGTGGGGCTATGCAAGCGGTTCCCAAAGAGCTTTAGAAGAAGGCGTAGTTTTCCCTGCTGGCTCTTTGGGCGTGGGACCCATGTCCAGCCATATGGCCATTTTTGTGCCTGGCGCGGCGCCAAGTGGGAAAGGGTGGTTTTGAGGCTGAAGGCAGCAGGAAAGCCTGCAGCCCCCAGGTGTGTGGGGCTACGCAAGCGGTTCCCAAAGAGCTTTAGAACAAGGCATAGTATTCCCTGCTGGCTCTTTGGGCGTGGGACCCATGTCCAGACATATGGCCCTTTTTGTGCCTGGCGCGGCGCCAAGTGGGAAAGGGTGGTTTTGAGGCTGAAGGCAGCAGGAAAGCCTGCAGCCCCCAGGTGTGTGGGGCTACGCAAGCGGTTCCCAAAGAGCTTTAGAAGAAGGCGTAGTTTTCCCTGCTGGCTATTTGGGCGTGGGACCCATCTCCAGACATATGGCCCTTTTTGTGCCTGGCGCGGCGCCAAGTGGGAAAGGGTGGTTTTGAGGCTGAAGGCAGCAGGAAAGCCTGCAGCCCCCAGGTGTGTGGGGCTACGCAAGCGGTTCCCAAAGAGCTTTAGAAGAAGGTGTAGTTTTCCCTGCTGGCTCTTTGGGCGTGGGACCCATGTCCAGCCATATGGCCATTTTTGTGCCTGGCGCGGCGCCAAGTGGGAAAGGGTGGTTTTGAGGCTGAAGGCAGCAGGAAAGCCTGCAGCCCCCAGGTGTGTGGGGCTACGCAAGCGGTTCCCAAAGAGCTTTAGAAGAAGGCATAGTTTTCCCTGCTGGCTCTTTGGGCGTGGGACCCATCTCCAGACATATGGCCATTTTTGTGCCTGGCGCGGCGCCAAGTGGGAAAGGGTGGTTTTGAGGCTGAAGGCAGCAGGAAAGCCTGCAGCCCCCAGGTCTGTGGGTCTAGGCAAGAGTTTCCCAAAGAGCTTTAGAAGAAGGCGTAGTTTTCCCTGCTGGCTCTTTGGGCGTGGGACCCATGTCCAGCCATATGGCCATTTTTGTGCCTGGCGCGGCGCCAAGTGGGAAAGGGTGGTTTTGAGGCTGAAGGCAGCAGGAAAGCCTGCAGCCCCCAGGTGTGTGGGGCTACGCAAGCGGTTCCCAAAGAGCTTTAGAAGAAGGCGTAGTTTTCCCTGCTGGCTCTTTGGGCGTGGGACCAGTCTCCAGCCATATGGCCATTTTTGTGCCTGGCGCGGCACCAAGTGGGAAAGGGTGGTTTTGAGGCTGAAGGCAGCAGGAAAGCCTGCAGCCCCCAGGTGTGTGGGGCTACGCAAGCGGTTCCCAAAGAGCTTTAGAAGAAGGCGTAGTTTTCCCTGCTGGCTCTTTGGGCGTGG